>NW_020954590.1:14432438-14769249 GCF_900497805.2 Vombatus ursinus | reverse complement strand
ACACACACACACACACACACACACACACACACACACACACACACACAGCCTTTCTTGTTTTCCCTTAAAAAGCAGACAATCCAATCAATTTACCAAGTTCCAACTGGCTAGTAATTTGTTTTTTCACCAAACTATCAAGAAAACATTTTAAAATCAATTCTAATCTTTTGTAAGTATGCATAGAATAACACATTCATTTAACAATTTATAAGTTTTAAAGTGCTTTGAATAACATTGCATGATTTAATATTCATGACAACCCACAAGCATAAGTAATGAAAGAATCACTATGTCCTTTTTCCAGATGAGGAAGGTGAGGCTTAGAGAAGTTAAGAGACTGATCCCAGGATACATAACTGGCTAGTGCACATCCAAACCTTTCAGGCCTTCCTCATTCCAAGTCCAGCACTCTTCCTATCTTTCCAATCTCACTGACATTTACTTGACATTCCAAACGAAGTAGAAAGAAAATTCATTAGGCCAGAAATTGTAAGTAAAAAGTTTTGACTCAGTTATTATTTTTACTTTGTTGTAGATGATCTAGACTGGTTATAGGTTTTGAGTAAAAATGTGTTAACAAATTTTCTTACATGATTTGGATTCTGGTGATGGTGGAGAAATATTAGAAACAGCCAGGTCACTCTTGGACTTCTTTGGTTTCTTTGCGTTTACCTGCCAGGGTTTATCATAACTTCTGAAGTCTCTTCTGGTTCCTTTGTGTTCTGTTGAAGGAGAATGCAAATAAAATTCTGTTGTCTTTTTGATATTTGTTCATAAATAATCCCCAATATAACAATGATATATAATAGGCATACATAACAGTATATATATACATATATATGTACATGCACACATATTCATTTGTGGTATACACATAAATATATACACACACACACACACACACACACATATATATATATATATATATATAATATATATCTTAGGTGTAATAATGGAAAAGGAAAAGACTCATCTCACAGCCTAGAAAATCTTGAAATCAAATAATAGAAAAACTGCCTTTTCCTTTTTATTTTCAACTCAAAAAGAAAAAAAATATGAATCTGAATTTTATTACAATGATTCTCCTCAAAGCTGCAAATTTATTGATTTTTTTGTAAAGACAAGTTACATTATCATTAAATAATGTAGGAAAACATATAATTGTGCTTACATTTATTTACATAGTATTATAGACTGTCAAGAGCTGGAAGGGATCTCAAAATGGTTTATAGTGACTCCTTACGGAATATAGAATTAGGGCTGGAAAAACCCAGGCTATTATCTACTCCAACCTCTTCACTTTACGGATGATGAAGCTGGGACCTACAGAGGCTGAGTGACTTAACCCTGATCCCACAATTAGCAAGAAGTGGGCCCAGGACTCAGACCAAGATCCTCTGTCTCCAAGTCCTGTGCTCTTTCCACTATACCAAAAATGGCTACCAATACTCCAAATATAAATTCCCTCCTCAACAATGAGTCATCTGGCTTCTGCCACAAAACTTCCAATTATTAGAAACAAATTTTCTCCTGACACATCATATTCTACTTTTGAATGACTCTGATTGTAGGGAGTCCTTCCTTATATTGAACCCAAATCTGCCTTTTAGAAACATTTGATGAAGTTTATAGTAATTAAGCCCATAATATAGATCCCCTCCTTAATGTGTTTTGAGCTTCCAAAAGCTTGTCAACCTGCCTCTATTTTGTAAGTGTTTCTACTAACGGGCATAATGATTTTAAATTTTAATACCATTACAGTGAAACTGTAATGAAAAATAGTCTACCATTCTTATAAATTTGCTTCTGAACATACTGACTGTGTGACCCTAAGGCCTCTAACTCTCCAAGAGTTGGTTCTCTGTCAATGAAATAACAAGTCCCTATCTCTGTATCCGTCCCTATAGTGACCAAGGGGATTAACTGTCTGAAGGGACAGATTAGCCAAAATAAAACCAGGCAATGTATCCAAAAGTAAAAAATCCAGCTCCACTCCAGGGACATAAAGTCTGATAATGTGCCCAGTGGCTTAAGGAAAACTGTGAGAACAGCTCTTCAGTTTTCTTTCCAACTTCTGCTTGGTAGGGAAGGCAGCAGTATTGTAAGAACTGTTATTAGCTATCTAGTGCTAAGGCTGACTGACCTGCAAGACAGAAATGAAGTGACAGAGCACAGAGGAAAGGAACCTTGAAAAAGGTAAAAGTAAAAAAACTAGTTACTGCTAAGAAGTACGTGAAAGTTAGGTCCAGAAGGGGTTGAAATATATCCTTACTCTGTACAGTGATTTGTTATTCGGTTGTATTGACTCTTTGTGACCCAATTCGTGCTTTTATTGGCAAAGATATTAGAGTGGTTTGCCATTTTCTTCTCCAGTTCATTTTACAGATGAAGAAACTGAGGCAAAAAAAGGTTAAGTGATTTCTCTAGGGTCATATAGGTAGCAAGTGCTTGAGGCCAGATTTGAACTCAGGAAGTTGAGTCTTAAGACTCCAAGGCTGGCAATCCATCCACTGTTGCATCTTGCTGCCAGAGACTGCACTCTGCCTAAAAGGGATGGTTCTTGTGGAAAGTTGAGAACTAAGGGAATGACAGGGAGATTAAATAAGGAAATTGTGAAGCTATTAGTGATATTTTAATGATCATGGAAAACAGGAGAGGTATCACAGGATTGAAGAAAAATGGTGTCCACATTTCCAGAAAGAAGAAAGAAATATAACAGAGTTTAAAAACTATAGACCAATGACCTTGACTTCAATTTCAATTCCTGGGAAAATTCTAGAAAGGATAATTAAAAAGACAGTTGAAAAACATCTAGAAAGGGAGATAGTGATTACAAAGAGACAGTACCTTCCTGAACAAATATAGACAGATAGCTATATTTGTTCATCAAGAACAGATCATAACAAACTAATTTCATTTCCCTAAACTAGTAAACTAGTAGATGAGAACAAAACTATGGATATAATTTACCAACATTTTAACAAAGGTTTTGATAAAGCATCTAATACTATTTTTGTAGGCCACAAATCACATTTTCCAAAAGTCCAAGTCTGACTCACAACCCCAGATATCCATTCAACAGAGATTATGGCAAGTGATTAGCAAAGGTCTGAGAAAGTAGATGGTCAGCAATGGATAATTGGAAGATTAGGTTATTGAGGAAGGAAGTATAGTTACTGAAGTGATTGGTGTACCAGGTGGGTACTCAATCACAGAATTAGGAAATTGTGTGGTTGAAAAAACACTAAATTTAGAGGCAGGAGTCAGGACTTCAAGCCCTGGCTCTGCTCTTAGTAGAGGGCCAAATCGCTCTGCCTTTCTGGGTCCAAGTTCCTCTCCTATAAAATGAGGGGGTTGAACTAGATGACCTCAGTCCCATTCAAATCTAAATGTATTATCTCTTAATCCTTAACATGCCTTTTGGTTCTAAACTGTATGCACCTAAGACAAAAAAGTAAGAAACTAATGACTATGGAATTGGGATAGCATACAGGAGGGTGATCCAATAAATGAAATATCCAGGTCAGATTAGAACAAACAATAAAACTGACTCAATGCTAAATTAATGAAAGAGGTCCCATCTGAGAAAGATCAAAGAGTTTAGGAAGAAAGAAAGATGAACCCAGCAATAGCACTTCTAGGGCTATATCCCAAAGAGATCATACAAATGGGAAAAGAACCCAAATGTACAAAAATATTTATAGCAGCTCTTTTTGTGGTGGCAAAGAATTGGAAATTGAGAGGATGCCCATCAATTGGGGAATGGCTGAACAAATTGTGGTATATGAATGAAATGGAATACTATTGTGCTATGAGAAAATGATGAACAGGCTGACTTCTGAAAAAACCTAGAAAGACTTGTATGGTCTGATGCTGAGCAAAGTGAGCAGAATCAAGAGAACATTGTACACAATAACAGCCATGTTGTGCGATGACTAATATTGATAAACTTAATCCCTCCTAGCAATACAAGAATCTAAGACATCTCCAAAGGCCTTGTGATGGAAAATGCTATCCACATCCAAGGAAAGAACTATGGAATTTGAATGCAGATCAAAGCATACTATTTGCTATTTTTTTCTCTTCTGTTTAGTTTTGTTTCCTCTTTCTGGTGGTTCCTCCTATTGGTTCTAATTCTTACTTACAACATCACTAATGTGAAAATATGTTTGATAGGAATGTTTATGTATAGCCTATATCAGATTGTGCGCTGTCTTGGGGAGGATGGTGAGGAGGAAGGGGGAGAAAAATTTTAAACTCAAAAGTATATGGAAGTGATTGTTGATAAATCAAAATAAATTAATAAAAAAAGAAAGATGAATATAATTATTGATAGAGAGGTCAAAAGAGCACCACTGCAGAAGAAATTGGGAAAAAACCTGGGTTCTAGTGAAAGTTATAATTAAAATTACCTCTCCCTTTTTGCCATTGGTTGGTGATAAAATTTAGGAGCCCTGATGGGCCCATTTTAATCATGTAGTCTAATATTTTCATCTCCTCCATAAAGGGGAAAAACATTATTACAAAGGTAAGAAAAAGTTCAAGTTACCAAATAGAAAATGATTAGCCTAAAAGAGCTAATGTATGTTCCTATGTAACACTAATAATATTTGAGAGTTTAATCATTTAAAATTTTAAAATATTGATGTCTTTCTTATTAAAATCCAACATACAGTACCAGATTTCAAGCAATACTACGAAGGAATAATCATAAAAACAATCTGGTACTGATTAGGTACACAGCATACAGAAGCAAATGAACACAATAACCTAGTGTTTGATAAACTCAAAGATCCTAGATATTGGGGCAAGAACTCACTCTTTGACAAAAACTACTAGGAAAACTGACAGAAATGAAGCAAAGACCAACATCTCACACTATATTACAAGATAAGCTCAAAAGGGCACATAATTTAGGCATAAAAGGGTTATATAAGCAAATTAGAGGAGTATGGAAAAATTACCTGTCACATCTATGGATAAGGGAAGCGTTAATGACCAAATAAGAGGTAGAGAGCACCATGGGAAGTGAAATGGATATTTTTTTATTATATTAAATTTAAAAGTTTTTGCACAATCAAAAACAAATGCAACCAAAATTAGAAGGGAAAAAAGGAAACTGGGAGGAGGGATTATAGTAAATTTATTTGATAAAGGTTTCATTTCCAAGTGTATAGGAAACTGAGCCAAATTCATAAAAATATGAGCCATTCCCCAGTTGACATATGGTCAAAGGATATGGACAGGCAGTTTTCAGAAAAAGAAATCAGAGCTAGCAATAGTCATATGAAAAAATGCTCCAAATCACTAATAACTAGAGAAATATAAATTAAAAGAACACTAAGGTACCACCTCATAACCACAAGATTGGCTAAGATGACAGAAAAGGAAAATGACAAATGCTGGAGGTGATAAGGAAAAATGGGTACCCTAGCGCACTGTGGGTGAAGCTCTGAACTGGTCCTGCCATTGTGGTGCATAATGCCCAAAAGTGCATAGCCTTTCACCCAGAAATAATGCTACTAAGTTTATACCCTAAAGAGACAAATGAAAAAGTAAAAAATCTTCATACACATAAAATATTTATAGCACTTTTTGTGTGGTGGCAAAGAGTTAGAAACTGAGGAATTGCCCATCAATTGAGGAATGGTTAAGCAAGTCGTAGCGTATGATTGTGATGGAATACTATTGTGCTGTAAGAAATAATGAGGGTGATGGTTTCAGAAAAACAGGAAGATTTATATGAGCTGATGCAAAATAAAGTAAGCAGAACTTGGAGAATTATACATAGTAATAGAAATATTATAACAATAATCAAGTCTGAAAGACTAGCTACACGGATCAATACAGTGATCCACGACAAGTCCAAAAGACTCCCAATGAAAAAGACTATCTACTTTCAAATAGAGAACTGATGGACTCTGAGTACAGAAAGAAGCATTTTTTTTTATTATTCTTGCTTTTATAACAATATGTTTAATTTGGAAATGTTTCGCATGACTTCACATATTTAATAGGTATTATATTTCTTGCCTTCTCGGTGGGTAGGAGAGAAGTAGAGGGAGAGAGAAAATTTGGAACTAAAAATTCAAATTAAAATATATTCATATACAATCCCCTTAATGACAGGTATTATCTTGCTTTTACATTTGTATAACCAATGCTTCGTATAGTGATGCACATAATGTTTTTTCACTACAATATTTCAACATAAACACCATCTTAAGCATCATTCAAGTTGATTTTTAAACTTTTGAAAAA
Organism: Vombatus ursinus; assembly: GCF_900497805.2. Taxonomy (NCBI): domain Eukaryota; kingdom Metazoa; phylum Chordata; class Mammalia; order Diprotodontia; family Vombatidae; genus Vombatus; species Vombatus ursinus. The sequence goes on along the minus strand of NW_020954590.1, from coordinate 14,762,988 downwards.
CTTTCATAAGCTGATGCTCAGATACTTAAAAGATTGCATTTTTCCCCTTTATGGAGGAGATGGGAATATTAGACTATGTGAGTAAAATGGGCCCATCAGTACTCCTGAATTTCATCACCGATGAATAGCAAACAAGATATTGATGCACACATGACAGTTTTGATGTGATCCCACAAGAAAAGTCTGGTGCAGACAGATTAGGTGACCAAAGCGGCCCTGCAAGAGGACCTCCTATGTAGATCCATGAGTCCACAAAAGTGTCATCCAGAAAATGTCATATGCAATGTATAATAATTGTTAAAATTAAGGTAAAAGATTATTATTCAAAATTATTTAAAATTCACAAAACTAATAAGTGGAGAAGATATATAGTAATTAAGCTTTCAAATTATGTATTTTGTAAAATTATAACTTTTATACCTATAAAATTATTAAAAGTTAAAACTGCACTAGGACTTTTGGGACACATAATGCACCAAATAACAATAGTCTTATTTACCAATTCAAAAAGGTTTTGTGCCATATTTTATCATACTAACATACAGATGGATAAGTTAAAATTCTAGCTATCTACCTCCCTCTATCATGTTATAAATTAGTAAAATTATGGTCATTTTGGTTACATGCATCCCACCTAAAATGTCTTTCCCCCCTGAAATGAACTGGAATGCCTTTTCTCCTTTTACCTGATGTTTCACTTTCTGCCCATAAAGCTGCAGACCCAGACAAGGTTCTTTGAAGTTGACTTCGAGGCCCCTGCTTAGACTGAAGGTGGTCAATGAGAAATGGGATTGGCTGGTCAGGTGTCTCTGTTATGAGTTTGGTCATCAATTCCTGAAGAAGAAAAGAAAATAGCAAAACACTTTTATTTTTTTTAATCACTATAATGAAGCAAAAAAATCACTAAGGAATCTGTTCATAGCACATTTTTAGTTTTATATAATGATATTTCCACTGAAATTATCTAGTTTAAATTCTCACATTGCCATGTGTACATAATGAATTCAAGATCTAAACCTTCTAAGACACGATATAATAAGACATTAAAAAAAAAAAATAAACATTAGCCAATATAATCTCTAAAACTTGAAATAATTTGCAGTCTGTATTCTGGAAATACAGTGGAAATGGTACTAGACAGAAACTCAAGAGACCTACATCCTATCCCTATATCTGTTGCTTATAGTGTGAACTTAGCAAGTCACTTCACCTGTCTAGGCCTCGGTTTCCTTATCTGTAAAATAAATGACAAAATGGTATTCTAGATAGAACATGGGGCTTGGAATCAAGAAGACCTGGATTTAAAGCTTCCTCAGATACCTACTAGCTATGTGACCTTCTATGGGCCTCAGTTTCCTCATCTGTAAAACAAAAAAAGGGGTGGGTAGATTCAGTGGTCTCTAAGTTTCTTTCCAGTTATAATATTACATGGTTCTATTCTAAACATAGTAGTAATAGTTAGTCTCACTTGTTTTTCTCCAATCTTCACAATTTTCCTTTCTCCTTTTTCATCTATATTTTTGTGAGTACACACTATAAGAACACTATACTATTTTGTCTATCGCTGTGTCTTGTGAAACTTAAAGACAACAACATTGCCATTTACCAATTAAAAGTAATAATGATAATACATATCTTCTCTTGTTTTTCTTCTCAAGGTATACGATTATGAGCAAGGTGAAATTGAGGGTATCTAGGTCACATAGGGCTCAGATACCTTGGCACCAAAACTTTCTGCATCCTAACTCCCTGAAAGGCTTGCTCCTTTTCCCTAGGGTTTTATTGCAAAATCTCAATTAAATAGTGCTAGATACAAGAAGATAAATTGCAGGGAAAATAAGAATTATAGGTTTGGGATGAAGAATACAGACACAATAAAATGAAAGTCCTAAAGGAACGTCAGAGATCATCTACTACAATCTGTCACCCACTGCAGAGATCCTTTCTAGAGAATTGTGATAGATGGCCTCTCCTTGAATACCATCAGCAATAATAATTTCCAAACTCAATAAGCATGTGCTGAACACTTGTGGTCTGTCTAGATAGCTAGGTGATACAGTGCTGGGCCTGGAGTCAGGAAAAGCTGAACTCAAATCTGGCCTCAGACACTTATCAGTTTTGTAGTCCTGGGTAAGTCACTTAATCTCTGCTTTCCTCTGTTTACTCAACTGTTAAATGAAGGTAATATCAGCACCTACCTCACTGCGTTGTTGTGAGGATAAAATTTCATAATATTTGTAAAAATGCTTAGCACAGTGTCTGGCATATAGTAGAGACCACATAAATGCTTATTCTCTTTTCCTTCTCTTTCTCAGTCCTCATAAAGCTTATCAACTAGTAAGGAAATACAACACATGTACAAATAATTACAGGACAAAATAATGCATGAACAGTGCATCTGAGAAGTGCAAGCAAAGATCTAAAGTGGAAAAGGTCATTGTTATCTGAAATGAAAGCCATATAACTTGGGTTTTAAAGAATGGATAGGGGTTCAACATGCAGAAAGGATGGGTAGTGAGGAGAAGGCCACTCCAAGCAGAGTTAACAGTGTAAGTAAAGACATGGAGGTTGGCCAAGCCTACCTCAGAGTTTGCACAAGAAAAAGCAAGGAGTTTATTTTAAGGAGTATAGAATAAGTGGACGAGATTAGCATGAGATAAAGGCCAGGTAAGCAGAGTAATACTAGGTACTAGGTTGTGAAGAGCCTAGAATGCTAGGTAAAGGAGTCTAAAATTTATTGGGAAGCAACAGATTCACTGAAAGATTTTAAGCAGAGGGCCCATGCCAAATCTATGGCTGAAGGTCACGTCTGTGAGCAATGCTTGTGAAGGATAAGAATTTGGAGGGCAGAGAGGATGGGCTAGTTAGAGAGGTTACTGTGATAGTCCAAGTAGAAGGTAATGAGATCTCCACCAGAATGGTGGCAGCAAGAACAGAGGGGAGGGCAGGTTTGAGAGATATTTCAGAGTTAAGATTAATAGGACTTTAACTGATTGCATAGATAAAAGAGAAGGGTCAAAGATAACATCAAGTTTAATAATGACGTTGTTACTAGTGCCAAGATTCATGTTATTACTATTTTTAACAATAGAAAGGGCAACAGTAATAGTCACTGAAATTTTTACAACACTGGGTGCTTTCAACGTACTTTCATATACAATGCTTCACTCAAACCTGGCAGTAACTGTGAGGAAGGGAGGCAGGGTTGTACAAGATCCAGCTACCATTTGGAGTCTCCATAATTGGGTTTAAAATGAACTATTTGTTTATTTGTCATTGGAGACATAAGAGTGGTTCTTTGCATCTTCTGCTTTATGTTCAAACTATAAACTTGTTTTCCTGAACCATTCAAAGCTAATGTATATTGTATCATCTACAGGAAAATACAGAAGTGATTTACAGTATTGTTGCCAGAGAACATCTAGCAATACAGATAAAGAAAAATTGAGTCAGAAAACACAATTTTATACTCAAAGAAAATTCAATCCCCAAACTTCACAAGATTCTGGATGCTCATATTTTGTTTATTTCCCTTCACAACTGGACACACATTTCCTAAACTGAAAAAAATAAGATAAAATAGGGGAGAAAAATGAAGGTCATTCTATACTTTCCCTTTCCTTCATAATATCAAAAACACAGCTCTAGAAAATTGTGTGTACTAGTAGTTATTTCTGCTGTGATTAAATTTGTGCCAGTAATCTGAGTTGATTGTGACATCTGTTCTTTGGTATATTTTTAAAGTATATTAACAAAGATTAAAACTAAAGAGAAAAGCCATGTTAAGTCTAATGACCCACAAGATGGTCAATGCAAGATTCATAGGAGGGTTTAACTCTGTATATATTATTTATATAGCTATTTATGTGCACATTGTCTTTCCCAATAGAAATGTAAGTCCCCTTCAGGGCAGGAACTACTTCGTGCTTTTGAGAGGGTTTTTTTTGTTTGTTTTGTTTTGTTTTTGGTATCCTCAGATAAATCTTAACTCCAAGGTCAGCCCTCTAGCCAATTCTACACAGACTCAGAATAACTGAAATGATGCCTATAATACTTCAAGTCTTCAGTGATCTGTGATTATCCCCATTAAACAGATCAGAAAACTGAATTGTAATCCCTCCTCTGACACTAAGTAGCTGTGTGATCCTGGGCAAGTCACTTAATCTCATTCAGGCTCAATTACCTCATCTATAAAAAGGGAATAATAATAGCACCTACCTAACAGGGTAGTTTTGAGAACTAAACAAAATAACATTTATAAAGTACTTTACAAATCTGAAAGTGACTTATAAATGCTACTTTTTATTATGATGATGATTAACTACTGAATTGAATTTGTAGAGGTTTAGCAAATATTTAAATAAAGGAAGTTTTACCTCAATAGCTACAAAAAGAACAGGTAGGTAGTCTACAAAATACATACCTCACTGTGTAGCACTAACAACAATTAGACTAATAATATTATTGGTCTTTTCATCTATCACACAATTTAATTGAATAAATTCAAAGATATTTGAGAATAATTTTGCAATAGAACAACAATAAAGGAAATATGACCTATGGTCCATGGAGAGAAAATGGTATTTAGATGGATTTTTAGAGTATTTGTGCTTACATGTGCATGTGTATGTGTGTGTGTATGTGTGTTATTTATCTGTGATATTCCTCTTCTAGGCATGTGTGTGTATATATAAGCATATATATACACACATGTATACATATATAAGCATATATACACATGTATGTGTATGCATGTATGCATATACATATACATATACATTTACATCTATATCTACATCTACATCTACATCTACATCTACATATACATATGCATATACATATGCACATATATGGAGGTGAGTCTGGAGAAAGGCAATATTTGTCTCCTTGGCTCTGAGCCTCCTTAATGCTGAGAGTGACAGTCTTCAGGGATAAGAGTAAGTAAGAGGAGAGAGAGTAAAGGAATAGAGTTTTCAACCAGTCAAATACTGAATTGTGAGTATAAAGGAAGCAGCAAGTAGAAACATACTCAGTATTGAGTAGCAAAGGGAAGGAGCATTTTACAGGGGAAAGCACTAGTCCTAAAATCAGAGAATCTAGGAACAAATCCTACTTTTGATCCTTATTACCAAAGTTACTGAAAGGTTTGAACGAGGCAATATATATGAAAGTGGGACTTTGGGCAAGTCATTTAACTTTTATGCCCTCAGTTTTCTAGTTTGTAAACCAAGAAGATTGCTTTAGAAGGCCTCTGAGGCCCTTTCCAGATATAGAAAAGCTTTTGGGACTGAGTTGGCCTAAGAGTTATTAGAAATCTTATGTGAAAGTGTATTATTCATGATATTTCCCAAATGACCCCCCTCAGTGGACTGGAAAAAGGGAATGGGATAGTTGATAGCAAGAAGCAGCCACTACATTATGTGATGGAGGTTTCTAATTGCTGGCAGCCTGAGGCAGAAACGCTGTTTCACTCTTCTGTTCCAATTATCAGCATCAATCAAGTATTATCATGATGAGTGAGAAATGAAGTTTGTTTCATGTCCTTCTTAAAATTCTTATTAGGAGGTCTTTTATTTTGCATAAGAAATACAATAACCCATTATACTCTACTTTACAGAGTGAATGAGATCCAATCATAAAATTCTCTTAACATAATTGCTATAATCATATTAAATATTAATGGCATACAATGCATTAACATCTGTAAAATGTCATTCTCATTCTGATCCTGCACATAATCTGATGCCTGCATTAATTCACTTTGGTTTTACATAATTTTTCAACTCTGTTTTAATTAGGTTCAATAATAATAAGTTTTATAAAAATTTGCATTTTAAGATCACAACCTTTCAAATAATATTTCTCCTAACAGAAATATAACATTAAATCATTAGAATATAGAATAGAAAATAATTAGCAAGCTAAGTTCCAAGTCCTAAATTAGGTATCTTCATGTATTTTCTAGATAAGTATGATATAACAACTTTTCAATCTTAAATAAATTAATGTGACATCCCATTAGAGATTGTGTCAAAAAACAAGTCCAGTCCAAATTTTACATTCTTCAGGTCTTTCTGTTAGTGATGTCGATAAACATTTATTAAGCCTGTGCTAGGCATCAATCCTAAATGCTGAGGATACAAAGAAAAGCAAAAGATAGTCCCTGCTTCCAAGGAGCCCACAATCTAATGGGTGAGACAACATGAAAGCAATGCTGAACAAGCAAATTACACATGATATATCGAAAATAATCAATGGAGGGAAGGGATTAGAATTATGTGGAATTTGTTTTCTGTAGAAGGTGAGATTTTAACTGGAATTTGGAAAAAAGCCAGGGAAGCCCAAAAGCAGAGACAAGAAGGAAGAACAACTCAGGTATGGGGGATAGAAAGAGGGGCAGCTAGGTGGCGCAGTGGATACAGCAACAGGCCTGGAGTCAGGAGGACCTGAGTTCGGAATCCAGACACTGGACACTTACTAGCTGTGTGACCCTGGGCAAGTCACTTAACCCCATGGCCTAGCCGAGAGAGACAGAGAGAGACAAAGAGAGACAGAGAGAGAGAGAGAGAAACAAACCAGAAAGGAGAGATGGAGAGATGGAGTGTCTTGTTCAATGAACAGCAGGGAGGCCAGTCATTGGATCACAAAGTACTTGGGAAAGTAAAATGTAAGAAGACTAGAAAGATTGGGGAGGAGGTAGGTTACAAAGGACCAAACAGAGGTTACTAAATACTAGATAGAGGATTTTGTATTTGATTGTGGCTGTAACAAGAAGCCACTGGAGGTTACTGAGTGAGATAGAGACATTGTCAGACCCACACTTCAGGAGGAGAGGATGGACTGGTGTGGGGAGAAATTTGCGATAGAGAGACCAGCCGACAGACTATTGAAATAATTCAGGAGTGAGGTGATGGGAATCTGCAGTGTAGTCATGGCAGCATCAGAGGAGAAAAGGAGGCATATGTGATATGTGTTAAAAAGGTAAAATAAACATAGCAGACCTTTTAAAACATTATTTGGAGTATATTATGTCGTTCTCTTACAAAATTACCTATTCACCAAGCTAATAAGATCATGTTTGAGTAATTTCTGGGGAAATAGAAAAAAATGTTGACTGAAACTAGGCATATACTAGGAAGTAAATCTCAGACATTTGCAAATAATAAATGCTTTATAAATTCAACCACATCATCTCTTAGTTACAAGCAGTAATAAATAAACTGACATTTCAGTTCAAATTAATTAACTGTAGTTGACAGAATTACACAAATTATTCTAATTAAATATTTCATAATAGCATTCTTTGATAATACTTTAGTTTTAATGTTATAATATTTTTACATTTGATGTTATAAATGACTTTGAATAATAATTGATATTAATATAATTATAATTTAGTTTTAATTTTGTAATATTTATATTTTAGTTTCTGTATCATTCTAAGGTTTTCAAAAGGATTCCTCATAACAACCTTATGATGCAGATAGCTCAAGAATCATTATTCATGTTTTACAGATAACAAAATGAGACTTAGCAAAGTAATGAAACTTACTCATTATCAAACAGCTAGAAAGTATCAGAATCAGGGTGAATACACACAACTCCAAATCTATGAAGATGCAAGTCACTGAAGGCAATTCCTTCTCTACAAATGCATAACATGCAACCCAAAGAAGTTAATTATTCTTGACTTCCTATTGTTACTAGATAGATAATAGGTAGGTGGATGGGTAGATCAATAGAGAGATCAATACAATATTTATTAAATTTATTTATTAAATAAATGTACACATGTATTAATAAATGACACATTGATAAATAAATACAATAAATATAATACATAATACATAATATATTATATACTATATATTATGATATAATATAATATAAATAATGTAATTAATTAATGATACAATTATTAAAACTTACTATGTGGGAAGGAAAGGGGTACAGAGAGAGAGAGTGCAAGAGTGAGGTGAAGCCTGGCTAGGTGAAGCCTTTCTAAAACGGTGGTCCCAGAGAGGAAGTTACCAATTAGCTAGGAAGGGCTTCAGGTCTGAGTTTCTACATGGTTGCAGTTCTTCAGGCAAGGATATTTATGATGATGAATTGAGGTAGTGGTGACTATTTAAAAGACACTGGACTCTCAAAAACTCTATTTTAAAGAATAATAGCCTAGAAACATATTTCAATTTAATGAGAAACATCATTATAGAAGTACTGTATTGTTGGACATAGTTTTAAATAATAAAATCTGTCCAATATACCTTAATCAGTATGCAACATCTGGCTAATTTATACAATTCTTATAATCTACTGTATTTCTTAATCTGTGTGCCATCAATGAGCAGTCACCTCACAAACGTTTTTTCTCGAAGACCAAAACGTGAAGAGATTTCCCAGAGGATGAAACTTAGAATCACAGAGGGAGAAGGGAATCTAACCATGATCTAATTCTAATCCAAGCCTCTCAATTAGAAGTGCAGAAATAAAGACCCAGAGAGGTCAAACAGTAAGCCCAAGGCCACTCTGCCAATTAGTGAAAGAGTTAGGTCTAAAATAAAATCTCCCGGCACATGTTCTAATAGACTGAACTGTATCAACTACATTCTACTCTTCATCATTCAATATGGCCACAGAAAATAGTATGGGAAAGCCATTATTTTCACTTGAATTTAAAGAATTAAGCATAGGAAATATTTTATTTTAAAATGACACTAATGATGAATATTATTACCATTTTAAAATGGAATCATTTCCAAATATTGATAAACTTTTTTTTTCCACAGTTGCATTTTTGAGACATTTGCCAAGGAACTCCTAATGGGATTGAACTGCCAAATTTCCTGAGGCTTTTCCTTTCACTTCTCTTAAATCTTCAAAACTCCAGGAAATCAAAAGCTTTTTTCCTCTTTTTTTTTCCCCTCCAATGGATCAGCTGTTGGCATTAATGTTACACAATCCAAATTATGTAATATCATGCTATTGCTTTTCAGAGTTATTTCTAAGTCATTAAAGAAAAACCTTAAATATTACAACAACCAGAAAATCCAGTCAAATGCATAAAAGAAAAAAATCGCACAATCCAGATTCACAACTGGAAGGGACCTCAGAAGTCAACTAATTTAAAGTTATTTATTTAGAGATGAGGAAACAGAGGAAACAGACTCCTAGAGAGATTAAGCGACTTGCCCGAGGTCACACAAACAGTAAGTGACAGAGACAGAATTTCAACCTAAGCTTCCAACTCCATAGTCTTTCTGCTACAACTTTTTAAACCTATAAGAGTAGAGAATTTTTTTTAAACTTTAATATTTGTTTATTTTTATTTAATTTTCCTTTTTTAAATTATAAACTCAACAAATACAAGCATTTATTTTTATTTTTTAGAAATATTTTTGTAATTGCAATTATTTAAAGTTATATAATATTATTTCATATGCATATTACATAATTATTTTTGTAATTCTACTATTAATTGATATTAACAGAGACAAAAAAATTGGAAAGTAGGCATTTTTCAAAACTTCTAAGCTAAAATTTTAAAAACTTTTTAAATACTTCATTGATGCTCTTCTTTTTTCACTGTCCACCAATGTGTACCTCTTCCTTCCTCCTCTCCCACCTAGGTAGAAGCCCACTTGTTAAAATGTGTGTGTGCACATTCAAGGAAAATAAGTCAAAATATTGTCAATATCTGAGAATATATCTTTTGCTTTAGCCCATTACCTCTCTACAAGTGTGAGATCATTAGTCTTTCTGCCATTAAAATTAATGTGCGTATTTTACAAACTGCAAATATTGGAGTTTCCCATTGAATTACAACCACTTTTATTCTTGTTTGTATATTTTGAGTAGTGTTTGCTCAGTTAGAATAAATATTAATGTTAAATAAGCACAACTCATGTTTTATCACCAAAGACAAAGTAGAGAATTAAAAAAAAAGGAATTTGAGATTAAATCTGCAGGAGCAAGAGAATCAGCAAAGAAAATGCTATTTAAATAGATTAATTAAGCAACCCACAGGGAACAGAAACTTGTTTTATGAAAGAAAAGGCAAGAAGAGATTCATGTCACCCCTGGCACTCTAGTCATTTACTGCTGCCTTATTGTTGCTGTTCAGTCATTTTCAGTTATGTTCTACTCTTCATGACCCGATTTGGGGTTTTTTGGCAAAGTTATTGGTGTGGTTTACCATTTCCTTCTCCAGCTCATTTTACAGATGAGGAAACTGGGACCAACTGATAAGTGACTTGCCAATGGTCACACAGCTAATAAAAGTGTGAGGTAGGATTTGAACTCAGGAAGATGAATTTTCCTGACTCCAGGCTCAGCACTGTATTATCCACTGTGCCATCTAGCTGCCTTACAAACTATGAATGTCCCAGTCACAGAGGATGTGTATGTTGTAACCTCACTGCTGCTTTGAGTTTATGTGAGGCTCTGAAGAGACATGCATACTTTAACAAAAGCAGACACCAGGTGCTTTGCAGACATCTGGTCCCTAGTGAACAGCAAACAGTAATCAGTTTCAACAAAGCCTCTAGAGTTAGACTGATCAACAACATAGCTGGTAAATCACAAGGTGATTCAGAACAGTTTACAATCATATAGGGAAATCTGTTTTCTGCTCAGGCAATGGTTCACCCCAGCAGCAGTTGTCAGTGATGTTTTATGTATATAAATCTGCTGCTTATGCTTACTACATATTTTTATTCAACTAAAATATTTTCCTTCTATGTTAATCCATAACAAAAAACACTATTTGGAAACTATACTGTAATTTTTAGCATCTCCACAGTATGTTAAATAGATTTTGAAATCATTTTAAGGAGTTAATATTCAGAATCTATATGCAAACTTTGTCCCAGGGATTCCTCCCCATTTTATGAAGGGAAAAAACTGACATAAAGGACAGTGACCATAAGATTACCACTAGCTTGATATTTATATCTGTTAATAAGGAAATTAGATGCTTCAAAGCAGCTTGACACAATCTGTGCAGTGTGTAGGTAGCTTTACAAAATTATTCTGCAAAAAATTGAAGCAGGAAAGTTTCTGGAAGGAGAATCATAGAGCTGAAAGAGACCTAAGAGATCATGGAATATGAACCTTGAGAGAATCAAGTGACATGGCTCAAGGCCAACAGGAGGACATTTCAGGCTAACCAAAAAGTATGTCTATATTGACATGTAGCTATAAATATCTAAATATCTATAGATGATAGATGGATAGATAGGATGGATGGATAGATAAATGGATGGATAGATGGAGAGAGAGAGAGAGAGAGAGAGAGAGATAAAGGCATGGAGGTAGGAAAGAGAAGAATATGTCCACTTTGGGGAGTTAGAAAATTATGTAGTTTGATAGAGCATAGAGTATATATTAAGGAGTAGTATGAGATAGGGCTGTAAAAGCAAGGTAGTGTCATAATGTGGTAGGTCTTGAACGTCAGGATTTTGAACTTAGTAGGAAAGTGGGAGCCATCACAAAAAGGTTTGAGCAGGCATGTGAGACATAGGTAGACTTTTTGTTTGTTTTCATTTGTTTTCATGGAAGAGGTCTAGCAATACATAGAAAAACAACTTAAAAAATGATAAAAACCAGAGTGGAAAGACCTGTCAGGACAGTATTGGAATATACCAAGTAAAATGGGATGAGGGCATATACTAGAGGAATGACAGGGAGAATGGAAAGGTAGTGGGAAAAAATGACAGTGTTTAGAAGGTATTATTTGGAGTGGGTAACTCATTGGTGGGGCTTTATTTGGCTCTGTGGATAGAGCACCGAGCCTGGAGGCCAAAAGACCAGAATTCAAATCTGACTTTAGACATTTACTAGCTGTGTGACCCTGGGCAAATCACTTAACCCCTTCCTGCATAAAAACAAGAGAAGGAAATGGCAAACCACTCCAGCATCTTTGTCAAGAAAACCCCATGGACAGTTGGTCCACAGGGTCACAAAGAGTCAGATATGACTGAACAACAACTGACTATAAGAGGTGAGAGAAATGAAAGAACCAAAGGTAATACCGAGGCTTTGGATATGGGAAACTAGGTCAAAGGTACAACCATTGACATCAAAAGGAAGTGCAGCTTTTGGGGAATGATGAGAAGTTCAGGTTGGGAACTGTAAGAAGGACGGTACTGGTAAGCCACCCAGTTAACTATGGCTTGTAGAAGTTGGAAATACTGGTCTGGTTCTTGGGGCACTGAAGAAATAAATTCAGGAATCATTCAATTTAAGTCATTATTGAATCCATTCATATAAGTGAAATTGCCAAAAGAGACAGGATAAAATAAAATAAATAAATAAAATATTGAAAGCTTGAAAAACACACATTTGAACAGTTTTTGGAATAGAACTATGAGGCAGTGCTTGAAATGTAGAAGGAGAAAACATGAAAGTGTGGTGTTTTACAAACCAACAATAAAAAGGACATCTATAAATAGATGGGATACTCAGCAATGTCAAATGCTGCAGGGAGGTCAAGCAGTATGAGAGATGAAAAAACAATAGTGTATTTTAGTGATTAGGAGATTGTGAATGACCTTTTTTAGTAGGACACTTTCAGTAGAATGATTGGGACAGCCAGATTATATAAGATTAATGTAGGTGATGAGAAAGTGGAAGCCTTTGGGGTAGCTGACTTTTTCAAAGAAGTTTGGTCATGAAGATAAGGGAAAACTACGGGAATATCTAAATGGGATTGGAAGGCAAAAAAAGTTTTGGAAAGGTGGTTTCATTTTATTTCATGATTAAGGAGGTCTGCACATATTTATAGAAAGAGGGGAGGAAGTTAGTGACACCAGTAAGAGGGATAAGTTAAACTAGCCTAAAAGAAAAAGCATAATTGTTGAAGGTCTGGGATAGAGCAGGAAGGTAAGGGTTCCAGAATCCAGGTAGAGGGACTATTTAGCAAGAAATAACTCTTCCTTTCAGTCAGTAAAAGAGGATTAAAATAGATTAGGAGGCTAATTTAGGATGAATAGAAGAGGGAAGTTGTGATAGCTTCCATTGGAAGCTTGATCTGCAGTCTTGACCTTCATAGTAAAGTAGAAAAATAGCTCATCTATGGCACCTGTGTGAATGAGTGGCATGGTTGCAACCTTAAGGAGTGAAGATAACATTTGGAATAGCTGTTTGAGGAATCATATTGGAGGTATTGGAGGTAGCAGTCTAAAAATGTAAAAGGGATGAGAAGTTGCAGTGAAAACAAAGATGGATTTTGACTAAAAAGTATAGTGAAGGGAAAAGACTCACTTCCATATCCCTTAAGTTAGATACTATAGAGAGTAGCTACAATGAAGGAAGAATAACATTCAGGACACTTAGAAATTCACTGAAGATAAAATCCAAGAAAGGAGAGTAAAGTGAAGCCAGAATTGGGCAGGGAGGAGAGTATTCTAGAGTGAAAGAATATTTTTATGAGGTTTTTATGAGGCAGGAAAAGACAGTTTTGAAGATATTCCTCAAAAATCCAACACAAGCCATTCTAGAATTGTAATTTATAATTTCCTCAAACAAATAAATAAAATTCCACAAGATTCAAGATTAAGCAAGAGTTCAGAGTCAAGGTAACAGGTTCCTCTTTTACTGCCTCCTCAAAGGATTTTCTTTTCCACCTGATGCAGTTCTAGGCAGCTTGGTGGTCCAATGGATACAGCAATGGACCTAGAATCTGGAAGACCTAGATTCAAATCATTTATTAGCTCTGTGACCCTGAGCAATTCACGTAATCTCTCAGTGCTCCAAGAAAATCTTTAATATAAATTAAGAACAATTATTCAGAACTAGTAGAGAGGATTTCTCCACTAGGAGTTCCCTACAGCAATGAAATCACAAGTCCGAAACAAAAAATTAAAAGTCATTCATTTACTTTGAAACCCCCATGATGAGTGTAGTGACAAGAGAACTGGATTTACAGTTGAGTTCCAACTCTGTCACTCATCTTCTGTGTGGGATCTTGAACAAGTCACCCCCTCTAGAATCTTTGGTTAATTTATTTGGAAAGTGAAGTTGCTTAACTATCGCAGGGGTGGGGACCCTGTGGCCTCAAAGCCACATGTGGCCCTCTAGGTCCTCAAGTGAGGCCTTTTGACTGAATCCAATCTTCACAGAACAAATCCCCTTAATAAAAGGACTTGTTCTGTAAAACTTGGACTCAGCCAAAAAGCCATACCCCATGATCTAGAAGGTCACATGTGGCCTTGAGGTCTCAGGTTCCCCAGCCCTGAACTAAAGGATCCCCCAGCTGCTATCTAGGTCTGACATTCTGTGATAAATGTGGCTGAAAAACAGAAAAGAGTAAGAGGAAAAGGAGCAAGTCAAGAGAAAGGTAGGATCATAGGGTCATGGATTTAGGGCTGGAGAGAACATTAGTGGGCATCTAGTCCAATCTCTTCATTTTACAGATGAGAAAACTGAGGTCCATAAATGGTAACTTGTCCAAGGTAATATAGGTAATTAAGCAATCAATAATAATAACTAACATTTATATGTCGCTTACAATGTGCCAAGCACTGTGTTAAGCACTTTACAATTATTATCTCATTTGATCCTTACAACAACCCTAGGATGTAGGTGCTACTGTAATCCCTTCTTTACAGATGAGCAAACACGGGTTAGGTGGCTTGCCCAGGTTCACACAGCTAGTGTCTAAGGATGGATTTGAACTAAGAGGAAGTAAATCAAGAGGCAGGGGACATGTCAACATGTCCCAAAAGATCACAGAATTCATTCTAAGGATGTATAGTTATTATTTCTCTCCCTGAAACCACTAAGATAGTGTTTTTAAATAGAAGCAGTTAGGTGGTACTGTTTAGAGAGTGATAGACTTGTAGACCAGAAGACTTGAGTTGGAATTATGCCTCAGACACTTACTAGCTGTATGAACCTGGGCAAATTACTTAACCTCCCTTTGCCTCAGTTTATTCATTGGTAAAATGGGAATAATAATAGGACCTATCTCCCTGGAAGGTTCTTATGAGGATTTAATAATACAAGTAAAACACTTTACAAACCTTAAAGTGCTATATAAATGTTAATAATTTCAAGCACACACTTTGTAATAGAAAGAAGAACCTGGCTCTAGAATAACTGTCAGACCCACTTCTGAAAAGCTGAGCCTAGGCCTCCCTATTTATTTTTGTAAGTCAAGACTTAAAGTTCTTTGTAAACAGAAACATTTCAACCTTAATTAAAATGAAGCCACTACAACTAGAGAATAATTATGCTGGAGTCGCGAGAAACACTCAATTGTTTCTTTGGGTTGGGGGGACATTGGATCATCTTCCATCAGCCATTAAGGTGAGGGTAGATCTTGTTTGGGCTCAGTATTTATCATCTACTATGTCATATTGAGGGACTTATTCACAGACATGTTTTAAAAACTTTCTGTGATTGCAATTAGTCAAATCTCACACAAGCTTATTGTTTAATAAATGTAATTTCCAATCTGAAAAACACTTATGTGTGGCATCAGGAACTGCTGAGTCTGGTGGCTGTTAGTAAATTGTATTTTCTGTAGCTTTCCCCCACATGAAAGATACACATTTAGCAATACTGCTAAAAATATTTCAAGCATACTGGAAGTTTTCTAAAACTGCTAGAAAATCATTTTTTCCCTGCTCAAGGAGATTGTTGCATAAGGTGTGCAAGCTATTTCTAGCTGAAATAAAGATTGGATCTCTCATTTGCACTTATCACATTCCTCTTGGCCTATTATTCCAGAGTGCTACTTGCTTGTAAGTTCCTTGAGGTCAGGAACTCAGTCATTTTTCATCTTGGCAACTCCAATAGGATGCCTTGCACATAATGGTTTTGGTCCAGACCAGCAATTTCATTGTTGCCATGGGGTAATTCTCTGATGCAGAGACTCCACTACAGATGTAGATCAGCAGCTCATAGGTACTTTGTGGTTGTAGAGAATTATCTTAGACACTGAGAAATTAGGGACAGGTAGGTGGCACAGTGGATAGAGTGCTGGGGGTGGAATCAGGAAAACTCATCTTCATGAGTTCAAATATGGTCTCAGTCACTTACTAGCTGTATGACACTGGGTTAGTCCATTAACCCTGTTTGCCTCGGTTCCTCAACTGTAAAATGAGCTGGAGAAGGAAATGGCAAACCACTCCAGCATCTTTGCCAAGAAAACCCCAAATGGGGTCAGAAAGAGTTGGACATGACAGAAAAAATGACTAAACAACTGAGAAGTTAAGCACCTCATGCATGATCACACAGCCAGTATTTGCTAGAGATAGGACTTGAACTCAGGTGTTCTTGAATATAAGCTTGATCTATTCATTATGTCATGCTGCCTCTAACCTTGCATATAATGCATAGAGCATTGACCTTAGAGTAGGGAAGACAAGTTTGAAACCTATCTCAGACACTAGCTGTATGACCTAGCTAGGGTCATACATCTGTTCCTCATTTACATACACATCATTTACATACATACAGGTTCCTCATTTTTATGAGAGAGTCTGTATTCTGGGTCATCACCAGCCATCTTGACCTTTGTCTTGCCACTGGACTTTGATGACTGTGGAGGAGAGTATGAGGCTGAGGACTTTGAGCAGCTCTGCCCTTCCCATATCCAATTCAAGTGCAAGTCAAGACATCACCCTCATAATGTCATTGGTCCTTTTCAAGAATGGAAGAACAGATAGCTAAGTGGCACAGTGGATAGAGCTCTGGCCTTGGGGTCAGGAGGACCTGAGTTCAAATCTGGCCTCAAACACTTAACACTTACTAGCTGTGTGACCTTGGCCAAGTCACTTAAACCCAATTGCCTCACTAAAAAAGCAAAACAACAACAACAACAACAAAAAAAAAAAGAACAGAGGAACAACAACAATAATTCCAATGCCTCTACAATCCCTTCCACCTCTAAACCTATGCATCCTGTGTCAAAATTGTGATACACATTACATATTTTAAATTATTTAAATGTAAAGTTTTGTTCTTGACAAATTGGTTGATTATACATTCCTTTCAGGCTTATTTTAATCAACTTATGATTTTAATATTAATGGGCCAATTTCCATTTTCTATTAATCATAGGTTTAATTATAAGAAGTCTTCAGTTGGTGATGTTTAATTGTATCTAACAGGTTATTAAATTAATTAAGAGCTGATTTTTGGCTTCTAACTGATAAAAGTAACTACAGAATACTCAAAGTGTTTTAACACTGTCTGGCTTCTATAATCTATGCTTCATGGGTGTTGAAAAACTGCTTGAGTTTAATATATATTTTATATATACATAAAGAATTTTATTTTTAAAGATATAAAATAGAAGCAGAAGGAAAAGAAAAAATCTGAATTGAACTCTCATGAAGTAACTAAAATGAAATTCTAATCTAATTCCTCCCTCCATATAATAAAGATACTCTTGTTCAGTTTTGTGTGGTATGAGTTGGTTTCTAAGGAAGGGCCCTCCCAACTCAGAGAGTTTTGCAATTCAAATGTTATTGATATAATGAATATATTTTTTATTTGACAACTAGGTGGCATGATGAACAGTGCAAGATTTGGAGTCAGATTAGACTTGAATTCTAAGCCTGCTTTATTATTAGCTGTTATGACTCTGGGCAATTCATCTGATTTCTCTTAGCCTCAGTGTCACTTTCTATAAATGGGGATAATAATAGTACCAACCTCAGAGATATTGAGAGAATATGAGATGAAACTTCATGTACTATAAAAATGTTAACTATTTTTGTCGTTTAGTTAATACTCCCCACCATTAAATTTGATATGCAGTAGGAGAGTGGTGTGCTTTCATAGAACAATTGTGGTAGACTTTTTCCCAAGTCATGATACACTTTTAAAGGAGGAGAGGTTTTAATCTCTCTTTTCTGTCTCTGAATATTAGATATGAAAGTGTTTTATGCATACTGGATCATATAAAAGCCATGAAAGAAAGGAAGGAATAATGGGGACTGTAGCTGTGCTGCCCAACTATCCAGTTCTAGTTGGGTCCCCAGTGGGGCAACTCCTATTTCTATTCACAGAGGTTTTTGTGTCCTTCATTCTGTCCTTCATTCTGGAAGAGGATCATGACATCAGGGAGGTGATTCCATGACATGTAAGTGAATAGGATTTAAGTGAGGGATGGCTATGCAAAGTCACCAGCCTCACTTTCTCCTCCAGAGCCATCTAGGACCAGTAGCAAGACATAGATCAGGATGACTAGAAATGACTGGATGCAGTGGGAGACCTTGGCCTTTTTAAGCTAAGGTCTTTAACAGGTCTCAGTTTGACTGAGGCAAAGCCCATTCAGTGATTAAAGCTAAGTAAGAAATGAGGCAGAGAATGGTCTCATTTCCTAGTCAAAAAAAAATTAATCTGTGAGAAGACCCTCAGGGTTTCTGGTCAAAACAGAAACAAAACAGAAACAATTGCTCTTTATATTCACTCAGAGCCATCAGGGTCCTAACAATGACCAAGTGGGGCTTGGGCCACTGAAGAAAGGAGTATGAGGGCACCTAGTTATCTGCCATAAATTCAAGTCACTTGTCTCAGACAAATTGCATTCCCAGTTACTGGGGAGGGGCAGGGGGAATCAGATATAAATAATAGTGATAATACAAGGATGGAAGAAAGCAAATATCCCAGTTTTCAAAAACGCGAGAGAATAAAGTGGAACATCAAATTTTACTTCAATTCCTAATATCTAAAAGAAAAAAAAGTATTAAAGGCAGTTAGGTAGTTTAGTGGATAGAGTGCTAGGCCTGGAGTCAGGAATATCTGAGTTCAAATCTAGCCTCAGATATTTACTAGCTAAGTGACTCTGGGTAAGTCACTTAACCTCTGTTTGCCTTAGTTTCCTCAATTGTAAACTGGGGATAAAAATTGCAACTACCTCTTAGGGCTATTGTATGGATCAAATGAGACAATATTTGTAAGAACTCAGCACAGTGCCTGGTATATAGTAGATGTCATATAAATCATATTCACAAGTACAAGATAGAGAAAGCATGACTAAATAATGGTCTATCTGAAAAAAAAGATCTGGGTAACAACACCCAGGTATGGTTGTACATGTCTATAACACCTGCTACCGGGGATGCTGAGGCTAAGGCTGATGGATCCCTTGATCTCAGGAGTTCTGAGCTACAGTATTTTAAGCCAACCAGGAGGCCACAGTAAGTCCTGGATCATTTACTGAGCTTCTAGGAGTGGGAGGCCACCAGGCTGCCTATAGAGAAGGAACTGCCCAGGTGAGAAACCAGGTAAAAGCTTGTCTGGTGACCAGTAGGACTGGGCCCAAGAGTTGCAGAGTCAGCGCTGGACTTCCAGCTTGGGTAAGATAGGGAGGTGCAGTCTGAAAAGAAAATGAAACAAGAGAAGAGGAGAGAAAAAGAAAGGAGAGGAGAGGAGAGAAGAGGAGAGAAGAGGAGAGGAGAGGAGAACAGGGGAGAGGAGAGGAAAGGAGAGCAGAGGAGAGGAGAAGAAAGGAGGAAGGAGCAATGCAGGCAGTTTATGATTTGTTTCTCCTCTCACCATGTGATGGGCCTATGTCCATTTCTGGTCACCATGGATCATTGGCCTTTGGGTAACCTGAAAATTTACTTTTTTAAAAGTAATTTTAAAGTTATTTCTACTTCCATCTCATGTGCTTCATAGTCACATAGAATCACTGTGAGAATATCAGTGTTACTGCTAGGTCTATGTCCCAAAGGCATCCAAAAGCAGGAAGGAGGGGAAGGAACCATTTGTACAAAAATATTTATAGCAGCTCTTTTTGTGGTGGCCAAGAATTAGAAACCGAGGGGATGCCCATCAATTGGGGAATGGCTGAACAAGTTGTGGTATATGATTGTAATGGAATATTACTGTGCTATAAGAAATGACAAGCAGGGTGATTTCAGAAAAAACCTGGACTTACATTAACTGATGCATACATAATGAAGTGAACAGAACAAGAAGAATGAAGTATACAGTAACAGCAATATTGTTCGGTGAAGAACTGTGAATGACTTAGCTATTCTCAGCAATACAATGATCCAAGACAATCCCAAAGGACTAAAAATGAAGCATACCATCTGCCTCCAGAGAAAGAACTGATATCGTTTGAATACAGATGGAAGCATGCTATTTTTCACTTTCTTTGACTTTTTTTCTTTTATTCAAGTCTTCTTGTACAAAATAACTAATATGGAAATGTTTTACATGATTGCATGTGTATAACCTATATCTGATTGCTTACCGTCTCAGGGTTGGGGGAGAGGAGGGGAGGGATAGAATTTGGAACTCAAAACTTTAAATAAAAAATGAAAAAAAAAAAGAACATCGGTGTTAAAAAAATTGTACCTTTGTTTCATAGAGAAGCATGAGTGTTGTTAAAAGTCATTGTGTATATAATTTCCTAACAGAGTAATCTAACCCTTTCTTTTGTTGCTCCTTAATTCTGGGCCTGTTCAATGAACATCTTCAGGGTTAAGATATACATACTGAAGGATAAACTCTATAGGCAGTCTATTCAACTGTATGCTACATAATGCCTAATAAGCTTTGTCTACTTAGATTTTTTTCCCTCACGTGGATAGTTTATCCAAACATTTTTCAATGATTACGCATCTTGAAGAACGTATGTTTGGGGCCTGATTTACTTGATACAACATCGTAAGCAAATAGAAATATTTAGAGGACATTATCACCTATACGGAATTCCTTTTATATTTGGAATCTGCAAAGGACGTACTTAATAATGGAGGAAAATATCTTTAACAAACCTTTCCTTTTTATTCTTGATTTATATTTATACTCAGAATTTCATCATAGATCATGGACTTGAAGCTAGAAAATACCTCAGAGGCTATCTCATCAAACCTCCTAATTTTACCATTGGGGAAACTGAAGCTCAGAGAATTTAAGTGACTTACCGAACACAGGGGTAGTGATTATCAGAGGTGGAATTTGAACACAGATCATTTGACTCTAGAGGCAATTGTGTGGCCATTGTTCCACAAACAAATCTATCCTTATGGTGTCATTTTTCAAAAAATTTTATGATTTTAACATATGTATGGGAGGCATTTTGATAGAGGAAAGTCTTTATGAGAGGCATTTTCTTTCTCCATATTTTTTTTCCTAGTCTGAATACAGTAAGTGCAGTTGGACATTAAAGTCTCTTCATATTTTATTTGTGTGACTAAAGATGTGGTCTGCTGTAGAATATTATTTTTTTAAAAAGAAAAATACTTTCCCATTTCTATTTCCTCCTAAAGCAGCCCATCCTAGTTTTACACAGTTTCAGGTGTTAGGAAGTTTTTCTTTATATCAAGCCATAACCTACCTCTGAAATTTTCAATCGTGGCTCCTAGTTATGCATGCTGATGCTTAATAAAATTGTAATCTTTCTTCCACGTGACAATTCTGAAAATACTTCAAGGGTCCATCCCAAGCCTTCTTTTCTATAGATGAAAGGTCCCTAATTCCTTCAACTAATCCTCATATGTCACAGTCCTTAGGTCCCTCCTCATTCTGGTCAATCTCCTCTTTATCCATGTCCTTCCTGAAATGTGGGTACCCAGAACTAAACACCATATTCTAGTTGTAACACAAAAGGACCCAGTAGGACAAGACTATCATTTCCCTCCTATTAGGCACTGTGCCTCTATTAATATAATTTAAAATAGTATTCAATTTTGAACTGTCACACAACAATATTAATTCTTACTCCACCTACATATGACATCAAAACACCAAAATATTTTCACATACACTGTTGTCTATCCATGCCTGCCTCCATTTTGTGTGTGTATGACTGTCGTTCAAAACCAGCTATGAAATGCTATACTTGTTTCTTTTAAATTCTGTTTAATTCAATTCAATGCATAAATCTACCACCATTTATTATGTGTCTCTATGCTATGGAAATATTTTAGTAAGTATTCTATATTGAAATGTGGGCTTCGAAATATTTTATACTTCCTACCTGTCCTTCCTAGTGCAACTCAAGTCCCATCCCCCTCTGGAGGTCTTCTCTGACTGACTGCTTACTTTTCTAGTTTTCTTCTTGCTGAACTTTTTGTATGAAATGCAAGAAATACATGATAAAGTCTGTACTTTCATGAAATTAATATTTTCATTGTAATTAGAAGTGTGCATGATAGCATTTAATTATACTCTGTCATACTTTCCACTCTATTTGTTTTATCTTTGTGAGAAGCTTGTGTTTATACTAGAGTACTCTCTTCTAAAGGATATGTCTTACTCTATTTTTTTATCTCCCACCACATCCAATACTATAAGGGCCACATAGCAGGCAGCTGATAAACAAGTATAATTCAAACTGAAAATTTTTTTTACCACTTCCTACTCTATGAATTCCATATATTTAGCATTAAGGAATTTTTTTTCAAACTGGCACACCATCAAACAATCAATCATATAGGTAAAAATATATCATCTAATTCTATGGCACCACATCTGTACTAGATACTCTTACCAAGTCATTATTTCCCTGAGTTATAAGGATCAAATGAAATAATGCCTATAAAGCACTTAGCACAGTGCCTGGCATGGAGTAAGAGATAGAAAAATCTTAGCTATCGTCATCATCATCATCATCATCGTCATCATCATCATTTGGGCTCTGAGAAAACTGTAAAATTAAAATTAGAAAACCCAATATCTTCATACTACTTTAACTTTCTCTGGAATACATTTCCTTATATTATCTAGATAGGCCTTAAATAACACCACAACATATAGTGTTTCTAAGAAACTGAACATCCAATGTATATATAAATATAAATACATACATATATATGTATATATTCAAATATAATCAGTACTATTAATATACCAAAGTAGTAGGTTGTAAATTCCTTGAGAGCATCAGCTATGTCAGTTGAAGTGAAAACAAGCATTCAGGATGCTTGGCATGTGTAAGCCCAAGTAAGCCAGATCATCCCAAGAGTTTTCCTAGAAACAGTTGGTAGGATGACAAAAAGGTGAAAAAAGAAAGAAAAAGAAAAAGGAACAGTCCTGCTACTATTTCTATAACAAACTACTCACAATGACTAGCGTTTATCTAATGCCTTATGCTGTGTAAAGCCCTTTATATTATTTCATTTTATCCTCACAACACTCCTGGAAAATAGGTGCAATTATTGTCCTCATTTTAGAGATGAGGAAACTGAGGCAGAGAGAAGTTAAGTGACTTGCCCAGGATCATTCAGTTAGGATGTATTTGAGGCCAAATTTGAACTCAGGTTTTCCTGACACCACATCTAGCACTTTCCACCGTGCCATGTAAGTGGTTAATGTCTAATACTTCATATGACAATAGAGAGACACATTAGAGAAATGGCAGTAAAGATGAAGAACATGGGAAAGTTCACTGGAACAAATACAGTCCATAGAGAAAATACAACATAATTTCAAAAGCATTAAGAGGTCAATTTTTAAGATGTCAGAGAGGATAGAATACTTAATAGTCAGGAAAAATTGAAGATTATTTTTATCAAAGAAAACAATACCTACCAATGTGTATGGCTGCTCTCTGGCCTATACAAAATTTATATTAGAATGATTTACACAAATACTATTTCAAGGATATCCCTTGATAAAAATGAGAACAATGTTTGCAAATGACTCACTACAGCAAACCACATCTTCACTTTGTTTGTTGCTTATTGTTTCTAAAAATAACCAAAAAAATTTTAATTACTCAGTGGAGCAAAAACCCTTACATTAAATACTCTCTTTCAAAAATTTGTCTCCTTTGCTTATATAATATTATCTGAGATTCTTTATTACATATAATCATAGCAGTAACTCTGTTTCAAAGAGCTTCTGACGAACTTGGCCTAGAATTAAATAGGCAGATCACAGCAAAAGGAATTTCATTTAGGAAATTATGAAGCATTATCCACAACTACAAGATGTTCCCTGATACAAAATCCCATCTTTTTGACAATAATATTCTTTTAGTAGTGCTGCATAGCAGCAAAACACAGGCCATAATCTCTGAAAAATCAAGACTGCAGCTAGCCAAAAGACAATGGGGAGTAGCATGGTTGGAGAAGGCTTGTACCCCAAGTCACTGCTAAGAATGGACGTCTTTAGCGAAATCAATTTCTCCTTGGTTGAGAAATTTCATCTTGCTTTTGAGTCAAAATGACCATTATTCTTGTGTATTTTGTCACTTACACTAATATGTATAGTTCCTCCAGATTCGTTTTGCCACTTGCTTTAATAGATATCTTTGCTCACTATCCATGATTATTTAACAAGTGTTTGCTGGGAGGGAGCTAAGCCTAACTAAATTAGAGAAAGATAAATTAACACAACTCTGAAGAATCACCTCACACCCATCAGAAAGGACAAATGCTGGAAAGGATGAAGGAAAAATAGTTACACTAATGAATTGTTGGTGGAGTCGTGAACTGGTCCAACCATTCTGAAGAACAATTTGGAACCAGGCCCAAAGGGCTATAAAACTGCATGTACCCTTTGACCCAGTAATGTCACTAGTAGGTCTGTAGCCCAAAGAGATCAAAGAAAATGGAAAAGGACCTCTGGGTACAAAAGTACTTATAGAAGTTCTATTCGTAATAGTAAAAAAAATTCGAAATTGAAGGGATGTCCATCAATTGGGGAATGGCTGAACAATGGTTGTGATAGAATACTATTGTGCTATAAGAAATTATGAAAGGGATAGTTTCAGGAAAAAAATAACAAAAACATGTTGAGACCTATATGAACTGATGCAAAGTGAAGTGGAAACTGGGAAATCATTGTTCATAGTAACAGCAATGTTGTAATGATAATCAACTGTGAAAGACTTGGCTACTCTGATCAATACAATAAGCAAGTCAAGATAATTGCAAAGGACTCATGATGGAGTAAAAAGCTATCTATTTCTAGAAAGGGAACTGATGAACTGAGTGCAATTTGAAATAAAGTTTTCTCACTTTCTTTATCCTACTTTTTTTTTAAAAAATGGCCAATATAGAAAGGTTTTACATGATTTCCCATGTACAATTAATATCATATTGCTTGCCTTCTCAGCAGGGGAAGGAGGGGTGGGAGGAAGAGAATTTGGAACTCAAAATTTAAAAAGAAAAGAATATTTAAAATAAATAATATATTTTTTTAAATTTAAAGAGTAAGCTATTTCCTACCCCATATGAAGCAGGACTGCTTCCCACTTGGAATATTTAGAGAAGGTAGCTTTTATTCTAAATCCCCAAAAGAATATAATATCTTAGGGAGTGCAAGTAGTTTTCTGGCCCAATATGCCTCCTGGTATTAGTAGAATGGAAGAATGGGTATCTAGTCCTGGCCTTCTTTCTATTCTATACAAAGGTAGAAATCAGTTTCCCTGGCTGAGGTCATTTGAAGTTGCATTATGTTTTGTATCACTTGCAGATGCTGACTTGGCATGTCAATAGACTTATAGGGACAAACCTTATACTATATATTTTGAGGACTTTTGTGAATGTGAAAAACCACTTCATTTATAGGATTCTAACATCACTTACTAGTAGTTTGTGGAATTCTTTGTATTATAGTTTTAACTTAGAAGGAACCATGTCACAGGAATATAGGTGGTATATATAAATAGAAAGACATTTAACTTGCTCTGGGAAAAATTTGCCATTATTAATTAACAAGCTTGTTTCTAGAGATCAATCAGGTGAGCTCTCACAGAAATCTTAGATCCATTACTTTGATGAAGTAGACATTGTCAAAGGGTAACACTTCCTCCCCCCCAAAAAAATGTGCTGAGATAAACCAGACTGCTTAATTCTTAGCCTTTGTCATTCAAAAGCAGGTCCATCTAAAGTCAACTCAAGTCAGCTAGCATTTGTTGCTCCAGAAACTATGTTAAGTTCTGGAGATAAAAAGGAAGGCAAAAAAAAAAGAATCTCTGTTTTCAAAAGGCTCACAGTTTAATGAGGGACACAACACATAAACAACTATGACATTCACAAAAAAAGGAAGATTCTTTTAGAGAAAGTACTAAGAATAAGGAGGCCTGCAAAAGGTTTGTTGCAGAAGGTGGGACTTTAAGGAAGTCAAGATAGCCAGAAGACTAGATGAGGAGCCAGAGGATTTTAGACTTTGGGATAGGCAGAATAGGGGAGTAAGGGGATGGATTGCCTTGTGTGAGGAACATGAGAAGGCAACTTTCACTGGATATACAGCACTTGGAGGGAAATAAAATGTATTAAGACTGAAAATGTAGGAAGAAACCAGACAACCCAAATAAAGGAGTCTATATTTGATCATAGAAGTAATAGGGAATCACTGGGGTTTGTTGAATAGGGGGTGGCCTGGTCGCATTTGCATTTTAGGAAAAACAATTTGACAGCTGAATGGAGGATGGACAGGAGTGGGGAGACACATGAAGCTGGAAACCCAACCAGAAGGCTACTGCAATAGTCTAAGGCTTGAGGTGATGAGGACCTGCAACATGGTGGTGGCAGCATCAAACAGTGAAGGGGGTATATAGGAGAGATGTGAAGGAATAATTTTCCATGCCAAACTGCAACCCTTACCATTCAAAATTAGATGTAATATATTTTTTATTAAGGGTCACCATAATATGATGAAATAATCCACAGTACTTGAATGCAACTCAAGCAATTATCACAAAGAATCATCAATCCAATTCACTGTGTCTTCATTTAGTGACAGAAAAATTTAGTCCCAGAACCCTCAACAACAACAAACACTTGGCAACTGATTGAAAATGAGGATGAGAGTGAGGAGCCACTAATAATAGCTAGGCATTGAAACTGAGTGACTGGGAGGATAGTGGTACCCTTGAGAGGAGAAAATAGTAGAAGGCATCTGAATGAGGTAAGATAAGGAAGAAGGGATAAAAGGGAGCTTTTAGTTAATAGGCTCCATTTTTTAGTTAAATATCAGGCAAAGTTCCTCACTCAAAAAAGAAGGAGAAAAAGAGAGCCTTGAGAAGTTAGAAAGTACACCTATTTTTTTCCTTTTTTTTAAGGTCATGGGAAAGTAGCTTTAGGATTATAAAGGACCTTGGATCACCTATTCTACCACCATCATCCCCCCCCCATTTACAGATCAGGAAACTGGGGCCCAAAGAGGCTACGTATGCTGTCCAAGGTCACATGACTAGTAAATAACAGATCTGGGCTCTACACCCAGATATTCTAATTCAAATTTCAGTGTTTCGTGCACCAAACTGCCACCCTTACCTTTCATTCAAAATTAGAAGTGATGCATTTTCTATTAAGAATCACCAAATATAATGAAATAATCCATAGTACTTGAATGCAACTCAAGTAATTAACATGAAGAGTCATCAATTCAATTCACTGAATATTTATTGAGTGACAGAATAATTTAGTCCCTGAACCCCCAACAACAACAAAGTATATATATGCATGAATTTTAAGTGATAATTGGAGCATTGCTGAATCAATTAGGAGGAAATGATCATTGATTAAACTAAATTAAAAGAAGAAACAAGCTTTTTTTTTCCCTTTTCCCCCCTGAAGGAATACTTCTATAATTCAGTCTTTGTACTAGCTTTCATTATCTGAAGCAAAGAACATAATTTCACCTCAGAATCATAATAACTTGTGGAGGAAAATAGAGATGCAGTAGTTTATTGTTGTAGGGACTAGTTATTAAACTCAAGAAGAGAGTAGCGATCAACTATATGTCATTAAAATGAACCCTAAAGCTATACAAGTATTTTTAAAACTAGAATGCTTTTTCCTTCAAATATTCTAAAGAAATAGTCTGTAATCTGGAGCTAGAATATTTATTTTTAAATTGACACTTAATTTCATCCATTCCTTAACAAATAGTTATTGAATGCCTACTAGGTGCAAAGCACTGTGCTATGGAAGATTTTTTTAAAATTAAATTAATCCTCATTCTGGTCCCCAAGGAGCATAAATCTAACTCTTATGTCACACACACACACACACACACACACACACAAATCAGTTGATATATAATTTAATCAGGATTATGTATTTTTATGTAGCTTTTCTTAGAATATCTATTGTCTATCTGCATACCTATCTATCATCTATCTACCCAACTCTCTATCTAACCATCTATCTATCCACCCATCCATCCATCCATTCATCCACCCATCTATCCATCTGTCCCTCTGTCTGTCCATCTGTCTGTCTGTCTAACTATCTAACTACATGCCAGTGTTTTCAACATTACAGTATTAGAGAATTGCCTGGGGCAACTGAGAGGGTAAACAACTTATTCATGATCACAAAACAAGTATGGGTCAAAGGGAAGAGTTGAATCCAGGACTTCCTGACTCCATGGTTGCCTCTCAAGAATCAATGTTAGATGATTTTGATTTCTGTTTACTATTGAAATTATTCAAAATTATATGTATATGTGATAAATTCAGATTAGAGAGAGACCAACTACGTATAGATAAATGAACACTTCTAGCAGAGTAATCAAAGCCCTTTGAAATCTAATAAGCAATGAAACAGAAACCTATAACTTGAAAACGAACAAAGCAAGGCATGCTATGAATGTGGATGAACTGGTAGAGGCAACATGTGCTAAAGGAGTTTAGATTTGGAAGGTCTTAGATTCATTGCATCATCAACTTGGAAAGGAGCTTAAAGATCTTCTTTTTTTAACTTTCTCATTTTACAAAAGAGGAAATCAAAGTCCAAAGTTATTGATGATTTCTCACGCAGCTATTTAATGTTAGGGACAAAACTAGGATCAAGTTGTTTTTTTGTTGTTTTTTCTTTTTTTTATCTGTTACATTGTCTCTGATACAGCATGACTGTAGGTTGCAAGATGGAGGGAGAGGAAGGAAACAATGTTGATGATACTCATAAAGGAGGTAGGTCTAGAAGTATAGGACTCAGGTAAGTAAAGAATTTGGAGACAAGAGGAAACTTATTTCTGAAATCTAATGTTGAATATGAATCATGGATATTAATGAAAAGCATTACATCCCTCTAACATTTAACAATTATCAATGTCAAAACATTTTCCCTTATATATAACCCTAATATCCTATTATTTGTTATTATTATACATAAGCCTGAAGTGGAAAGCAGTAAATACCATTTTCCATGTAAGAGGGCTACATTAGATTTAGATTTAGGCATTAGATTTAGAGCTAGAAGGGATCTTAGAAGGCTTCTAGTCCAACAACTTCATTTTATAGATGAAAAAATTGGGGCCCAGGGAAGAAATACGACTTGCTCAAAAACATTCCATTAGGCAACATATTTTACATTTCAAATTTCATTTTGACTATTCTCTAAATGGGCATCTAGGTGGCTCTGTGGATAGAGTGCCAGGCCTGGAGTCAGAAAGACTCAAATTCCAGAGTTCAAATCTATCCTCAGAAACTTACTACCTGTGTGACCCTGGACAAGTCACTTAACCCTGTTTGCCTCAATTTCCTCATCTGTAAGATGAGCCTGAGAAGGAAATGGCAAACCATTCTACTACCTTTGCCAAGAAAACCCCAAATGAGGCCATGAAGAATTGGACCCAAATTGAAATGACTGAACAACAGCAAATTCTCTAAATATTTTCCCCCAGACATTCTAGACTCTTTTTGAGGTTGAGCCAAGAAACCCAGATTCAATACCCTTCTAAATGTCTGGTGCTGATTATAATAGTATTATTACCTTATGATTTATATTATCTGGATTCCTCTTGGTTAAGACCAATGTTAACAATTCCTCCTTTTTTTTTTAACAATTATGCTATCCTGCAGACTCAAGTAACCTTGTTATTAATTATATTTTTTTATCCTAAACATGGCCATCTTTAACCCCTCACATACATATACACACACCTATGTGTGTATATGTATGTACACACATTTTCTTCCTATTTGACCATCCTCTCATTTGTTCTCACTGAAGAGCACCCTGTTCATTTCTGCACATGTCTGCAGTCCACCATCTGTTGCTATGTTACAGGGATTTCCACACTTTCACTGATGTGTCCACCTATTTGCTCAACAAATATTCATTCATTCATTCATTCAATAAATATTTCTTGAGTACCTATTCTATGCTGGACACAATGGTAGTTGCGGTAGGTAATATAAAATGAGGAAAACCTGGTGGTCCCTTGCCTTCTAAGACTATAGTCTAGTGATAGGATTAAGCAACTATATATATAGAATTGTAATAAAAGAAAGCACAGTTGTGTAAGATAAGTTCAAAATATCATATGAATTCAGAGCTGGCAAAAATAACTTATGATTGTGGCAAATAGAAAAATGTTTTATTTATTATTTTTTCTGTGAGGCAATTGTGACTTGCCCAGAGTCATATAGCTAGGAAGCCACCTAGCTGCCCCCCAAAAAATGTTTTATTAAAGAGGTGAAATTTAAAGTACATAATAATAATAGCCCTTATTTCATAGGGTCTTTGTAAGGATTAAATTACAAAATAGGTGCAAAATACTTTATAAACATTAAAGTGCTATATAAGTTTCATTTATGATTGTAATGATTACAAGGATTTTCTTTTTTAAGTACAATGTTATTGATATATTTCATCTTTATAGCGTCTAATTTCCCAGTTACCCTCATATGCACAGAATTTTCCCTTAAATCAAAGATTGTTTTTAAGAGGAGGGAAAAAGGGGAAAAAGTATGCATGAGTCCATTTTCTCTAGCTAATAGCTCAGCAAAATGCAAAACAATATTACACAAAATAATACGAAGCTTAAGGATTTTTTTTGTTATTGAAACAACAAAAACAGAGCTAGTGATAACTGTATGCATGTGATGTGCATGTCAGTATGGGTTTGGGGGTCAGCAGGGAGTTGCAGTGGGAAGGCAGCAATAACCCTGATAAAGGTGTGAGCTTCTATCCCATGTTCAGCACAGAAATGCTAAAAGTAAGCCGTTTTGCCATTGTTTAATTACAAACAATTATGCTTCCTTAAAGAGCTAGATGTCTTCAAATATGGAGAAAAAACAGAACCAGAAGAAACTGCCAAGTGGTGTAATGCTGCTATAGAAATCTAGCATTTCAGGTGGCTTTTCTCATGTATTTGCATTTCCTGAATAATACGTGTTTCTAAGGAATTCTTGTGTGCTGGGCTGTTCTGCCAAGATGCTTGAGGTCTTGGGCAGAGGGGCAGAGAAGGATTTGTTAATGGCAAATCTCTGTTACAAGATCAGCAATAGCTGTTTCCTTAAAAATGACTTCTGAGTTATTCTTCCATTTCTCTCCTATGCCCCTGTCATCAATTAGGGGACTTTACAGTGGGCCTATGTGACCCTGCTCCATTCTTATGTCTGTGGCCTTGGACAGACATGGTAAGTAGCACTGACACAGCCACTTTCTGAGGGACAGGCATACACAGACACAAGGAACTGTCCCTTGCCCTCAAAGTATCTTCTAAAAATAAGTGATACAACAGAGCTACAGAGAACAAGAGAGGGGGTTGTATTGATGCAACCATTTCAGTCCCAAATACTACATCCATTGAAGCACATTACCTTCAACATGATCTAACCCAAGTACCTCCACCTTTACCTGACAAGTAAGTGTTATAGTCTTTTTAAAATGTTGGCCCCTATCAAGTATTGGCCATTTACTGTAAATGGAATCCCGACTTAATTATCTGTCTTTGGGAAACATTTTTCAAAGGTCCCAATATCAACCAATGCACATGTTCTTCTTCTTTAGCTCTGACCCCAGTTCCAAGGGAATGTTTCCTTAAGTGTTATCCTGGTCAAAGCTTTCCTGACACTTTTGGAATATTATTCCTTTTAGCAAGGAATTCCTTCATGATTCTTAACCAACCTTGTATTTGTCCCTACTTTAGGGTTTTGCATTCCAGAGTGCCTTAGCACTAGCTTCCTTAGTATTAGCAGATCCTGGGGTGTCCTGTTGATTGCATAGATTCATAGATCACCTTCAGGCTGCTTGCTTTTGCTCCTTGTCTACTAACTTTTCCCCAGGTTCACAACCATGATCCTATTCATTTCTTATTCTTCAAAGTGATTGATTATATCATCCTATCAATAAGGCTAGGCAGGTACTAGAAAATAGGTATACTTTTTGGTTTCTCACACAGTATTTTCTCAAAAATCTTAAGGACTTGTTCTTCTCAGACCAAGAATGTTCACATGGGGGGCAGCTAGATGCACCAGCCCTGGATTCAGGAGGACCTAAGTTCAAATTCGGCCTCAGACACATAACACTTACTAGCTAGGTGACCCTGGGCAAGTCACTTAACCCCATTGCCTAACCAAAAACAGACAAACAAACAAAAAAGAATGTTCACATGCACATTATAAAACTCACTGATATAGCTCACATTTCAATAGCACATTAATATTATTAATTTAATACAATTAATACAAATTAATTAACAAATTATTAATTCAATGATTAATACTATTAACACTTTAATGTCTACAAACCACTTTCTTTACCACAACTCTGAGGCATATGCTATAAATATTATTTGCATTTTACAAATGAGAAAATGAGGGTCTCCCAGATGTGAAGTGACTTGTCCAAGGGAAGGGAAGAGAAGGGAAAAGCATCTATGAAGTGCCTACTGTGGGCTAGGCTTTGTGCTAAACACTTTACAAATATTTCATTTGATCCTCACAACAACCCTGTGAGAGGATGCTATTATTACTCCCATTTTACAGATGAGGAAACTGAGGCAAACAGAGGTTAAATGACTTGCCCAAGGTCATACAACCAGTAAGTATCTGAGGACAGATTTTTAACTCAGGTATTCCTGACTCCAGGCCCAGTGCTCTAGCCACTGTGCAACCTAACTGCTTCTAGGCAAGAACTAGACTGGACCTAGGACTGACCTGTAATTTCATTAATAGAGGGAATTTCCTCACCTGTTAATTTCCTCTGCCAATGCATATTGAGCACCTCTGAAACTTCATCTTAAAGCAGGGGTCCTTAATGTTTTGGGTGCCATGGAACCCTTAGGCAGACTGGTGGAGTCTGTGGACCCTTCTCAGGATAAAGTTTTAAAATATATAAAATAAATACATAGGATTTTTTTTTAAGTTAGTAAAAAATTTTTAAATGTAATTTTGTTTTCCCATCCAAGTTTGCCAACCTCCTGAAATCTCTCTAGGAACCCTTAGTGACGCCTGTCTTAGAGAGTTGCCTTGAGAAGTGAGAAGTTATGTGACTAGTCTAGAGTCATACAAGTAATACGTGCAACAGATTTAGGCTTGATATGAGGGGGAAGAAATCTACCAAACATTTGTTGTTGTTGTTCAGTTGTTTCAGTCATGTCCAAATTTTTGTGAGCCCATTTGGGGTTGTCTTGGCAAAGTTACTGGAGTGGTTTGTCATTTCCTTTTCCAGCTCATTTTTTGGATAAAGAAACTGAGGCAAATAGGGTTAAGTGACTTGCCCAGGGTCACACAACTAGTATGTGTCTTAGACCAGGTTGAACTCACAAAGATGAGTCTTCCCAATTCCAGGCCTGACATTCTAACCACTGCGCAACCTAGCTACCCCATAGGTAATATGTATGAGAAGCTAAATTCAAACCAAGGTCCTACTTGCTGGCTCTTTACTTACATTCCACGCTATCTCTCTTTAAATAGTCTGTCATAACTCCTCACAGGAGTGACCTTCTCAGGCTGTGCTCTCTAGAATTAGTAACAGTGCAAACAACAGTATTTGATCTGGAGCATGGAGATTCATAGTAGATTCCTAGGTCTGCCACTTATTAATTGTGACCCTGGGCAAGTCACAAACTTTACTATCTCAGTTTTCTCCTCTATAAAACAGGTATAATTATTATTTTACAATGTCATCCTAGGTTTCCTGTAAGATCAAATACGCAGGGTTATGTTTGGAATGTACTTATAAAGCCTTAATGCTTTCTATAAATTCCAGATATTATTATTAGCACTATGCCTATTCCCTATGTGTCTAATGCTTCTTATTTCTGCCTGCTGCTTTAAAGAACAAGGTAGTAGATTCAATGATAATCACAAAATAATTGAAACTAATTGCTCGGCAAAATGTAAACCAGTATTTCACAAAATAATACAAAGCTTAAGTCTAGGAGACAATTCAAAATTGGCCAAATAACTCAAATCTGTATTCTTTTTTTGGCCAATGTGAGACAGTTTCCTGTTGACATAATAATCATTTTTTAAATCCCAAAGTACTGAACATGTAGTTTAGTTTTAATGTGTAGTACTGAGGATATTAATTATTGATTCTGTTGTCACCCTTGACTTTCTTGAATTTCCTCCTAAGCAACAAGATACCTAAGCTCATTTGATTGCTTCCAACCTTGCTTGAACACCCGTCCAATCTGGCTGGAGCTGCTTCATAGCTGAGGGCAGAGTGGAGACAAAGTATATAGTGGATAACAAACTGAACGAAGTGTGTCTTTGCACTTTCCAACCCTCTTCCTGTGCCTTCTTTCCTTTTCAAAAGAATTTTTTATTCAGAACTTCAACACCAAATAAAAAAAAACCAACAACAATAATTCCACATCTAAGGTAGAACAGGAAAAAAGGACTGTTCACAAAACTGAGCCTTATTTTTTCCTTTCAGAATCATCCTCCTCTGGCTATCCAGAATCCTTTCCTCATGTTCATCATGGCTTCTCCTCTACACCATAACCTCTTCCTGATTCCCCTATTTCTGCTAATGGCACCACAATTCTTCCAGTTACCCAGGCTTGAAATCCCAATTTGGTTCCAAGTCATACATAGCCAGAGAATCTATGAGAGTTAATATTTCAAATAAAAACATTTGTGGGCAGAATAGCCTCGTACATTTGTTTTCTGACTAAAGTGCTCTGATAGGCTGTACTACCTATTAGCTGTTCCAAGCCTGGAAGCTTCGTCTAAATCAGTCTATTTTCAAATTGTCTATGCATATAAAATGTTTGCTTAGATCCTCAGTTCCCCAAGTAAAGCTATTTACCAAATTGTGCCTTTTGAGTTCGGTTAACATATAACATAAACTGGGCCTGGATATCAATGAATTATTGATGCCTTCAATAGGCATCAACCAGATTGAAAGCCTCCCAGCTCCATATTCTGCCCTCCTAAAACTACTACCCACATTCTGCTGACTTGACAGCTCCGTAGCCAAATAATAATGAAGCCTGCAATGTTCTCAATAGACTGACTGTCTTTTCAGAGATGAATTACTTTTATTTTTTCCTGACATTTTAAGCAGAAATTTACATGGCAGCAATTATACATTATTAAATGCTAGGTTCCTTATCATGGTTTTATAATTCTTCAAACTTATTTTTTAACTATTATTGCCCTCTTCCCTTTACCAATAAACCTAGAAAACAAACCAAACCATCAAACGATAAGCATCTGAGCAAATGAAGCATGTTATCTTCTCTTCATGAAAAGAAGAAAACAAAAAGAGATGGGATAAAGGCATACAGAGACCATGGCACCTTTCAAAATGCTGCCTGTCTAACCCAACTAACACTGCTTGGCAACAATCCTCATTAGAACATTGCAACCAATCACACCATGGCAACATCACTGTTGTCCTGCTATCCTGTCCCTCTCTTCACTCAGTCACACCATGGAATTAGCCAATCTTTGGAATGTCATTTTGTCCAATATCCTTTTCTGGAGGAACCAGTAAATGATGTTAAGTGAAGTGTTGGCATATTGGGACCCCTATATTTCTTACTCAAACATCTTGTAAAAATGAGTCTCTTCACACATTTCACTCAATACTATACTACCTGCTCTGAAGTTTAAATGCAAATGTTATGTCTCATTGCATTTATATGTAACAAAAGGTATTTAAAGTCCAGGTGGTAAAATTCATACATAATTCATACAAAATTCATACATAAAATTCATACATAAAATACATTCAATTTGGCAGCAATTTTTATAGCCACCTAACTAGTTTTATTTCAAAATATTAAATGGAAGCAATTACATAAACTGATAGAGGCCTACAGCCAATTCAAGTCATTAATGGAGCACGTTTAGATGGTGCAATGGATAGAGTAATGGACCTGAAGTCAAAAAACCAGAGTTCAAATCATATCTGAGACATCTGCTAGCCATGTGACTCATTTAACCTCTCAGTCTCAAGTTTCCTTATCTTTAAAATGAGAATGATAATAGTACCTACCTTACAGAGCTGTGAGGAGCAAATGAGATAATGTTGGTAAAGTGCTTTGCTAATCTTTTAGCACCATACACATTCTAGCAATTTTTATGTGCTGATAGAATGCAAGCACCTTGAGGGAAAGGACTGTTTCATTTTTGGTTTTACGTCCTCAGTACCTAGACCATAGTAGGTGTTTAATAAACACTTGTTGTTTAGTGATTGACTGATGACTGAGTTCTGTTCTAGGCCCTAGGAGAAATGCAAAGATCAATTATACACTGTCCCTCTGTTCATGGAGTTCAGAATCCATCCTGCATACTAACTCATATTTATATAATGTCTTAAGTTTGACAAAGCATTTGCCTTACAAGAACCATGTGAGGAACATAACATATGTTTTATTAAGCCCATTCTATAACCAGCATTTTACAATGAGACCTGGAGAAGTTAAAAGAGTGCCCCAGAGAACTCCCACTGGTAAATGTCAGAGCCAGGACTCAAATCAAAATTTTGGAAAGCAAATCCGGTGTATCATTCTTGGTTCCACAAACAAATATTTACATTTATTGTGTTCAAGATATCAGAGATACATCAAGACAAAAAAAAATATGAAACTATACCTGTTCTTGAGAAGCTTATATCCTATGTGGCTGGAGGATAGAATTAGGAAAGTCACGTGAATGCATAGAAATAGCTGGGGCAGGAGAACTCTTACAAAAAGCTCTAAGGAAGTGGAAGAAAGCATTAATCATTAAAGTAGGCATTCTTTACCTGGGGTCCACAGACTTGCCAAGGGATTTAAGGATGAATATCATGGGGTCGATGAACTTGGATGGGAAAAAATGTATATGTATATATATATGTATACATATATATGTGTGTGTGTGTGTGTGTGTGTGTGTATTTATTGTCACTAATCAGTTTAGCACTTTCTTCAATTATGAATGTACACAATAAACCACAGCAGTACTAGACTTCACCAGCCTGCCAAAGGAGTCCAGAACACAAAAAAAGATAATAACCTTTGAACTAGAGGCTATTCAGAAAGTCTGCCCAGGGGAAATGTGCCTGAGCAGCACTTTCCAGGAGGACAGGCAGGAATTGGGAGAGAATAAATTCCAGGCATGGAGAATGGCCCTTTGTGAATGCAGAGAAGAAAGAAAGCAGTTTGGAGATCAGCCTGTGTTACCACTTGACTAAAGTGGAGAGTCCATGAAATAAGGCAGGGAATAGGGATCAGTCAGTCAATAAACATTTCCTAAGTACCTACAATGCACCAGGCACCATGCTAAAATGGTGAATACCAAGAGACAAAAGACAGTCCCTGTCCTAAAGAAACCTTTATATTTTATTATGGAAGTGAGAAGGAATCACTGAAAAGTTTGAGGAAAGTGAATGATATGTTCAAAACCATACCATAGGCATTTTATTTTGGTAACTATGTAAAAGATGAATTGGAAAAGGAAGAAACTTATGTCAGGAAGACCAATCAGAAGGATATTACAGTAGTCCAATCAAGAAATGAAAAGGGCCTGAAACAGTGATGACCATGTGAGTGATTCCAACTAAATTTTGAGATCATGACTTATCAGAAGGTGTAGAAGCAAATAAAGTGATCTATTTTTCCTTCTCTGGATCAGCTTGAACTTTGAATTTAGCATTCATTTTAGTCATTTCTCTCATGATGGTGTCTTGGCTTCTTGCCCAGGTTACAGGGGAATTTGAAAGCTAGATCTTATATTTATAATCTGGCCTTGAAGGTAATGTTCAATGAGCTCTTTAAGGGGAAGAGGGCATGTCTTTATACTCCATGGCGCTTAACTAAGGGTTCAGTGAAGACTTGTGGAGCACATCCTTGAGGTCACATGATGATGCCCTCCTCCCCTTCACAGGTAGATATTTTCTGACTAGTTCCCTTCAGCCATGAGGACAATTTTCATTGGCTTCTGAGCCAGGACTAAAACACTAAAACAGAAATCCCTGATCTCAGTTCTCTCTTTCCTCTCAGTCTTGAGGGGGAAGATGACTGTGTTTTGGAGGAATGTGAGATGTGGGGATGTTTTCCCTCCACCAGGCTTAGCCCATAAGAGCATGTCTTCCTATGGAAGCCTGTGTCCTAAATGGAGCAGCTTCCTTTTGTGTCTTATTTCCTTTGGTTCAGGGCCTTGGGAGATCTCAAAAAGCAGCTGGTATTTTCTCCCCTTCCTGGGCAACTGAGAATCAGTATCGGCAATAGCAGATTTGAAAGTATGGAGTCTCAAAGACACCAGATTTGAGGAACTTCAAAGATTGAAAAAAAAGTCCTTATTTTTTTCTAATGTGACACTGTTTGGATGCTTATGCACAGTTTTGTTTTTTTTTAAGTAGAGTACCAATGAAGCCAGAAACATTAGCCAGTTTAATCTCCCTTGGAACAATTTGCTTCTAACAAAGAGAATCTATTCTCCATAGTAAATTATTTCACTGGTCACAAAGGAGATCAGGTCACAAATCCAACATTACTATGGTACTGCAAAAAAAAATGCAAAAAAGAAGCATAGCACATGAATCCAAAATGACCTACTCTTTGTTCTATTTATAGAAGTCCACTGAAATGGTACTGGTTGCTCCATGAATCCTAGAGGCCATTGCCTGAATCAGAAAGCTTATGTTGAGCAAATTAGAGTCAAGTTCAATTCTTTACATTTAGACTGAGCACACATCTGGATGATTCAATCAATCGAATTCTATTGATTGAGTGCTCTTAGCGTCCAAGCCCATGGGTACTGTGGAGACAGGAAAAGAAAATCTTGGTAAATTTTAACCCTGAACCAAAACTCTATTTATTCTGAAATCTAAAATTGACTCTACGACATCTGTGTTTTAGTCCAAATTCACAGAAAAGTTTGATTCTATAATTGGCTCCTTTGAGGAGGAAATATGAGTCACAAGGATTAATAGCTCTCATCCTGTTTTTTTTTCTCCCTACAAATCAGTACCCAACATAGAAGTTATACAAATTTGTTTTAAATATAATTTCCCTTCCTAAATTATGAATATCCATTTGTGATCATGATAAATAAATTGTAGTTTCATATCCTATGAGGGATTGTCTGATGTTGGCTACTGCCAAGTGGAGGTTGTGGCAAGATGGGGTAGGAACTGGGTATTAGGAAGTAACTGGAGCTCACGCTCCTGAGGCAGGGGCTGTGCTAGGCAGGGGCTGTGCTAGGAGGAGTTGTGGGGGCTGGATACGGAGAAGTAACCGGAGCTCACGCTCCTGAGGCAGTGGGCAGTGCTATGAAGCTGGGGAAGGAACAGAATTCAAGGAAGTAGCCGGAGCTCGTGCTCCTGAGGCAGGGGGCTGTGCCACGTGGGAGTGGGATGGCAGAGGACAAGTTCCCTTTGCTTAGTCCCCTCCCTAAGTGCAACGTCAACCCCAGATGCCTCCTTCCTGTGTCCTTCCTGACTTCCTGGGTCATGTACCTTCCCTTTGTATAGCACTGACCCCAGACACCTCTTCCTGGTATCTGGGCCTGACTTCCTAGGTCACGTGCTCTCTCTTTGTCTATGCACTAATCCCAGACTCCTCCTTCCTGTATCCGGTCCTAGCCTCCTGTGTCACTTCCTCTCCCTTGGTGTGCTAAACTCAGACATCCCCTTCCGGTATCTGACCCTACAATCATTGATTAGTAGGAGGGCTGAGGAAGAGGGGCTAAGAGGTACTTAAGGAACAGTCCTGGTCGGAGCACGCGCTCTCTTTGCTCCTGCTCTCTTGCTCTGGCCTTCCTGCTTGGCCTTGCTGTGATGTCCTCTGAATAAAGCTCGGGTGTTGGCACCTCCTGGTCAGCCCATCTCTGTGTGTTTATCCGGGTAGGCACCGAAGACTAGTAAGTATGACTCTGGCAGCCTGCTCCTTATAGGAGGAGAGTGGACAGCGCGGCCGGCACAATATCCCAAACAAGATGTAATGACTCATGGCAATACTTATTGTGTGACAAAGCTCACATTTTTAATTATCATCTTATCAATTAAAATGTAATCAAAATCTAACCAAAAGAAAAAAGGGAAATGCCTGTGATCATGTGTTCTAAGAAGCTAAAATCATTAAGGGAGAAAAACAAAGAAAAGAAAGAATGATAATAATTACAATTATCATTAATTAATATTACCTTAGCTAGCATTTATAGAAAATGTTGCAAAAGTCATTGTAGCTTTAAACTTTAATAGTTGAAAACAAAAAAATTTTTTGCAAATATCTCATTTTACCCAAACAACAACTTTGGGATATAGGTACTACTATTATCTCCATTTTACAAATGAGAAAACTAAGTCAGACAGTGACTTGCCCAAGATCACATAACTAGTAAGTGTCTGATATTAGATTTGAATTCAGTTCTTGACTCCAAGTCCAGTTCTGTACCACCTAAATGCTTCAGAGAATGGTCTCATGATAATTTTAAAAAAAAGGAAAAGAAAGATTTCAGGAAGTGTGAATCTCATTCAATTCATTCCATAAACATTTATTAAACACCTTCTATGTGCCAGGCACTGTGCTAAGCAATGAGGATACAAAAAGAGGCAAAAGATAATCCCTACCCTCAAGAAGCTTCCAACTGAAGTTCAATAATGAAATGAATGGATAAAGGTAAACAGTATTTTGGAGAGTTAATACAGCTTCCTCAAGTGGTTATCATTCCAATACAGTGGCTGAATAATGAAAGAACTTGGATCAATAAATACTATTTTTTTAAAATAGTACACATATTGGTATGCATCAACTTCAAAGATCAACAATCTTAGGATCTACAATTTATAACTTAGAGGTCATTGAGTTCAACCCCCTCGTTTTGCAGATGAAGAAACTGATGTATAGAGATGTTAAGTGACTTCCTCAGTGTCACATACTAGTAAGTATCTAAGGTAGGATTAGAACTCAAGTCTTCTTTCTTCCAGGAGCAGAATTCTATTCAGTATATCATGGGATTGCCAAAGGCAGAAAGTCCTCACATATAGCAAACTATTCATAGTAGTCCTTCCCTTCTTACAGTAGGAAAAAGAAATCTAAAAAGAAAATTGGTGCCCATTAATAGGGAAATGACTGAATTAACTCAACTATATGAAAGCAAAGGAATGTGCCTTAAGAAATCACAAATACTGGGGCAGCTAGGTGGTGCAGTGGATAGAGCTCTGTCCTTGGAGCCAGGAGGACCTGAGCTCAAATTTGACCTCAGACACTTGACACTTACTAGCTGTGTGACCCTGGGCAAGTCACTTAACCCCAATTGCCTCACCAAAAAGCAAAAAAAAAAAATCACAAATATGGAGACATATGGTTCTGGGCAAACTCATAATCTAGCTTTTCCATAGAATTGGAGGTATTGAAAGGGGTAAGATGGGGACCTAGGATAATAAGAGGGTGTGTATCTACATCATAGATATGCTCCTTATTCCCCCACTCCCAACCATTAGGCAGCACCCTCCCAGAATGTGA
The DNA here is from genome assembly GCF_900497805.2 of Vombatus ursinus. NCBI lineage: Eukaryota > Metazoa > Chordata > Mammalia > Diprotodontia > Vombatidae > Vombatus > Vombatus ursinus. The sequence goes on along the minus strand of NW_020954590.1, from coordinate 14,721,426 downwards.
ATTGGTCAAAGGAATTTGAGAAATACGTGAAGATCTGTATAGATTGATGACAGCTTATACAGTACCAGCAGGAAAATAAGTACAATGGCTATAATAAAGTAAATGAAAATAAGAAAAGACAGCTGCACTCATATTAAATTCAATAACTAGGATTGTTTCCAGAAGACACATGAGTTCCTCCTATTTATTATTTGAATGGTGAGGATGCCTGGTGCCAAATGTTGCATGTTCTATCAGTTATGCTCACTGTATCTGTCATTTTTATCTAACTGATATGTGAGTATGTGTATATGTGTACATGTGTGAGCACATGCATGCTTGTGTGTGGGGTAGATACTGAAACATAGGTGCATATAAAAAATTTAAAGGTATTCTTCAAAAACTAATTCAAGAAACCATGATTTTGTAAGTACAGGCAATCTTGCCACTAGTACTGATCATAATCCATCTGTGCCTTAGTAAATAGTTTCATGAGTTTCTATGACCTGAAAAGTTCTTTACCTGGCAACCAACCTTCTAGTGATTAGGTTTTCTGAGCTTAGCTAGACTGGTTTTTAGGTGAACATCTGTGGTGACAGATCTATAATCAAAGACATTTTAGCTGTGTAGAAACTTCCAGAGTTTAAATTGTAATCAGTTTTTATAAACCCAAAGATATCTCCATGATATATATTGATATATATTGAAAAGGCACCAAGTCACACTTTAGTGGAGGTTTAGTATATAGCACAACCAAAAATATGCTTAACATTTATAGTTGACTTAATACTGCACATGTGCCAAGCTCAGGCAATAGCTTCTGATGATGCATATTCTTTGGCATCTTATGTGAAGGCAGAGGGGAAGAAGTAGGGTCCTTCATCATCCTGAGTTAATAAATGATTGGACCCCCTAGTCAAGAACAAAACTGCCCAGTCTTTGTTGGCCCTAAGGCATACCTATCAGCTTAGTAAGGCCGATCATAGATAAGTAGGGACAGCTCTACCTCTACTAATTAAGAGTTATCTTAATTAGTGAATTTAGGTTCCTAACTAATCTGAGGGACTTAGTCTTGCAGAAAGGAGTTCCAATTTTAGAGGAACTACAATAGGAAAGCCCTTGCTTAAGCTTTAGACTCCTATAACTTAAAGCTGAGAATATATAGAAATTCAGACCCAGAAACCTTCCAAAGCCCCAATCTTCCAAATATATGGCAATAAAACTAGAATTTAGTTCATATCAAATCTAGTAAAGGGAATCAATGTCAATCAATCAACAACATTCATTAAGTTACTACTATGCATCAAGGCTCCATAATAGTCATTGGGGACAGCAATGGGGATAACAACAAAACAGGCACTGCCCTTAAGGCACTTATGTTCTACCCGGATAAACAAAGTGAACATAAAGAAGTATATGCAAAATTTATAGAAAGAAAATAGAGTAATTTAAAGGGAGGTAGAGAGAGGCAGCTAGGGAGAACAGGAAACACCTCATCTATTAACTGAAATATTGTGTGTGTGTGTGTGTGTGTGTGTGTGTGTGTGTGTGGTTTGTCCCTCATTCTCAAAGAGGACTATGACATCAGGAAGATGAGGCTATGACTTGCAAATGAATTAGATTTAAGTAAGGGAGGGCTGTGAAAAGTCACCAGCCTCACTTTCTCCTCCAGAGCCATCTGGGTCCAGTGGCCAGATATAGATCAGGATGACTGGAGATGGCCCAGCAACTGATATATCAAGGAATGTGAGATATCAAGGAAACTAGGGATTGGAAGAGGTGGATGTGAGAAGGACTAGCATTCCAGGCACGCATAATATAGATTGTGCACAGGCAGAGAGATGGAATGTTGTATATGAGAAATGATGAGGAGGTCAGTTTTTTGTTTTCTTTTTATTTTTGTTTTTCCCCCAGAACATTGAGTGTAGGAAGAGAATGTGTAATGTGCTTGGAAATGTGGAATGGGTCCACACTGTAAAGTAATTTTAATACCGAATAGATGAACTTATATTTTATCTTAGAAGCAATGAGACCTATTGGAATTTCTTGAGGAAGCAACTGCCATAGTAAAGCAGTTCATGCTTTTAGAATTTTACTTTGGCAATTGTGTGGCAGACCGATTGGAAAAGGGAAAGGGTCAATGCATAGAGATCTGTTATGTTAGAAGACTACTGCAATACTCTGAGTGAGAGGTGAGTACTCAAAATGTAGTCAACAAAGATAGGAAAGAGTTTGTGGAGACTGAATCAATAAGATTGGGCAAATGACTAGATATTAGATATGTGAGAGAGGGAAGAGTGGAGGCTTACTCTGTGGTTGCAAACCTGAGCAACTGGAAGCATAGTAGTGCCCTTGACAGAAATAAGGAAAGGTGGGAGTCGATGAGAGTTAGGGGAAAGATAATGAGTTTTGTTTTGGATAGGTTGGGCATAAGAATCTAGGGCTAGATAGATCTAGCAAAGCAATGACAATTTAATGCATAGTAGCTGAAGAGATAAGCATCAGAGAAGATATATAGAGAGAACCTTGGGGGATTTGTTGTTGTTCAGTCATTTTTCAGTAAGGTCCAACTCTTCATAACCCCATTTGGGGTTTTCTTGGCAAAGATGCTAGAGCAGTTTGCCATTTCCTTCTCCAGCTCATTTTACAAATGAGGAACCTGAAACAAATAGGATAAAGTGACTTGCTCAGAGTCACATAGGTAGTAAGTGTCTGAGGCCAGATCTGAAATAAAGAAGACAAGTTTTCCTGACTCCAGGCCTGGTGCTCTATTCACTACGCCACCTGGTTACTCCTTGGGGGATATAGCCACAGTTAATTAGGTGCTGATCCAGAGAGAGAGAGTAAGAACAACCATACAGTAGGAGGAGAACCAGAAGAGAGGAGTGTCATGAAAACTCAGCAATGTTTCCACACAGAGAAATGTCAAGGAAAGGATAGTCAATAGTACTGAATACTACAGTGAGATCAAAAAGGATGAGGACTGAGGAAAGAACATTACATCTAGTAATTAAGATATCCTTGGTAACCCAGGGGAGAGAAATTTCAGGGAGAGAAGGAAATAAGAAAAAACAAAAAATAATTGGTGGCATGGACCAGAATTACTACTATACTACTACTACTACTACTACTACTACTACTACTACTACTACTACTACTACTACTACTACTACCACCACTACTGTTGCTGCTGCTACTACTACTAATAATAATAATAATGTCACATGTCTATATAGTTCTTTTCTCACAACCATGCTGTGAGGAACAAAGTTTGGATTGTTATCCCCATTTTTTTTTCTGGTAAGGCAATCGGGATTAAGTGACTTGCCCAGGGTCACACAACTAGTAAGTGTCAAGTGTCAGAGGCCAGATTGGAACTCAGGTTATCCTGACTCCAAGGCAGGAGCTCTATCTACTGCACCACCTAGCTACCCCTATTATCCCCATTCTGTGCATAAGAAAACTGATGACCACATAGGGAAGATCTCAAATGTAGAGAGGTTCACCTGAGGCAAGGGATCTCATTGTGCAGCTCAAATGGATGCAGAATAGACATTTCTAGTCTCTTCTGTCTCCACTGTTTTCCAAACTCTATATCCAATACTTGACCCCTTTACCATCAAGTATAAGCTCCACAATGAAGACACATAGTAAATAGCAAAGAAATCCATATATCCAAATCATAGCAAAACAGAAATCAGAGAAGATATACATAGAAGGATGTCTACCTAACAAAACAGAATTTCCCATTAGAGAGTAAGATAACTTTGCTTAACTAAGAGAGATTGTCCTTGATCTCCCCCAGGGAAAACTTTCCTCAGTCTTTAGTGTAGCAGTCTGGGAATAGGGACATGATGGTGACTTCCAGTTCTTCCCATGTCTTTCAAGTTTTTTTTTTTTCCACCAGCAACGTGAAAAGGAGTTGGCCTCTTTCATTTGCCTCTTGAAGGTAGAAGCCAAAAGTGCCAGAAGTGACTTGAAGCAAGAGCTGCAGCCTGAGGAATCCTGAGGAAGATTGACTGAAGCTCTTCCACTATCATCAGTTCCATCTCACCCCTCATGTAGGGTAGGCATTCATCTCCAAAGAGGAGAGAGTCTCATGCCAATGGGCTTTGAGACAGGGGTTACATTCATATAAATTGTGACTTGCCCAAAGTTATGAAACTTATTGTGATTTATTTTTACATCCCTGGATACCCAATTCAAAATATATTTTTACTCTATCATTGTCTCCAACTTTTCAACTTGTGAAATTGTTTCCCTATTCTAGTTTCTCCCTGCAGTCTTTATGATAAATTCTCTTTAAAATATTTATAGAGCACATATGCTATTATTGAAGAGTGAGGTAGGAATGGGGATTGGGGGCAAGGCTAAGGCACATTCCTTGGTCTTCTCCTGCAGAGCATGAGCATAGGCAACACCTTAATCTAGGAGAAGTGGTTCTTGTTAAAAATCTAAAAAGAGTACCATTGAGTTAAGACTTAGATTTGCAGGTAGAAAGAAAAAATAATGAAGTTAGAAGTTACAGGAGGCCCATTATAGGTAGTAGTGCCACATAGATCACAGCATTAATTTTATAGTCCCTGTTACTTCTGGAAAATGATTTGCTTTACCAAGTAAATTGTAGATTTTTTTAAAAAAAGAACTTAATACTTGAGAACTTAATTAAAAGCACATATTGCATTCAGTATTGAAAAAAAATTTGGATGCTAATTTTTCTAGATTATCTCTCTTCCACATTTGTAGTATCCTGGTTGCTTCAGACAAAAATCTGAACAGGGCCACCTGTACATTGTTTTCATCCTGATTAGTATGTTGGTATCAAATTGGAAGAAAAAAAAATAAAACATCGAATTTCAGAAGGTAGATGAAAATGATCCTCTCCTAAATCTAAATGGATGTTCTACAGTAAACTGTCAGTGAAACTTCCACTGAAATGCATAAAAGAAATTGGCTGAATTTGTATTAAATTCAAAAGAGATTCTTAACATAATACTAATTATCTAATATAAATGATCAAATATATTGACATACTGGCTCAACTGTAATTGTCTTATTGAACCTGTATCCTATTTTTCCATATTGACTTATGATAAATTCAAATAATTTCAGTGTTAGTTAACAGAAATTATTTATTCTGATTTGGGAGTCTGCCATTTTAAATAAGGGTTGGAATGTTTATAATTCATCACTATAGAGGGCATTACTTTAGAAGGTCAAAATCTGTTGCTTTAGGAAGATGTGAAAATTAATTTTAATTAGTAGAAAAATGTTCTTTTTGTCATTAACTGATCTATTTTGAGATGACTTACATTTCAGAGAAATATTTAAATAAGATAAATGTGTATTGATCTGACAAGTTTGAATGCATTATGTCTGGACATCTAAAAAGAGCATCATATATATTATCAACAATCTGACTGAATTCATGCTCATTTCTTCTTTATTGTTGTTGGGTTTTGTTTTTGTTTTTTTTTGTTTTCCTCACAAGAGAGTGAACCCTATTTCATTCACTGGTAAAAAGCCTGAAACTGCCAGTTTGATGATCCAGAACAATACATAGCATCTGCTGACAACTATTGCTTCCCAAATCAATGTCATGGTAACCACAATTAGAAACCCTGGGGAAAAATAAAATAAGAGTTTGTTGGAGTTTTAAGGACCTCCTCTGAAGGGGATACTAAGCCTTGGAAAGTAGCCCAACTCAAAGTAACAGAAAAAAAAGGTTTTCCTATCCAACATAAAGCCTGCAGGCTGAAGTATAAATTTGCTTTTTGATGTGCTAAAAGGAATCATTATATTCTATATATGAATCCTTCAAAATTGGAAACCATTCTTTCAAATCATATTTCAGTATTCTCTGGAATAAATTATGTCAATTCTATTTACTTTTCCAAGTATTTGATCAGGTTCAGGCTTCTTTCATGAGCCCTCTCCAAGCTCTCTATATACTAGTTTTCATTTTAGATCCCATTACTATTCTAAAGACTGGTCCAGAGTTTAAAACAAAAAAAAAAGGTGGAAAAAGAAACATATTATAAACTTAAATACAAAATAAGAAAAGAAACAAAAAGCATGTCATATGACAGCAAAACATAAGAGAGGATTCAAAATATATAGCAATAAATTTCTGTTTCAAGAAAGTCTATTTAATATTTCACGTTGTGTTGAGAGCTGTCCATCTTTTCTTTGTTTCCTGGTTAGTTTTCTTTTGTTCTCTTCTGTGCACTTTTTACTTCTTTCTTTTTTTTCTTTTCTTATTTTGTATTCAAGTTTATATGTTTCTTTTTCTTTTCTTATTGTGTGTTTAAGTTTCAGAAATTAAAAAAAAGAAAAAGAAAAAAGGTGAGGTTGGTTAGCATATGGATTTCACACATTTATTCATTCACTAATGCATATACAAGTGTCTGCCACCAGCAGTGGACCAGGAGGTAGGAGACTAGGTCCTAGTTCTGGTTCTGCCATTAACTAACTATATGACCTTAGGGACATCATTTCTCTTGATCACAGTTGCTTCAATTGAAGAAATGGGACTATATAATTTCCAAGGTGCTTTCACAATCTGAAATCACATAGATAAGTTGAGGGGAAGCATGGTTTGGAAGAGAGAAAACAATGAGTTCTGCTTTGAATTTGTTAAATATGAGGTAAACTTGAAGAGGAGTGACCCTGTAGCCAATGTTAGATACAGGATGGGAGCTCAGGTACAGAATTTAGTTGAGGATCTGGCATGTGAGGATATCCAGCCAAGTTGGAAGAGTAGTTTGAGACTGAGCCATGATGCAGACTTAGACCCCTGCTATTACTATGTTCTCTGAGAACCATTGAATTAATTAGCTCTTATTCTATGTGCTTATTTCAATTGTCCTCAGCACTCACTTTAATCTCCTTTAAACGTACTCCCTCTGTCTTGGCCACTTAGAATCCCTAGCTTCACTGAAGGGTCAACTCAGGTGCCAGCCTTTTCTGATCCCTCTGCTTGTTAGTTCTTCTTGAATAGTCTTATGTTTAATTATCTTTACATGTCGTATTTGCCAATAAAATGCAAACTCTTCAAAGGGAGAGATTGTTTTTCATTGTTTTGTCTCTAGTATCAAGCAGACTGCCTTGCACATAGTAATCACTTGATAAACATGTATTAAATTGAATTGAATTAGGAAGCCATCAGTATAATAGGAATAGCCAAAGCCAAGAAATAAGATGAGTTTATGGAAGAAGTGAATGTCTATCAGCTGCTCATTATTATCACTTCCATGGGATCAATAGATCATAGATCTAGATCTCAAAGGGATTTGAGAGGTTGTAGAAAATGGAAAATATGCAAAAAAAAAACTTTATAGTAAAAGTCTAAGTAAATAAAAGATGTCTCTTGGTTTCAGCTATAATAGTGACCAGTGTTTGAACTTGTCCAACAGAACTCCATATATGCAGCATTTAATTATCCAGGCAGTGACCAGTGCTTAACTCAGCTGTCCTTCATTTGAAACAACTGCATAGACACATATGTGACTTTCAAGATTGTGGTTCTAAGAGTAGGACAAATAAAAGACACTGCCCTAATTAACTCATGAAACCTTCCATGTGGATTGAACCAGTGATGCACAAAGTTTCCCATATAAGTAGTCATAAAGGAGTCATTTCCCAAGGATTCTGCCAAGAATTCCTTCCATTGCTAGAAATGAGTTATCTGATCTTTTATCATTTTGAATAAAAATTCTTTTTGTTACCATGTTGTGCTGTTTCTTGTGTTTCCATGTTTCTAACCTAACACTTGGAATAGTTGGCAGGATCGTGAGGTCCACAGGCTGATCCCTTGCCCTCATTCAGAGCAAAAAGGGAGGAAAAAGAGAAAGATACTCCCTATAAACTAAAAGTTCGGAAGTTCTATCAATAGCTATTTTAAAATAGTGGCTGTCTAAAATTGGGGGTCTAGACTTTTTGAATCTTTGGGTAGCACTAGACATGTATGTGGCCCTCTTAGATGAGAAAACAGCAAAATGAGTCATGCCCTCTACATGATCTGAACTTGAAGAAAATGTCCCATTCCCTTCTTCCCTTGTTTCCCCTTCCCCTGAGAATACATGATCTGAACTTGAAGAAAATGTCCCATTCCCTTCTTCCCTTGTTTCCCCTTCCCCTGAGAATAGTTGAGGTGGTCTAGGTATTGCAGCCAGAAAATAGAGGTCATACAAAGTACAAAACAGAAAGGTATCTGGGATGAGGCTTACTGAGTTTTGCCACTTGAAAGAGCATTTTCCCCAAATGGAGACTAAAGGCAGAGAATTAGAGGAAGATATTGAGGCTTGAATGGATAAATAAATCATAGAATCAAAAAGTAATAAAGAATACTACTTCCAGAGCTGAGTGGCAGGGCAATGAATGGGGTGAAGAGGTGGCCATTTAAGCGTAAGGGCCATAGAGGTCATGTTCATGCCACAATACTATCACAGATTACATGCAGGCTGAATTGGTTGAGACTGGGAGGCAATTGCACCAATGGCCAACTGAACTAATGCTAAAGTAGTTAGTATGGTTAACAGATGGATAGACTGAATGATCCACTAATACCTTCACAATCTCAAGAAAAAAAAACAAACAAAGAAATAAAACCTCCATATCAGCTGAATTCCCTGTGGCAAATTTGTGGGAAGGTATGAATCACAGTCATCCAGGATGGGCAGGCATCAATGCGTTGTGACCTGCATCATTGAAGGAACATTCAAGTTAATGATATCCCAGGTCTATCTAAATATTTAAGAGACCCTAGAGTTTTCTCTGCTCCCTCAACATGTGATCATTTTCTTCTGCCTAACTTTAATTTTTATCATATTGGACACTGCCACAGTAAGCCGATTAGTGGGTTTGGTAAATCACTGTTAATAAGTTGAATATATTCATTAACCTTGAGGTGATTTGATTCCATATGGATATTATAAATGCATGATGGTTAAGTTTTATGAACTGGAAATGTAACAAATAATTAAAATGAAAGGCACTTGAAAAAGCATTGAACTACACTATTAAAAACATAAAATGACCAAAATGATCCTGTATTTTCCAGTGTATAGAAGTATTGAGAGTGTATTTATACATATATATATACATATACATATACACATATACACATTATATATATGTTATATATACACACACTATATATACATATATATAAAACAATATTTAAAATGAATATTTGCATAAATCTTACAATAAGAGGTTCATGCCACATAAATCAATTTGTTTCAAAGTACAAATCAACAACTGTGCCTGAATGTTGACTGTTACCACTAATTTGAGGCAATGTGTATAAGCTCTGCAGGTTTAAGTACTAGCCTTGAGGCTATATTTTTTTTAAAATTCACTGGTTTATATCACAGAAGCAAATTACAATCTGAAATTGTACATGTGTTCTATGCTTAAGAGGCTTAGGACCAGATAGTTTTCATAATTTTAAAAATCCATTTTCACAGTGTTTTTTAAGGACTGCCAGTAACTACAAAACTACCACGTATTAACCATTTCTTCCTTTTCCTTTACCAGGTTTCCACTGGTTTATTTCTATGCATTGTTTCCAGAGAACTAATCTTCTTTAGGCATTGACTTTTAAAGGTATCTTACTTTATTATAAAGGGAAATGCTAAAAACTCATTAATATAAACATATCTTGAATGAGCTATCCCTACTCCTCAGTAAAAACAAAACAACATTTGTTCCTTCTGAGAGGATATGGAAATTGAATCATTACTCATCAAATACTAAAATTGTTTTAACAGCCCTCTTAAAAAACAAACAAACAAAGAACAACTAGAAACTCTGGATGTTAAGTTAAAGCTCTAGTGAAAGTATGCAAATTATTGAGCGTGTTCTCAGATCATATGCAGAGGAGAAGCAAGAGGAAGTCATAAACAAAAATCAGGGTGTGGTATGGGAGAGGGGAATTCTATGTTTGTTTTACAAACCCAAGCCCTTTAAAATAGTGGTTTCCAAAGTGGAAAGGGGTAACTATGCACAACCAAGGGGCTATAACATGATTCCAAGGCTTTTGTAAAATGATCTCAAGAAGTCTGTGATCAACCAATCAGAAGATGCGAAGATAAGTTAAATTCTACCCTCCCTGAGATAGACAAAGTGGGCTTCTTTCCAAAACAAACTCACTATCTCTTTCCCCTATGATCACTGAATACTACTCCACTCTGCCTCATTCCTTGGTTGCCCCAGGCATTGGTTGCTCAGTGTATCTCCCACTGCATCCAGGGCCATTTCCAGTCATCCTGATCAATATCTTGCCACTGAACCCAGATGGCTCCAGAGGACAAAGTGATTCTGCTGACCTTGCACAGCCCTCTCTCACTTAAATCCAATTCACTTGCAAGTCATGGCATCATCTTCCTGATGTCATGGTCCTCTTCCATAATGAAGGACAAACAACAACCCTAACTATAACCTGGGCACTTGCAGTAACTAAGCAGGCAAAATCCCTACCTATTACTCTATGTCCCAAACCCTTCCTATTCAATCATCCCTTGGTGTCTGCAGGAAGCTCTCAGTGTGTGAGTTCTAGATTCCAGGGTAATGGCTGTCAAGTACTGTCCTTCCCTTTTTATTTTCATGGAGGAGAGAATCACATAGAATGAGCAGATCTGCAGGGGCAGCTAGGTTGCTCAATGGATAGAGTGTCAGCCCTAGACTCAGGAAGACCTGAGTTCAAATCCAGCCTTAGACACTTGACACTTAATAGCTGTATGACCCTGGTCAAGTCACAACCCCATTGCCTAGCCCCCTCCCCCAAAAAATGAACAGATCTGCATTATAATCTCATTACATTATCTTTTCCTCCAAACCCACTCCTCTTCTGAACTCCCTATTAGTATTGGTAGCAGCATACATTTATCATTTGTGTTTGCAACATTGATGCTATCCTAGAATCCTCCCTCTTCCTCATTTTACTGGTCCAATCAGTTTTCAGATCTTGTCATTCCTTTTCCACATTTCTCCAATACATTCCCCTCCCGCTACTCATATAGCGACACTTTCTCCCAGTTCAGGCTCTCTTGGTCTCTCTGACTCCCCATCTCTTTTCCTTTCCATCCTTCACACAGAAGTCAAAGTGATTTTTCTAAAGTGTATATTTGGCTGTGTCACTCTCCTACTCAAAAATATCCACTGGCTTTCTATTGCCTCTAGGGTCAAATACAAACTCCTCTGTAAATATAAAATCCTTCACAACCTGGCTCCATCCTACCTTTCCAGCCTTATTAAGCATCACTTCTCTTCACATATATTTTTGGCCCAACCAAATTCACCTTCTTGCTGCTCCTCACACAAGATACTCCATCTTTTATTTCCAAGTCTTTGCTCAGGTTGTTCCCCATGCTTGGAACATGCTTGTTCCTTACCCTCTCCTCTCAGAATCTCTAGTTTCCTATTGAAATTGAACTCTGATTTTACCTTATGCATGAGATTTTTCCTTATCTCCCATTCCCAGCTGCTAGTGATGCTTCCCTCAAAATTATCTTGTTTTTATTTTGTATAAATTTTGTATGTGCACATTTTCCCCTCATCGCCTGTATGCTCCTTGAGGGCACGGCCCATTTCATTTTTGTCTTCATATCCCCAATATCTAGCATTGTGTTTAGCATGTACCAGGAGCTTATTAATTGTTGTTGATTGGTTGAAGGAATTTGAGATGATGAAGAACAGTGTTCACAAAAGGACAGAAGCAGAAGGGTACATAGATAGTGGATCAGAGACTCATTGACTAAAGGGTTTCAAGAAAGAGGGATTATTGGATGATTGTTGAAAATTGGTCTATCAATTTTTGCACTTTTCCAGGATGATGGGAGGTGCTGGAGACTTTGAACAGGGGAATAACATCACAAATGTCTTAGAAAAGGATTCTAATATTTCAGTGGAATCTGTGAGTTCACCACTGTGGATACTCCCTCCAATAGTACAGACTATAACTCATCCACAGCTTCTTCTCAATGTTGGTCCACACTTCTCTATAATCCTCCAAAGAGACCATTCCTCTTGGTCTATTGACATTGTATGACCAATAGAACACTGAGGTTCTATCAGTTATCTTTCCCCCGATGTATGTGACTGGCTCATTTCCTTTTTTCAATTAGGTGGAAATATGTAACTAAAAATTTAACAACTAAATTTCATGAGAAAATAGCTAAGGGGGGGAAATATTAAACAATGAGGATAACACTATTGCCATTTGAAAATTATAAAATTCATTTCAGTTTTAAAAATATTTCATAATCTCAAAATTTTTAAAAATCATTTTAAAACATTTTGGTTAGGAACCTATATGCAATGGGATGCAGTAAATAACATCTAAAATTTCCTTAAAATTTTGACAGCATGGTCAAAGTAATTTAAAACTTCAAAGAATATTGAGGCATTTAATTTGCCTAGATTATAAAAGTTTTAAGTAAATAATTAATTCTATACTTTGAAAGATCCATGACGTCAAAGGCATGAACTTTCTCTCCACCAATACAGAATAAAACCCCTTGATACCTTAATATAGTGGTCTGGGTACTTTAAATGTGGTCTGGAGTCACTTGGGGGTCTCTGAGACTCTTTCGGGGGTTTTGTGAGGTCAAAACTATTTTCATAATAACACTAAAATATTTTATTTCAAATATAGTGAATATTGATGCACACACATAAAGATATATGTATAAATAAATGCATATATGTATGTGAGTATATATGGATACGAGATAGATAGACAGACAGACAGATAGATATATTCCCACATAGAAGGTGTTTGGGGTCCTCAATAATGTTTAAAAGTGTAAAGGAAAATGCTATTTGCATTCAGAGAAAGAAGTGATAAATAGTAGTCTGTATAGAATGATTTTACATAAATATGTATATGTGTGTGTATATATATATATATATTTGTGTCCAATGGTAGCCATGTCTAGGGTAGATGGGGAGGGAATAAAAAGAGGGGAAAAAGAAAGTTACATGATAATTTTATTATATATTTAAAAGCACTAGCAAGTTGTACATAATAATAGATTTACAGTTTCATGTGAAATCATCTTTTTTTATTCCACTATGTTGCAGAAATGCTTATTTTATTTCATAATTTAAGTATTTTTTAGAAGTGTAAAGGAGTTCTGAGGCCAAAAAGTTTGCTTTTTGCCTGCTACTTTAACAGATTATTATAAGGGTTTCTATGGCAATATTAAAGCCAAAAAAAAAAAGACCTATCATTCCCTGGTCATAGCCAGCCTTCTAGTTATGAGTCTCTTCATACTTACATAAGCAGGTCCTCAGCTAGACACACAGGCTGTTGCCAGCTAGGACTCCAAGCTTTTCCAGCTTACAGTACTTGCCAAAAACTTGTGCTTCTCTAGCATAGGCAAGATTTAGTGTTAAATGCAAAAGCTATTTCTAAAACACTGTGTTAGCCTAGTTTGTTTTGTGTTTTAGGCTAGACCTATGATTTCATTGTTATAGTGAATTTCTAGTGAAAAATCACCTTTCCCCAATGTAGACCAGTACCTGCTCCAGCACTTAACCATCTTAACAGAGTTGACTAGGGCACTGAGATTCAATAACTTGCCCAGGGTCACATACTCAGTATGACACAGAGGTATGATTTGAACTTACTTTCTAACTTCCCTGTTTCTATTGAAGATACCACCATCCCTCCAGGGTCTCATGTTTGTAACTTCAAGATTTTCCTTCCATCCTCACTCTCCCTCATCCCACATATTCAATCAGTGGTCAAATCTTGCAGTTTCTATGTTCAGAACATCTATTGTACCAACTCTTCCTTCCACCATACGGCTTCCACATAGCTACCACCTTAGTTCATGACTTCATCATGTCTTATTTAGATTATTCTACCAGTCTCTCAATTGTTCTCCTACCTCAAGTCTCTCCTTACTCCAGGCCAACCTAGAGATAGCTGCCAAAGTAATATTCCTTAAGCACAGATATGACAATGTGATTCTCTGACTCAACTAATCCTAGTTCTTTCCTATTGCCTCTAGGATAAAATATAAATTCTTCTGTTTAGCTTTTAAAACTTCATACAACCTATCCCCAAGCTACCTGTCTAGTCTCATTACTTTCCCTCTTGTTCTTATTGCTACCCATCCCGCACTCTTCTATGCACCCAAATTGGCCTTCTCTCTGCTCCTCCTCCATGACACTCTATTTCCTCTTTGTATGCCTTTGTACTTGCTGTTCCCCATTCCTGGAATTCTCTCTCTCACTTCTGCTTTGAAGAGTCCCTCTCTTTCTTTAAGATGCAGATTAGGTACCATCTTCCTCATGAAACTTTTCTTCATCCCTTTCATTGCTAATGTCCTCCCTACCAAGCTACCTAATATATAACTGCTTTCTAAAATTTGTATTTATTAAGTTTATATGTAATTAATTTTATATCTAAGTTGTACATATTTTCTATACAGTTATGCCTCCCTCCACCCCCATTTGGAATATAAGCTATCTGTAGATAATGATCGTTTCATTCTTTATCCTAGTGTCCCTATCACTTAGCATAGTGACTGGCATACAGATGCCTGGCATCATAAATACTTGTTGGTTAATTGATTCCTAATTCTAAGGCCAGTTTTCTGCCTATACCACAGTGCCTGTCAACATAGCTTATTCACATACTCTCTGTGCTATATTTGGAGTTTCAGAGATCATAGGATCCAGAACAAGAGAGAACTTTGAGAATCATTTAGTCTAACCCTTCATTTTACAGTTAAAAAAAACTAAGGCCCACAAAGATTAAATAATTTGGCTAAGTTCATAGAATAAGTTAAGTGGCAGAGTCAGCCTTTGAAGCTAGGGAACATTGACCTCAAATCCTGTTCCTTCCATTCCTCTGTTTGATTGATCTTCAGTCAGCACTTTAGCTTTAAGTTTCTTTGCTTCCCAAAAGAATGTTCATCTCTGCTCTCTTAATCGTCTGTAAAGCTGTTCAATAAAGTAGTAGAGATAAAAAAAAATTAAAACCACTTAATGGGTGAATCCTTTTGCCAAGCAAGTAATCATTCCCTGATTTTATATATTTTGTAAATTCTCATTCATAATATAAAATGTTTGTCCTAAATAGATAAATATTCACAATATAAATATTTCTACTAAATAAATAAAACATTTATTTATAATGTAAAATGTTTATCTTCAAAACAGCAAATAATATGACAAGTGAGTGACAAAATATAACGTAAGTTACTCAAAGTTTTGTTTCTCTTCCCTAACTCCTTGCCCTCTTTTAATACTTCAAAATTTACTCCAAAATGGCTGCCAAGACACTAGTAGGTATAATGTCTAAAACTGTTTACTTTTCACAGTTGCTGATTTGTTGTTGTTTGTCCTTTGTTCTCAAAGAGAATCAATGACATCACAAGGGTGATGTCTTGACTCGTGCAGGAATTGGATTTAAGTGAGGCATAGTTGAGAAAAGTCATCAGCTTCACTCTATCCTCCAAAGTCATCAAAGTCCAGGGTCAAGACAAAAGTCAAGACAACTGGTGATGGCCTGGGATGCAGTGGATGACCATGACCTTTCTAAATTAAGATCTTCTTCATTCACTAATGAAAGGTAATTCTGGTTATTATGTCTGAAGTAAAAAGAGGTGAAAAGGCATACCTAAAAAGGGGGCATCTTTCTCTTTACACTTAGTCTGAGTACAATTCAAAGCAAAATCAACTTTGTTCAAGGAGAGAAGGCAGAAATTCTGCGAAATGTTGTCAACTATTTACACCTTGGGATACAGGACTGAAAATTATGCAAATAGAGGGTAGCGTCAGAACCAATAGGTCTAAGGCTCCTCATTCTTAATGAAAAGCAAAGCTCTCACCCTTTGCCCATACCAATCAGCCACCAAAAATGAGCCTGGACCTGGAAACTATAGGGTCTTATGCCTTTTCTGGTCTGTAGAGATCCGACTACAATAATTCAAGTCTCCTGTTCTTGGCCCTAAGCTGCTGATTTGGATGTGCTATAAATGGTGAATTCTCATATCTTGGTTTCTCCTTAAGCTAGCCAGGGGAGGGGAACTTGCAGCCTCGAGGCCACATGTGGCCCTCTAGGTCCTCAGGTGCAGTCCTTTGACTGAATCCAAACTTCACAGAACAAATTCTTTTATTAAAAAAAGAAACTCAGTTTCTCTCTCTCCTGCTCCCATTCCCTAAGCAATTTATTCAAATGACAATACGAAAGGATAATGATATTTAAACTTCTTTTAAAAATTCCTTTCCATACACTAATTATGTTCACAAAACCTAAGAATTAAAACAGTACTAGATCTTTTAAGGTTTCATCTATCCTTTAATTAAATATTCTTCCAGATTATAATTGGGTATTCTTCAGCATAAAATTCACTTCATTCCAAATTGCAATACTTTTGGTCTCCAAGGAAGAAAGACTAACCATAATAATACTTAAATTTTGAAATCAAGAATGATATGATTCTAAATAGGGCAGAAGTAACTGTGTTAAAGATGCCATGATACAAAGATTTGCAAGAGCTTATAAACATAGTTAATATTAAAGTGCAGAAATTAACCCTTTACTAAAAGAAAGAAAGAAAAAAAGAAAGAAAGAAAGAAAGAAAGAAAGAAAGAAAGAAAGAAAGAAAGAAAGAAAGAAAGAAAGAAAGAAAGAAAGAAAGAAAGAAAGAAAGAAAGAAAGAAAGGAAGGAAGGAAGAAAGAAAGGAAGAAAGAAAGGAAGAAAGGAAGGAAGGAAGGAAGGAAGGAAGGAAGGAAGGAAGGAAGGAAGTCTTACTATTGTTTCTGAGATGGATCCAAATTTTCTATTTAAAACGGGCTTTTCTGGTGTGTGTGAGTTAAATAGCTGGAGTATTTCAGGGCAATATTAGGGAGAAAGAGGTTGGATCTACCAGGAACTAATAAAAATGGACAAAAAGATGTGTAGGAGACTACAGTTATTCTCTTTTCTTCCTCTTCCTCTTCTTATCTCTCAGGTTGAATATTGTTCTATTGTGACATCTCTCTACAGCAATCCTACTCTTCAGGAAAGCCCTTAATGTTTAATTCAACAAGATTTCATCTGATATATAATATATTGATGTGTGTGTGTGCACTCATGACCATGTATTTTGAAGACAGAGCATAATTTACTCTGGATCTCAGCTCTTTTACCTTCCTCAGTGATGGCACCATTAAAAAAAAACTTTCATAATAGTGGGCTGCAAAAACAGAAATCAGAAAGTATCAAATGTACTTTGGAAGATTATGTAATAGACTAGACCAGGGAAATCTGAGAATGGAGGTCCAGAAAGATTCAGAGTGGCTGAACAAGGGACGAAGGCCAGAGTTCAGGCATGTGGGAATATGTGTCTGAAGGTCAATCCTACATAAAGAGACCAGTCCACAAGCAGAAAGGTAAGATGAGTAAAAAATATCATTAATAAAAATTCCAAACCAAATCCAAGATCTAGGATACCTAAGTAGATACAGAGCAAGTAATCATTAGAGGCTCAGGTGATAAACAATAGAGGCTTAGCTTGTAGAAAAATGTGATGGGGGTTGTATAATACAATATGTGGGGTGTTAGTATGTTTAGCAGGAACTCAAGTTGCTGGGAATATAGAGTTGAGTGCAGGGCCCAATAACTTAGGAAATGGGGTACAGGGCAGAGAACTTAGTTATTGGGGAATAGAGGCACTAGTCAGAACCTTAGTAACCATGAAGGTGTGGGACATGTCAAGAATCTAGTCAGCGAAAAATGAGGTACAAGACAGAGGATCACAAAGAAATTGGAAATACAAGTTAGAAATCCAGTTGTTTAGCATTACCAAACTCAGGAGTATATCAGCAGGAAAACTAATGATATTGAGACCATACTGCTAACCCATAGCTCTTTATATTCATTCTGCCTAGAAATAAAATTGATCTCAGCGAAGAGAGGAAGCAGTGTCAGATCCACAGACATGAAAAAAAGGAAAGAGGACCAGTTAAAAGGCTCAGACTAGAGTAGTGAGTTAAAGTAAGCCTCTATAGGAAGCTTAAGTAGGAGTTATGAGATGAAAAGAAAAAGAAATGGCTTATTTTGTAGATCAAATACAATATACATTGGTCTAATTTATTTCCAAATTTCCATTAAGGCATAATTTAACCATGGATTTTTACATATTTCAACATCAACAAACATTGATTAAGCACTAAGTATATGTATTAAATTAGGAGTAATACAAATATAAACAATATATAAATCTTTATCATTTTTGAGGATTGTTTAATACATTTTTATCTTGTTTTTCAGACTATAGTCAAGCATATGTATTTAGTTAGCCCAAATATAATATGATCCATAATGCCTCTCCTCCATAATTCCTACCCTTCTACATGTGCTCTGCCATCTGTGCACTTGAACCACTCGGTCTTAAACTTTCCTGCTAAACCAACCGTTTCCAAGTCACCCTCATGCCTACGAATAACATTAAAGTTCTACAAATGCCAAAGCTTAATTGACTCACTCCTATTTTCCCTCATATTCATACCACACCGTATACTATGGCTTGGTTATTTTTTTAATCCATCTTTTACTAATCAAACATACCTCCTTCATGTGTCCAATCCCGAAGGGACACATATTAATGTCAATGTTATTTATTCTGTTCACCTCAAAAGAAGATTTGGGCATCTTTGATACGGCTTTTCTAGATTCTTCCTGCCAAGACCTGGCTTAGCGTCCTTACATTCTCCTTTCCTGCAGCCTAACACACAGGATCACAGGAAAGTCATTTTAGACACATATATACATTGTTGTTGTTGTTTCGTCATTTCAGTCATGTCCAACTCTTCCTGACCCCATTTGGGGTTATCTTGTCAAGGATAGTGGAGTGGTTTGCTAGTTCTTTCTCTATATCATTTTACAGATGAGGAAACTGAGGCAAGCAGGGTTAAGTGATTTGCCCAGGGTCTCACACCTACTAAATGTGCTCTATCCACTGTGCCACTTAGCTGCCCCTAGTTCATATGTGTGTGTGTGTATGTATGTATATGCATGTATTTATATCACTTTGTAATTTATTGTGGTATATGGTGTAAGTTGCTGATATAAACCAATTGTTTGCCAAAATGCTTTCCAGTTTGCTTCCAGTTTTTAATCAAATATGGAGTCTTCCCCAGATAGATATAATCTTTAATTCATGGAACATTAAATTGCTGAATTTGATTCTTTCTGATTCTTGTTTAGGACATTATTGATCTATTTTTTTTCTATTTTTAATCTGTACCAAGTAATCTGAATGATCACTTCTTAAAGATGTAATTTGAAGTCCTAAATCTTTTGTTATTCCTTTCTCATCATTTCACTTAAGAGATTTTAGTTATTTCCCCCCTGCAATGAATTTCATTATTATTTTAGCTAGCTCTATCAAGTAATATAGTAATAGGTCACTAAATATATAAATTAATTTAGTTAGCATCATGTTTTAATTATTCTTGTACCACCTAATTATGATTAATGACTAGCCTTTGTAAGTATACGTGTGTGTATGTGGGGGGTGGGCAGTTAGCAGAGTGACTAACTAGCACATAGCAAGTGCTTGATAAAAAAAAATTGTTGATTTAATAAATGCTTGTTGACTTATTTGCCTTCTACTCCTTTAGCATAGTTTGCAATTGTATATACAGGATGTCTCAAAAATTTTAGTGTAGTTTCAAGCCTAAATAACTTACTATGGCACTAAGACTTCTGGGACACCCTTGTATGTAAGTTTTCCATTGAGTTTATCACTTCTATTTTATTTTTTGTTGTGATTTTATCATTTATCCTTTAATTTTCCAAATTACTTTTATATTTAGTTTTGTTAAATTATTGTTTTTCTAGTTTTTTTTAATTGTTTACTCAGTTCTTTAACATTTGCCTTTTCTATTCTGTTAATATGTTTTTAAAGGTAGAATTTTCTACCAAGGACTGCTTTAGCTTCTTCCTCCAAATAATTAGCATGTTAGTTCACTGCTATGAGGGAAGTTTTATAAGTTGATTTTATGATTTGTTCTAACTCATCATTCAGAATGTCATTTTTAAGCCTTTCTTTAGATCTAGATTTTTTTCCTTGTACTCCCTATATTAATTACTTTTTTTTTTCATTATGGTCTGTAAAGGATATGTTTAACACTTCTTTCCCTTTACATTTACTTACAATTATTTTGGATCATAGCACCTGATTCCTTTTTGTAAAGGTAACATAGGATGCTAAGAAATTTAAATATTCATCTTTTTTTTTGGCTTTTTGGTGAGGCAATTAGGGTTAAATGACTTGTCCAGGGTCACAAAGCTAGTTAAATGCCAAGTGTCTGAGTACAGATTTGAACTCAGGTCCTCCTGACTCCAAGGCTGGAGCTCTATCCACTGCACCACCTAGCTGCCTCTAACTATTCTTTAATATTCCCAGTAAGAAGATACCATAAGCCTTTCAAATCTAACTTCTTCAACAATTAGTTCAGTTTCATATTTCCCTTTTTGGTTTAACTATTAGATTGATCAAGTTCTGAGAAAAAAATAACTTTTCCTATAATTATTGTGTTACTACATACTTAGTTTTTATAATTCTTAAAAAAAAGTTTCCTTTGTGGATTTAGCTGCTATGATATTTGAGGAATATAAATTCAGTAATAGCATTGTTTTAATGGTATCATTCATGGCATCTGCAAGCATAATGTAGTTTCCCCTGCTTATCTCTCTAGACATTGTGAATTTTTGTTTTTGCTTTCTCTGGCAGAAAAATTGTAATTCCTACATTTTTGTAATCACCTGGTATATCATAAATTTTGTTCCATCCACTGATTTTCATTCTGTATATGTCACCTCATTGCTCCTTCCCTTTGCATAAATTTCTTTTTACTGGTTTCTTTATTGATTGATTTGTTCTTTATTTTTTCCCTTAATAATAGGTCCTCTGCTGTGTCCCACTCCTAGAAATATCAATCTACATGATAGGAGAAGGGGCATGTAGTAGGAGTCATTATTGTTTATCCTGAGCTAGGAGGCCTATCCTATCTGCTGGCCTTATCAGTATCATTAACTGCTCCTAAAGCTAGGATAAATACTTTCTCTGGATCTATGTCTCCCCCGCTCCTCCCATCACTTTAGGTGGTCATACCCCTCCAGGACAAGTACATACCCTCTTATACAATGTGATGCAATCTTGGAAAGTACAACCCTTGGGGCAGATATGTGGCGCAGTGGATAGAGCACCGGCCCTGAAGTCAGGAGGACCTGAGTTCAAATCTGGCCTCAGACCAAACACTTGACACTTACTAGCTGTGTGACCCTGGGCAAGTCACTTAACCCCAATTGCCTAAAAAAAAAAAAAAGAAAAAAAAGTACAACCCTTGCTCAGTGTACCTGATATGCTATTATGTTCTTTGACCCCAAACAACACGCATTATGAGGTTCCTGTCTCTTTCCATGGTCATACACTAATCCCTTCTCCCACCCCCTCCAAGGGAAAGATGTTTAATGGAATCCTTTCATTTCTCCTTCTAGGATATGATATGACTTCCATTTTCTCCCTCTCCACCCTACTGCTCCTACCCTACTTCCTATAACTTCCCATACTTGATAAGAGACTGAAGAAATTACTCTTTTTTCTTGGCCAACCTCTAGAGTAGAGTGCATCTAGAGCTGCTCTTTGCTTTTTTTTTCTATTTTTCCCCCTAGAACATCTGTGATACTTAAATTACATATGTACATATTATTTTCAAGATCATTTGAAGTAATTTCCATAGAATTCATGTATTCTTTTAATATCAATATATTTTACTTCACTTCCGCCAAATCCCTGTCCACTTAAGCATTTGTTTTAGGTTCTAGATGTCTCATTCCTTTTATCAGGGCCTCTACTGCTCAAAGAGATTATGTACCATATTCTATAAGTTGTCTACTCTATTATTTTCCTTTGTTATTTCTGTTTAGAGAGTTCTGACTTATTATCTAATTTCCTTCCTAATATCTTTTAAATCTTTAACTTTTTTTTTATTTTGAACTGTTGTGTAATGTTTTTGTTGTTGCTTTTAGTGCATGATATTTGATAAATTTACAGAATTCTCTTTTTCATTGGGTACTTTTGGTTCATAGTATAATATTTACCATGTGATAGCCTTTTCTAAAATTTTGTACTTTAAAATTTGACCTGACTAGTTCGCTACCCAGAGTACACTCTGAGGGGAGAGAAAGGACTGATTCAAAACATGATTCAAGTCCCCTTCACCTTGAGTATGGAAGTTCTCTTCCCCTCTGTTCTGCCACATCATCCAGGGACTTCAAGCCCACCCCCTACCCCCAGCACTACCTACTTCTTTATGTGACTAGACAGAATCAATGTTTTTCTACCTTTTCTTGACTAGATAAGCAGAGACTTCATACTATCAGACTATGCTAAGAGCAATATCTGCCATATAGGCTAGGCTAGTTTTTTTTTCCCATTTTGTTTTTGCTTTTAAGTATTGTAAATTATAGAAGTAAATTTTTGGCCACTGAAATTGCTTCCTGGTAGCATAAATACAAAAGGCCAATTCAAGAGAAATCAGCATCTCCTTCCTCGGTCTTCTGAATGGCAGACCAGCATGATCAATACAATCCTATGTCCAGTTAAATCAATGCTGTATTGTTATTAAATATCCTTCTTCTTCTCTGGCTAAGTAAACCTCCTTTTACTAACTGTCAGATGTTCTACGAGTATGAATATCTCATTTCACTCCAATATTAAATCTGAACTACCAGATTGACTTGATTCAGGCCTAGTCAACTATAATATTGAATAGAGGTCAAGAGACAATACATGATTTATCCTGGGTCCCATCACTGGTAATGTCGAAGGTGTGATTTGATCACAGATCTTTCTGACTCAAAATTTACCACTCATTTCACACAATAAAAACACATGCTAAACAAACTCGTGAGTTTGTTTGAGATGGCAGTACTCAGAATGAGGGGTGGGATGGGTGAGTATTGTTTTATGGATTGAAATTTAATTGCAACAGGTTTAATTCACATTGACTTCTGAATTTATTACATTGGAGAATCATGTAAAAAAAAACCCACTCCACCATCTTACTGATCACATGACTCTCTGAGCTGAATCTTGAAGGAAAATAAGTTCTCTGATGGGCTGAAAATGTGAAGGGAATGTATTTCAGACATGAAATAGCTTGTCCATAGGCTTGAGGTAGAACATTAGTTCTAATGAGCAGCTAGTTCAATTTGGCTGAAACATGGAGTATGTGAAGAAGAATGGTTGGTAGGTTTCAGATATATTTTGATGGACCTTAAATGCTAGAATGAGGAGCTTATACTTAATTCTAGAGGCAATAGAGGAGCATTGGAGATTTTTAGTAAGGAAGTGACATAATCAAAAATGTCAGAGGCAACTAGGTGGTACAGTTGATAGAGCTCTGGATCTGGAACATGAAGATTTGTATTTGAATCCAGCCTCATACACAAGTTGTATAATCCTGGGCAAGTTACTTAACCTCTATTTACCTCAGTTTCTTCATCTATAAAATGAGATAATGGAATGCACATCCCAGGTTATGTAAGAAGAAAATTAGATAATATTTGTAAAGTGTTCTGCAAAACATAAAAAGTTATTATTATGTGTCTCTTGAAGATTATTTTGGCAGGATTGTAACTAATGTTTTGGAGAGAGTATAAGCTAGAAGAAAAGAGACCAAAAGCATAAGGCAATGAGCTCCTGAACCAGGGTGGTGGTCACATAAGTGAACAAGAAACAGATGAAAGAGATGCCATGAGAGTACAAAGGACAGAATAAAGTAATGGATTGAATATGGGGGAATTATAAGAGGGAAGAGTAAAGAATGATTCAAGATTATGGGTAGGGCAGATAACTTCAGTTTTGGAAATTTTTCATTTGAGATACCAATGGGACATCCAGGTAGACAGGTTATTCATGTAAACATAGCCTAGAACTACATTCCTGCAGAGAGATTAGGCTTATAAATGAAAATTTGCAAAAATGTAAATCTGAATAAAGATATCTGAATAAAGATAACTGAATGCAATAGAATAGATAAGCTCACCAGAGATAAGAAGGTCTGGAGGGAAAAACATACTTAGTAGGCAGGAAATTAATGATGATCCAGCAAAGTGGAGAGGAAGCAGTCAGACATCAGTCAGGCAGTCAGGTATGGAGAGAGAGAGAGAGAGGGAGAGAGAGAGAGAGAGAGAGAGAGAGAGAGAAAGGAAAAGACAGATCAGACAGACAGACTCTGAGACTGTTTCCAGGAAAGGGATGAAGATATCAGTATCAAAAACTTCAAAATGGGCAAGAAATGTGAAAACTTGGAAAGGCCTTCAGATTTAGCAATATAGAGATCATTAGTGACCCAAGAGAAACCGTTTCAGCAGAAATATATCAGAAGCCAGATTGCAAATAATTGACAAGTAAGTAGTCAGAAAGAATGTGGAAGTAATGACTATAGACGATTCCTAGGAGTTTAACAGTGAAAGAAAAGAGATTGACAGTATGATGTTTAGATTGGATATAGGGTCAAATGAAAGGTTTTTGTTGTTGCTGTTGTTTTTGTTTTTTTTTTGTTTTTTTTTTTTTTAAGAATGAGAAAAAGCAAAGTCTAGTGGTGCATACCTGTAATCACTACCACTAGAAAAGGCTGAAGGTGGGTGATCACTTGAACATCAGGATTTTGAGCTACAGTAAGTAGGGCTAAAGTCTATGAGGTAACTGCATTAAGTCTGATGCCAATATGATAAACCCTTCAGGAATATGGGACCACCAGACTGCCTTAAGAGGGGTGAACCAGCTCAGGGCAGAAATGAAGCAGCTCAAACTTCTGCATGATCAGTAGCAGGCTACTGCATTTTCTAGCCTCATTGAGATGGAAGACTTAGTCTCCAAAAAAAAAAAATCTGTGTGTGGGAACCTGAGAATATTTGAAGAAAACTAGAAAAAGAGCTAGTTGAAAGGGAGATACTGAAGATGAAAGGGAAGGAATTAAGATGATGACAGGTGCTAAGTATGCCCAATCCTAAGGGCAGCTAGGTGTCACAGAGGATAGGGTGCCAGACCTGGAGTCAGGAAGAATCATATTCCTGAGTTCAAATCTGGCTTCAGACACTTACTAGCTGTGTGACCCTGGGCAAATTACTTCACCCTGTTTGCATTAGTTTCTTTATCTGTAAAATGAGCTGGAGAAGAAAACCCCAAATGGGACCACAAAGAATTGGACATGACCAAACAACAACAACATGACCAACCCTTTGAAATAACTAAGGTAGAATTGGACAAGCCTGAAAAATAACAAAGAATCCAGATGTATAGATAGGAAATAGAGAGCTTAATGAACATGGAGACCTAGCTGTTTGGAGAGAAATTAATTCAGCAAATATTTATTGAAGTACCAGCTCTGGTAGTGGCACTGGGGACATTGAAGTACCTAAGTTTGAAAGCAGGGCTTGGAGTAGAAAGAAAAGTACTGACTTGAACCAAATGCTGAATCCCTTAAGAAAGGAGGAAAGAGTGATTAAGACTTGGAATATGTAATATAAATAGTTGGACTGAACCTCTAAGAAAGAACTTGTTAAATGATGACAACAGAGGGTTGAACTGAAGTGGCATGGGTAACACATACTACTCTGTCTGGTCGGATGTGTCAGGAAACTAGAGAAGGAGCATATAGCACTAGAGAGGATGGTCAGGGATCATGTCTTCAGAGGAAGGCAGAGTCCTGTGAGCACAAGAAGAGAAAAAGAGTGTAAAACGAAGAGTCCAGGTTGAAGGGGAATTGTTAATGATGGCTTGGTGGTTCCCAAGGGTGAGGTGGATAGCTAGATGGTGCTATGGATGGAGCACTAGGCTTGGAATCAAGAAGACTCATCTTCATGAGTTCAAATCTGGCCTTAGATACCTACTAGCTGTGTGACCCTTGGTAAGTTGCTTAACCTTGTTTGCCTCAGTTTCCTCATCTGTAAAATGAGCTGGAGAAGGAAATGGCAAACCACTCAAGAGTCAGATACAACTGAACAACAAGAGCAAGGGTGGGATGGAAAGGTAAGACAGAGGTAGACAGGTACTAGATTGGAGATAGAGCTGAGCTAGATAGAAATAAATACTGGATCAGGTTTCAGGGAAAAGATCATTTTCTGATGGTCATCTTCAACTTCTGAGACAAGTGATCATCCAAGTTAAACACTTCCAGTAAAGAACAATCTTTGGGTAATCATTTCCTTCTGTTATCTTCAGGAAACCCCTTATAAAGAGTACGAGTACCAGGAAAAGTAAAGAAAATAAAATGTGCTCCAATAGCATTAAGTGTCTTAAGAACACTCGAACTATGTTAACTTTAGCAATGATTATAAGGATCACTGAAAAATAATGTATTAAAGATATTAAAATTTCATAAATCCCAGAATAGCATATTATAATAAAATTGCACAATACTACAATTATGATTGGAAATTCCAGGAATACAGCAAAAGTCATGTTATTGAATATTCCAAAACATTTCATTAAAAAATAGTCACTAATAATGATAGTCACCTCTGAATTTTACTTGTGTATTAAAGATTACTGCCCAACGATCTAAACAGAATTCTCAGCTAGTGCTTTGTCATATCCCAGGGCATTGCCAGTCATTTCAAGGGAGTCACAAATTGTCTCCCCAGAGGGCCTAAAACCAAAATCCATTGAAATCCAATTTAATTTTCAAACAAGCATGCTGTTTATCACTTTAGCGATATTAATGATAGTATATAGTGTTTAAGGTATCCAAAGCATTTTACAAATATTATATAATTTTATCCTCAAAACAACCCCAGGAGGTAGGTGCTAATTATTAGTCCCCATTATACAAATAAGGGTTGACAGAGGTTAAGTGAATTGAGGCAGGATTCAAATTCTTGTCTTCCTGACACTAGGTGCAGTGCTCTAACCACTGCACCAACTAGCAGCCTCAGGGGAGAAAGGCTTTGGGGCTGGGGGGTGGGGTGGGGGGAGGGAAAGGCAAAAAAGGGATCCCAATTCCAAAGAGATTAAAAATGACTAATCTGTTTGCTCTACTAAGAACATTAGTTAGGAAAATTATTGATAATTTTATAAAATTCCCATAATCTAAGTCTATCCTACCTTTGATATTCTTATAAATTATGATCATATTCTGTCAGAGTTCTTTGTTCAACTAGGCTTATTTGTAATAGCCCAAAAATGAAAATAAGGGTTAAGCAGAGAGTAGTATCACTGAAATTCCCAACATTAAAATATGAAGAGAACTTGAATCTTTATCTTCAAAATCCAAGCAAATGACTATAAAATCCCTGAAAAGGAATAAAGGGAACCCAGCATAATTAATGTTACTGGCAAGAGGAAAATCATCCCAGTACTCAGGGGCTTTGATTCAGGTGCTAAAGAGGATCTCAATGACACAAATAGCTTTTTATCAACTGTCTTTCTTGTACCAAAGAGTTAATAACTGGACTAAAACCTAGTAGTCTTCTTCCTGGTCTCATTTCTGTGATTCTGTGAAGTATTTATAATTCTATCACTCTAAAAGCCACGTTCTGGCTTACGAGAAGATCAAGGTCCAGATGTTCTTCTTTCTAACAGAGGCCATATTTTTTTTTCTCCTAAAGATTTAAAGTCAATTGTATTATCAACCCCAGAAAGATGATCACTTCAATAAGTCCAAGTTAGGAGAAATGCACATAATATGGACCCAAAAAATGAGGGAAAAGGTAAAGGGATATCATGGATAAGATCATAAGATCACAGAACTTAGAGCTGAAAGGGACTTTTGAGGTCATCTGGGTAAAATGAGGTAGCTTTTTAGTGAAGGTTTTGATGTACTATTATTTCAACAATTCAAGTGCTTACTTTGTAGTTAGAATCACATGTTGAATGATGAAAAATGGGCACTTAAGCTTACAATTACATTTATTTCATTACATTAGTATGTCCCAATTTTACATAAATGCCAAACACTGTAATTATCCCTAGGGACTGATCACTATCTACATTTGTGACTTATCTTTACAACAAAGAGATTTTTTTAAAGAATAAAAATTCTCTTCATCTTATTTTAAAAGCATAATGAATTCTAAGAGAATAGCTAACAAAATATAAAATTGCTTTTTTTTTTAGATAGATTACACGCTGTGCTGGTGGAAAGACTATTCAAATAGTCTGTTTTAAAATCAGACATATGAAATAATGCATTATATGCAATAATTAGACTAAAGGCAAAGAAAAGAATTACAGCTGCATCAATAACTCCATTCCCTCACAGTTGTGTTTTCAATTGTTACCTCTTCCAAGGGGGAGGGGGGTAAATGAAGACAATTACTGGACCAGCAACCTCCCGTTCAAATAGTCATGCAGGTCAGCTGGAATCATGCTAGTATTTTTCAAAGAGAGGAACAATGATAGATAACTTGGGCTTAAAGTAGTATGCACACTTCCTTGTAAATCTTGATTATGTGATGTCCAAATACACCTTACTGCAGTTCTGCATTTTATGACAATTAAAACAAAATTAAAAGACAGCTCCTTCACTTTTAAAACTGCTCCTGTCAGTCTTAAAAGGGGGTGAGGTGAGGGGTTCTAAACCATTGATCATAGAAACCTTGAAAACCATAGGTTTGGAGACGAAAGGGATTTTTAAGTGATTGGATTTTAGTCTAACTCCTCATCTTACTTACAAAAGAAGAAACTGAGGTAAAAAGAGAGGGAAGTGAATCATCCTCCCCATATGGAATCACCAATTCCCCTGGAATCTGCATTCATTTCCCTGCAGCTCACATTAGTTTGAATTCAGTCACAACGAAACAGCGAAACAGCTCTACTCTCCATTATTGCCAGGACACACGCCTCCCTGTTGCCGGCTTCTGCTTCCTTTTCAGATGCAGCAGAGATGCTGCGGGAGGTGTGAGCTTTAACGTAGGTTAGTGAGAGAGACCGTCCTCCCCATGTCTCTCCCAGGAGTGTGCCTGGAGCGGGAGGCTGAAGTCTGGGACTTCAGCAGAAGAGTGGGGAAAAGTGGTGGGTTCCCCGCCACGGCCTTCTCCTCCGTGCCGCCCCCCCCCCCCTAACACATACACTGAACTGACTTAGGGACTGCAGTCTCCAATGCTATGTCCCTATCCACCCCCAGTGTCCTGGCAACGGATGGGACGCTTTCCTTCGCTTGATTTCCTGTCTCACAAACCAACCGGCTGTCTCCCTGCCTGGACCCACCGTTCTGGGCAGTGGCTTTCTTCAATCTTTCCCCCTTTTTAACTAAATATGCATTTCCCAGTGCCTTTCTCCCCGTCCCCGTGTGTACATACACACACACACACACACACACACACACACACACACACGCGCGCGCGCGCGCGCGCGCTATCTGAGATTCAGTAGAATTGTTTCTCTCCCTGGCCCGGCCCATTTTGGTCCCCTTGACTGGAGTGAGAATGTCTGCTTTTAAAGCCACCCCATTATGCTAAGTGGTATTTTCTCCAGTTCTCGATCCAGCCACTTTCGCACCTCCCTTCAAAATCCAACAAACCCAGAGAGTTTTGAATGTAGGGAGGGAGAGTGTGCATTACATTAGGACCACACCAACGGTGTGCATGTGTCTGCTTTGTGTGTGTTTGAGCGGGGGTTGAGGGAGATGGTGCCCGCTTGTGAGGGTACCTGTGTTTGTGATTGGGGGACAGCAAGCGAATAACAGCGAATAAGACAGCTTGGCATGCCACCAAGACGGATTCAACTTCCTCTGGCCCGCTCCCGCGGCCCTGAAGGCAGAACCCTGCTGATCTCACCTGCTCGGGGGCGTCTTTAGCCCAGGTAACCTGAGGACAGCTACCCCCACCTCACACACCCTCCCCGACACCCTGGCCCGCATCCTCAGCCCTGAGGGCTGTTCCTGAGCAAAATGCCTTGGTTCCCTGGGATGGCCGGGGCGCCCCCTTTTGCCTAGTCTTTCTGCCTCCTACTCTCCCAGATGTCCATTTGTGCTTCTTTTTTATGTCCCCTCTTCTGCCTGAAGATGAATCCTCCAGCCCCCCTGCCAGAGAGTCTTACCTCAAACAGGGGACCTATTTTGTTCTTCTCCAGGTAAGCCTGGATCCTCGTTTGCTGATGAGATGCCATGGAGAGCGCCTGAACTGGGAGGGTTTCACGCCTCTCCGGAGTGCCTGGTCCTCTCTGCCTCCCCAGATGCCCGGAGATTGCTCAGGCTCGAGCTCCTGCTCCGCCACCGACTCTGGCACTGCCAGGCTCGCTCTCGCACTCGTTCTCGCTCTCACCCACCCCAGCAGACGCCGGCGCCCGCCCTTTCCCAGCACAGCCGGGCTGCCGGCTGGCGGGGCGGGGAGAAGAGACAGGGGGAGAGGAGGAAAGGAGGGAGACACACGGAACGCGGGGAGGAGCGTGGGCAGCGGAGAGGGGGGAGGTGGAGATGGGGGGGGGGGAGAAGGAAGTCCCAGGAATGATGCTAACTCCAGCAACTCAGTCTACAAGGGAACAACTCATTCATTTCATCCCTCCCCCGACTCCTTTCCCTCAACGCACACCCTGAGAGGACGGACAATAAAAGAGGGGGTTTCTTCGCTTTCCTTCGGGCATCCGGAGGAGGGGATGAAGAGAAAGAGAGAGAATAGAGAGGAGAGATACAGATACGTGGTCTGCTGGACCACATGGAGCGCACCGAGGGAAAGGCTGAGTGACCCCAGGGCTCCTGGTAGCCTGGGTGGAGTGGCTATATAGCAGGTACTGAAAAAAATCATAACCGGCACTTTGCACATCTAAACCAACAGTCCTTTCAACCTTTCAAAACGCCCGGCTTAAAGAAAGATAACAATCTAAAATCAGGGATTCTTAACGTGTGTGTGTGTGTGTGTGTGTGTGTGTGTGTGTGTGTGTATGTGTATCCTGTGTGCGCCTCTCCCTGCTACTTGGTTACTGGAACAACAGCCCCGGCTCTCCCCAGCTGCTGTGCTTTCACTACCAGCTGCTCCCTAGCGACAGCACCGCTCCAAAAGCCAATAGTGAAGGTGCTTCTTTGAAAGTGCACATAAATCTGGTGCTTGTTGGCTACTCCGAGGCAGCCTACAAATGCAGATCTAAAAGACTCCAACTCCTCCTCTTCAATACCCCCTTCTTTGCTTGTCATTCACCTATGGCCCTCTGGAAAGTGGTTGTAAGAGGTAGGGGTGGGAGTAGGGGAAGAAGAGATACACGGTGCCAGGAGAAGGCACTTGAAACAGAGAAGTGTTGGTCTTGATTTTGCTCTCAGTTCTCTCATTCCTTTATATCAAGAGTTCTTAA
Organism: Vombatus ursinus; assembly: GCF_900497805.2. Classification (NCBI taxonomy): domain Eukaryota; kingdom Metazoa; phylum Chordata; class Mammalia; order Diprotodontia; family Vombatidae; genus Vombatus; species Vombatus ursinus. The sequence continues at coordinate 14,690,145 of NW_020954590.1, read as the reverse complement.
CTTCAGATCCGTAATTTAAAAAAAAAAATGGTAACTATTTCAGTAAAATCAGCTTCCTTCCAAATCCTATATGTTTTATTTTATTCATTTAAAACATTATTCTGAAAAGGGCTTCATAGGTTTCACCAGATTGATAAGAGGGTCCATCACACACACTTTAAGAATCCCAGCTTTTAGATTGTTACTTTTCCTAAAGGAAGGAAACAAGCTGAGCATTTTGAAAAATGAAAGGACTACTTCATTGGATTTGCAAAGTGTGGGTTATGATTTTTTTTTTGTACAGTATTTGCTGTACATCCTCATAGCCTACTCAGAAGTTTAAGTTGCTTTAATGGTTTAACAAACCTAAATAGAAAATACTAATAGATTACTAGGGGATTTTTTTCTGGTGCCTTCTTGGCTCTCAAATGTTCATCCACCAAGGTTTACATTTATGAAGTGGGGTAAACTGGTTTTGAGAAAATAACAATCATTCTACAGTCTTCATTTCTATTAAATAGAATATAGCACACACCAACATCATTTTCATGGCCCCAGCTCAGGGAACCACTAAAACCGGGGTTTAAGACCATTGTTGGGGGGCAGCTAGGTGGCGCCATGGATAGAACACCGGCCCTGAAGTCAGGAGGACCTGAGTTCAAATCTGACCTCAGACCAAACACTTGACACTAACTGTGTGACCCTGGTCAAGTCACTTAACCCCAATTGCCTTAAAAAAAAAGAATGTTGTTGTTACTGTGTTGTTTCATGGACTTTTTTGATGGTTTGATGAGGCCTATGTATCCCCTTCTCAATAATATGTTTAAACATATAAAATAAAATACATAGGATTACATAGAAAACAGATTACATTAAATACAGTTACCAGATATTAAAAAAAAATCAGAGACCTCAGGTTAAGAACACCTTTACTAAAAGGTGATATAATTTCAATGTTAGCATCTATGGAATTTTTTTAATAGAACTGATTTACTTTCAAGTAAATTGCAGCCTTAAGAGGCACTTAGCTTTTTGCTATATGTTTGAGTGACTATAATTCAAAAATCTCTTTATTGGTGCTGTTTTATTCCCTTAGCTTTTTAATGCATTTTTTCTCCTCTGGGGAACATGCTATAATTATGTGAAAGTCTATTCTCTCCAAGGGATAAGATGTGATCTTAGCTCAGAGATGAGAAAGAAACTACTCTAATGATCAAGGACTTTAGCACACCCAGCAATTCATCCATGAACTTATGATTTTGTATCATCTAAGGATGTCTAAGTTACCTGCTCTAAATGCAGTCCTCTGATGGCCTGCCTACTCTGATTTAAATTCAGTAAAACAGACAGTATTCTATATAGTAAGATGGAGTCTGACAGTTTTACTCTGGTGACCTCAATATATTTTAAGTGTTATGTAAAACGAATAAAATAGTTGGAATAAATTATAAGGTCACTCTTGGCTCTAATGTCTAGTGAGCCCATATGTCTGTGTATAAACACACACAGTTACTCCTTTTTTTTTTCTACAGTGCTGTAAGGAAAGGAAATGAAAAGTTAAGACTTAATAAGTTACTTATTAGGATAGAGAGTATGATTCAAGGTCTGTCATGAGAAAATACTTAGATGACTGCTACTTTCAAGGGGAAAAATAAAAGTCAAAACAAAATATAATAGTGAAAAATCATGACCATTTGTGAAATAAAGGGCCTGGCATTTTGAAGAAACATAAAATGATGCCTTTGTCAATCAGTCAATTAATAAATTCTCATCTCTTTGAGAACATTATACTTAAGGCCTGGAATATACATATTAAGGCCCTTGCTTTCAAAAGGCTTAGGGACTGAGAAATTATTTAACAATAAAAAACATAAAAAACTCATGAATTAAATTACAATAATTATCAAATGTACAACAAGATGGTCTCTCTCCATTCCTTAATCTTTTCCTAGATTAAAAAGAAAGGAATTGAAGATGTTAAACACACACACACACACACACACACACACATACACACACACAAACAACACATGCTCAGGCACACATGCACACATGCTTAAGTTCTTTTTTTTTTTTTCTGGTGTATCTTTTTCCTCTTTGCAAGTAATGTGAATACACTGCCTTGACCTCAATGTATTAGAGATATGTTTGTCAGAGCAGCTCACAAATGCATATAATCAAATGCCTAGTATTACACTCTGGCCTTTGTTTAACTCCATTGAAGGACACCTATCACAGAACCTGAAACAAGTGAACTAATGAGTGATACTTGCCTCTGATGATCATAGATTTAGTGCTGAAAGGGACCTTAGATATCAACCCTCTCATCTTAGAGAAGAGGAATCTGAAACTCACGGAAGTTAAGTTCCACAGGCAGGGATTTTAATTCAGATCCTCAGACTCTATTTCCAGCATTCTTTCCACTGTACCACTGTGAAAACCCTAAGAGCCTTTGGATGACACTCAATTAGGAAGGATTAGCAACATGATCAATTGCACTTAGCTATGAAATATTGAATTCAATTTAGAGGGGAAGTATCTTTCTAACAGTATGTTCCCAGCAATTTAGACTTATGACTTGAAATGCACTTTAATTAAACATGATTGTTGAGAGGATTTTGTGACATGCACTCTTTTAAATAACACTTTTACCTTTAGTTGAGATTGCTATAGAAGAAAGAGCCCTGGATTGGGTATTAGGGAATCTCAGCTTATAGCCCAGTTCTGCTGTTACCCAAGTCACTTAGAGAAAGTCACTTAACTTCTCTGAGACTGAGTTTTCTTCATGCATAATAAGAGAGTTGACTTATGTGACCTCTAAGGTCTTTTCTAGTTCTGTCTATGATCCTGGGCCATCTCCAGTTGTCCTGATCTATATCTTGCCACTGGACTCAAAAGGCTCTGGAGAAGAAAGTGAGGCTGGTGACTTGCATAGCCCTCCCTCACTTTAATTTAATTCACATGCAAGTCATGATATCACCTTCCTGAAGTCAAGATCTTCTTCAAAAACAAAGGATAAACAACAAGTCTACAATCCTATATGCACATGATCTAAAAACCTCTAGAAAGCAGCCAGTGGCAAGGCACAAGAAGGATAACCAGCAGTGAGAGGTGATAAAAGAAAAGCTAAGAAATAGATGGAAGGTGGATTTCCTCAAAACACTTCCCAGACTATAGTTGAGGACAGTTGCTATTTACATTAGGATATTTGCCTTGGCCTCCTGAGTGAACCAAGTCAAGTAGCTAGAGAAAATTTAGCAAAGCCTGGTATGGAAAAGATCTAGAAGTCATGCTTCTCTTAGGGCCTCAGGAGTACAGTGAACAGGCAATTTTCCAAGACAGTGAGGATCAGGAAAACTAAATATTTTAATTTAAGGAGAAAGAAAAGGCAATAAAATAGAAGTAATTCAGTGGCCTACAGAGATGTTATTGTTTATGTTTATTTCAGAACCAATTAAGAACTATGTGTATTTAATAGCACATGTATAATTTATATCAAATTCTCTATCATTTTCAGAAGAGGGGAGGGGAGGGAGAAAAATTTGGAATTCAAAATCTTGTGAAAAGGAATGCTAAAAATTGTCTAGATATGTATTTGGGAAAAAAATAAAATACTCTTTTTTTTAAAAAAAAAAAGAACTGTGTATATAGAAAATGCCTGTTCTGTTGTTCTTCTGGCTAAAGAAGAAGGTAAAAAGGCTAGAAGAATATCTCTCCTTCTCTCTGGCTTATCAGAGGGAATAAAGTATTTCATGAAAGAGTAGAAGAAATAGTGAAGAGAAAACAAACAAGAAAACAATCTGAGTCAAAAGGGTATGAAAAACTGAGTCAAAAGGTGAAAGGGTAGAAGAATTGAAAAAGAAAGAATTAAGAACCATGGAACCTTTGTAAAGGCTTGACAGGTTTGAGTGAAGTAGAGCCTAATGGCGAATAAAGCTTACAGTGCTGCCTCCCAAGATGCCTCAGTAATTGTGTGATTGTGGGCAGGTACCTTAATTTCAGTTTCCTCATCTGTGAAATGGGGATAATAATGCCAGTGGTACTCAACTTCAAGTCTAAACTTTCCTACATTCCACATAATCCAGTCTGTAGCAAAATCTAGTCAATTCTACCTCTACAACATCACTCACATCTGTTCCCTTCTTTCAAGGCCCACAGCCACTACCCTAGTTCTTATCCTCATACTCTCTCACCTGGACCAAACTCCTAAGCAGTCTTCCTGCTTTCAGTGTCTTTTTCTGCTAATTTATTCTCTATGGTGCTGCTAAATTGACATTCCTAAAGTGCCGTTCTGACTATGTTAGTTCCCTGCCTCAGGATAAAATGGGATTGAGATGAGCCAGGTGATAGTATATTTAGGTGTATTTGAAACTAGTTGAATGAATAGACCAATTTTGCTATAACATATGATCCTTTTTTTCAACTCAGAGAACCACCACCCTAGTTCAGTGTCTCATTACCTTAAACTCAGATTATTGTAACAGCCTCCTAATTGAACTCTACCTTTTCCAATCCATTCTTCATACAACTGCCAAAGTGATATTCCTAAAGCAGAGGCTTGACTGTGTCCTTCCCATACTCAAAAATCAAATTCCAGTGGCTCCCAGTTACCTGAGGGTAAAATTTGAACTCTTCTATTTGGTATTTAAAACCCTTTCCAACCTTGCCGTGTTCTACATTTCTGAGTTTATAATGCATTAGTTTCCTTCACATTGACTTTCTTGATATTTCTCACATAGGATATTCCACCTATCTCCATGTCTTTTCAGACTACTCCCACTGCATTGGCTATACTCCCTTCTCATCTTCACCTTTAAAATCTCTTTTTTCATTAAAAATTCAGCTCATGCAGCAGCTACGTGGCTCAGTGGATAAATCACGGGCCCTGGATTCAGGAGGACCTGAGTTCAAATCCAGCCTCAGACACATAACACATACTAGCTGTGTGACCCTGGGCAAGTCATTTAACCCCATTGCCTAGCCAAAAAAAAAAAAAAAAACAAACAAGCAAAAAAAAAACACCTCAGCTCAAATGCTAACTTCTACATGAACACTTTCCTAATCTCCCAGCTGTTAGTGCCTCTCCTCAAAATCACCTGTATAGATTGTATATATTTTGTACATGCTTATATGTATTTGTAGAATGTAACCTTGGGGGAAGAGCTGTTTCTTTTTACATCTTTGTATGTCCTAGCTTGTAATGCAGTGAGTGAAAAATAGTAGGGACTTAACACAAGCTTGTTGATTGATTGATTTCTACATTAGCAACTGATTCCTTTTTATTGGTCAGAATCAGGTACCCCTCCACTTTTAGAAGGATGAAATTACCATTAAGGCAAGACACATATTTGTCAGCTGCTCTGATTTTGGCATAGAGAGATGGTAATATCATCATCATCAACATCATATTACTGTTTCAGGCTTTGATCTGTTTCCCAAGCTCCTAATCTAATTCTCCCTTTTGTTCAGACCTGCTCTAGCATACGTTTAAAACAATTATCATCTGTCTCTACCTCAGTTGAGTCTCACTCAAATTCACTCCCCTCCATTTTATCCCTGAGATTTTAAAATCTCCTCTCAAAAGTATGCATTCTTTTTTATTTTATTTTTTTTATTATTTTGAACTCTACAAACATAAAAATGAGACAATTTCCTCATATGAAAAGAAACAAAAAGGGGGGACTAAATGTGAAACCATGAATCTCTACCTTGTCAGCTTATCTTTAAAAGCGTATTTCACATTTAAGACGGTTGCCACAACATTGACCTGATTTGCTGTGTCCCCTTGTGAGCTTCCTTCTTCTGTGTAACTTTTAATGATTCATTAATACCATTTTATTTTTCTTCTTTTTAAAATCATGATTACTGCCCTTCACTTTTCTGCAATTGCTCCCCCCAAAATAAAAACTTCCCTTGTAATAAAGTATAGTCACACTAGACACATCCACGTATTGGCCTTGTCTCCAATTGTACATCTTTTAAACTATAACTAGTCCAATACCTCTGTGCCAAGAGGTGGGAAACAAGATTGATTCATCATCCCTCTCATATTTACTTCTCTCTGCATCAGCTTGTACAAGCTCTACCTTTCAGGTTCTTCTGAATCTATCCCTTTCATCATCATATGGCCCAATAATATTTCATTACATTCTTATGTCAGAATTTGCTCACACATATCCCATTTGATGGACACCCACTTTCTTTCCAATTCTTTGCTACAGCAAAAAGTGCTTCCATAAATATTGTTGTAATGATAGCTAATTCCTTCTTTATGGGAGCATATTGGCTCCCATAAACGGATATTGGTTTTGCTCGTAACTATACCCTCCCTGATGATATTCTCCCTCTTATACCCCATGACTATATATCCTTAATTGGTGTTCCACTCATCCACCCTCCACATCTGTTCTACTTCTTTTGAATGAGGTATACCTATCCAGAGTAAAATTCAGGTCATGAGACACATCCCACCAACTCTCAATGAGTTGACTCATTGATTTTATTTATATTAGTTGAATTGACTTTATTTATATTAGTATATGCAGTTTGCTCTATTTCATTCCCATAATTTGTGTAACTGTAATAAACACCTAAAGCCATGGTTCATGTGCTCCTTCTTCCTGGCCATGGTCTCCTATGAATTATCAGTCATCTGTTATTTTTCTTCAGATGTGACATGTGATGCTCTCTGTGGTTAGCTACCATGGCTCCCTATTAGGAAAGAGAAAGGAAGGAAATAAGGATTTGTATGACATCTACCATGCACCAGATATTGTGCTAAGCACTTTACAAATATTATCTCATTTGATCCTCACAACAACACTGAGAAATTGTGGTTGTTGCTCAGCTGTTTAAGCCATGTCCAATTCTTTGTGACCCCATTTGGAGTTTTCTTGGCAGAGATACTGGAGTGATTTGCCATTTTCTTCTCTAGCTCACTTCACACGTGAGGAAACTGAGGCAGCCAGGGAAGTGACTTGCCTAGGGTAACATAGCTTGCAAGTCTCTGAGGCAGGATTTGATTTCAGAAGATGTCTTCCTGATTCCAGGCCGGGCACTCTATCCACTGTGCCTCAGTTGAGGAAACCGAGGCAAACAGAGGTTAAATGGCTTACCTAGATCTATTATGTCTTGGACCAAAGACAAAGCCCTCTATTTTTATTTACTCCTTACTCCTCTGCATATACTTTACATTCTAGTTATGCAGGGATACTTGCTGGCTCTGGGCATTTGCACTAGATGCCTCCTGGGCCTGAAATGCTCTTTCCTCATCTCTGCCTGCTGCTTCCCTCACTACAAGTCCCAGCTAAAATCTCATCTTCTAAAGGGAGCCTTTCCTCAACCCTCAATTCTAGCACCTTCCCTCTGTCAATTTTTCCCATTTATCTTGAACATAGTTTATACATAGTCGTTTGCATATTATCTTCTTCATTAGATTGTGAGCTCCCTGAGGGCAGGGATTGGCTTTTGCCTTTCTTCATAGCACAGCGCCTGGCACATAGTAGGCATTTAACAAATGTTTGTTGACTGACTGATTGACTGTTCCTCACCCAGAACACTCACTCTCTGTCTCTGGGCCTTTGCACTGCCTGTCCCCAATGCCTGAGATATTCTTTCTCTTCACCTCCACTGCTGATTTTCACTGGTTTCCTTTGAGAACCAGCTGAAATCTTAACTACTGCAATAGGCCATTCCTGGTACCTCAAGCTGCTAGTGCCTTCCCATCTTTATGTGTCTTGTATGTGCCTAGTTATTTATATGCTGTCTCCTTCATTTAAATGTGAGCTACTTAAGGGGAGGACTGTTTTTACTTTCCTGTTCTCTTCAAGGCCTAGCACAGTGATTGACTCATAGTAAGCACTTAATACATGCTTTCATTTTTGGTTTATTGCCCTCTTTATTAACTGCACAAGATTCTAGGCAAATATGTTTACTGGCTGTTGGTGCACATATTTCTTGCCAAGAGCCCATTATTCCTATATTTTGAGTCACGGTCCAGAAATTCAAATTCTGTTCCCAGACACCATCTCCTTAGTTAGCTGTACACTTCCAAAATGTGTCTTTCTCTTCTGAATACTCTTCTATCAACTGGCAAACTGTGAGAAAAAATGACATCCATTCTCTAAACGTCTTCAATTTTAAAGACTTGATGCTGCTTAACCATGTTTTCTAGGTTCCTTCAGGGGTTATCTTTTTCCCTCAGATAGATTATCCAAAACAATACTGAACACTCCTTCTGATACATCTTGGTAGGTTCAACATTCACATCTCAGTTGCATGCCATCAGAAAACAGTAAGCCTTTCTATTTCCTGCATCAGGTGAATACGTATCTGACTCAGTTTCCCTCAATAAGGAAAAGATTCACCTCACTATTTCTTGGATGTGGCAGAAACTGTCTCCTTCAAAGATAATTAGCTTCACCCTCTACAGGAAGAGCCCCATACCTATAATTTCCATTGATTTTCTTTGAGATCTAAGACAATGATCTCATCAGTGTGGGGAACTACAGTACAGAAATTCTGGCAACCAACACAGGTCAGCATATCATATGTTATTTTACTTAGAGCCCTGGGCAGTGAAAGGGAAAGTAATATGTCCATGTTCCAAAGTTTGTGTCTGCAAGGGGCAGGATTTGTGCATGTTATGGTATTTTGGAGCTTCGATGGTTCATCTGCTATTCCTTTCTTGTGTCCCAGTTTTCTCTCCTCCAACCTTCTGATATAGGCAAAAAATCCCTCTCTACCTCTTTACATACTTTGTCTTCCTTGATTGTACCTTAAAGCACATTTTACATTCTATTATATTAACATATAATATAATAATATAATATAATATAATATGATATGATATGATATGATATGATATGATATGATATGATATGATATAATTGATACGATATAATACAGTATAAGGAACATTTTATTCTCCCTGAGTACTTGGAAAGTAGAAATGTATTCCTTCAGCCCCTTTACTTTCTTCTTAGGTTGGAAGTTAATCTACACTTTCTACATACATGAAAATGAAATGAAAAAGTCTTTTTAAAGTACTTATGTTCCAGGCACTGTGCTCAGCACTATGCCAGCAGGGTAGTCCCTGCTGTCAAGAAGCTCATATTCTAATGGGAGAAGGCATCTAAAGGGAAACTAAAAAGGGGAAATGGAGGTACTTGAAGTAGCATGATTTGAAAACAGCCAGGAAGTGTCACAGAGGCCTGGTTCTGGACAAGACAAAATAAAAGCTCACTGAGTGTAGAGTCAGATTCTGAAAGAGGGGATGGAGTAGAGGATGGCCAAAGTGTGGGTGGCATGGTTTAGAAATGACTGAAGAAGTGTTACACACTACCGTCAAAAACACAAGCACAGCCCATAGTCTGTGAAGATCACAGAGACATTTCCCTTCCCTCATTACTGCTTGAGGTGAGTTCCATAGTCCTTTATCTAATTTTTGGTAGCCCTCTTAGCTAAGCTCTTGTCATCAACTATTGTGACTAACCAAAGCTTTGTAAGACACGAGACTTCAAATGTAAATGTCATGAGAATCACCCACCTCATTGTACCTTAACACTGCTAACTATTAACACTTAACACTTGCATTTTCCTGGATAATGATGATAATATCTAACATTTCTATAATGCCTACTATGTGCCAGGCACTGTGCTTTATCTCAACTGATCCTCACAACAACCTTGGGAGGTAAGTGCTATTATGAGCTCCATTTTCCAGATGAGGAAACTGAAGCAAACAGACTTGCCCAAGGTCATACAGCTCGTTGGTGTCTGAGGTCAAATTTGAACTCAAGTCTTCCTGACTCCAGGTCTGACCTTCTATCCAATCTGTCACTTAGCTGTCCCTATATAATAGCCTTATAGAGTGCAATTTATTTAGCAGACAAAGATAGACAACACACAAACATACAGGACATGAGGAAAGAAGACAAAATCCCATTACCTAATGAGCTTTACCGGCATTTTTTTGTTTTTACCCTAATGCTGTTCTCTACATACTTTCCTTAATATTAGGCTTTTAGATCCCACTAGGAATAATGAGAAGCACTTTATTTAGTAGACAAATGCATAAAAGACAGAAAAAAGTAAGTCACGAGAACTCAAGGTAAGATTCAATTACGTGATGAGATTGACAGACCTTGTTCCCTCGGCAGCAGTTCTAGAGAAGCTTCTCTCTTTCTGCCTGGATGTCAGGCTCTCAGGTTGCATTGTGGAGGTGGGGGGGGGGGGGAACAATGCTTAACTTAGTTAGCAGACAGAAGCCAGCAACATATAAACGCACGAGATGAAGGACAAGAAGATACAAGGGCACAAGACAAAATCCAGTTACCTAATGAGATCAACACATTCGTTCCAACTTTTCTCTGTTTTCTAGAACCTCTTCTGTACTCTCCTGCATGTTAATACCCCACGGTACTATATTAGGGTCGGGACATTTAAAAATAGCTTCTTTCAAAAGTAATTCAATTGAATTGATGTTTCACCTCTGTCTCTCAGTATCATGGGCTTCCTTCAAGGCTCAGTTTAAATGCCCCCTTCTGCGTGAAGATTTTCCAGATGCCTCCAGTGGCTAGTGCCTCTATCGCCCTTTGCAAGTCACTGTGTAGTTGTTTGATCTACTTCTACATATGTTTTCACTTTTGTCTTTGTATTTCTAGTACAAAGTATCTGATGTAGCTACTTAATAATATTACAATTATATATGCTTCCTATGTACACATATATATGTACATTGTATATATAGATATACATATATATGTAAATTATGGTATAATTATAATATGTAATATTGTATTAATTACATGGAATGCATTAATGTTCAACTAATATGTAAATATAGCATCATGTACAGTGCTATAAAATATATATATATACTTATTATATAATTTTATACATATGCTTCATAAAGTCTTGTTGATTGATTCATTCCAAAGTCAGGTCATTATAAATTTAAGTGTTATAGATATTGAAGTAAGTAGAGTCACTATTAACATTATCAATGCTTCCATAATCATCATCATAATAACTCATATTTATATAGTGCTTTAAGATTTGCAAAGCACTTAACCAGTATTATTTTATTTTATCATCATAACAACCCTGGGAAATAGGTGCTATTGTTATTATTCCTATTTTAAGATGAGGAAACTGGCAGAGAAACATTAAATACTTGCCCAGGTTCATATAGCTAGTAAATGTCTGAGACTGGACTTTACTCCAGGTCCAATGTTCTTTATACTGCCTCTGTTTTGCCACCAAGTTGCCTCTATGCTTCCAATGGATCTGTGATCACATCATTGTTAGTACTCCCTCCAGGATTACAGATGACAACCAATTCACACTTTCTTGACACATGGGAGTATTGTCCACATCCTACCTTCTCACCTCCACCCCCATAAATCCTCCATAGAGTCTTATATAAGAACAATGTATACAATAACAGCAATGTTGTTTTAAGAACTTTGAGCAAATAAGTCATTTTGACTATTATAAATAAACAAATTAACTACAAAGGACATATGAAGGAAGGTGCTATCTGCTTCCAGAGAAAGAACTGATAAATAGAAATATGTATAGAACGATTTTGCATATGTGTACATATTTGTGTCTAATGGTAGCTATCTCTAAGGTGGGAGGAGAGAAGAAAAAAAGAATTTTATATAAATGTGTTATATATTTAAGAGGAATAGCAAGTTGTACATAATAATTGGCAGTTTCATGTGCAATTACCTTTTTATTATTCTGCTGTTATGGCAATGCTTGTTTTATTTCATAAATTAAAAATAAAATAAATAAAATTTTTTTGAAAATAATATGAATAGATTTGACAGCAAAAAGAAAAAATCTTACATGAGTACCAATTCAGTGCAGACAGTCCATTTGTTATCTGTCACTTTCATCATGTGAGGAGCCCACCTTCTTTCCTGATCATGCATTTCTTCAATGACATGCTTAATGCCACTTCTCACATGGAAGTCTTCTCTGACAATACACTACAGCCAATGTATCCCTTCATCTTTCCTTTTATTTACCTTTAGGTAGCCTGAAATTTTGATTCGTCAGAGACTGAGGTCTTCTATGAGTCATAACCATCAATGGAAAGAATTCTCTGATATTATATTATGGAGCCATGATCTCATTTATGTTGTTATTCCTTCCAACAACACCAATTCATTTCTTTCTGTCCTTCCTGTTCTGGGAGCCTTCTTCATATTCTCTTGATACTACATTGATACCAAAGATGTACACAGTAGCAATTGGTTGCCTCTTATTCTCATTGTAAAAAACAACCTATTTTGTGCTTTTTTTAAACTAGTCCCATGTTTGTCTGATGGATTCATTTTTATCACTTTTACTGTTTAATTTATCCTTTTTCATGCATAGTTCAAATGAATCTACTCACACCCACCATGTGTATCTCCATTGTCAACCTCAATTCTTCAGACATTGTGATATTCCATGCCTTACAATCATACAACATGAAATGATGACTTACTGGAAAGAATATTATGTTTTTTAAGAGCAGTTGATTGTTCTTGCTGTTGTTTATTTTTTGTTATTCCAGGGAGAAACTTGGGTTCACTGAAAATACAGAATATTTTCCCAAGGATAATCCAGCCTATGTTTCCTCTTCCTATTATATTCTGGACTCAGTTTATTATCCATGAGCACTGTCGATACACACACATACATTTATACACACACATTTATAATATATACATATAAACACACACACGTATGTGTGTGTGTGTGTGCACTGTTGGACCAGTTATATGGACTATACATCTAAATGTATATCATAGTTTGGACAATAGGCATTTTTCATCTACTCAGTTTTTACTTTAGGGCAAGTTAAGCCACACAATTTTCAGGGATTATGAATCTGAATTAGAAGGACTGCTGGTTTTCTAGAACTTGATGCAATCAGCACAACATCATCTAAAAACAGTAGCATATGGAGCATAGCTCCATCCTCCAAGATATTGGCAAAAAATGTTTGGCAAGCATATATCTCCCTGTTTCACAATGACTAATTTGATGTTTGATATGGCAGCTAGGTGTCACAGTTGATAGAGTGCTGGGCCTGGAGTCAGGAAGACTGAGTTCAAATCTGGCATCAGACACTTATCAGTTGTATGACCTTGGGCAAGTTACTTAACCTCTGTTCACTTCAGTTTCCTCATCTGTAAAATGGGGATAAAATTAGCACCTCCCAGGGTTGTTGTGAGGATCAAATCAGATACTACTTGTCATGAGCTTAGCACAGTGCTTGGTGTAGAGTAGATACTATATAAATGCTAGTTTTTACCATATTTTTATTATTACAATCCAAGAATCATCCAACCATATTTTCTTGCTCATCATATCTGTCAAATACTGTCATATGATTCTCACATGAATTTTTTATGACATACATTGTTGGAAAACAGCTTTTCAGGCTGCATTTTGTTCTACTTGAATGAAATGCTTTTTTGTTTGTTTTGTTTATATAGAAGCTTCCTATTGTGGTGTGAAGGTGCAAAGTCTGGTATGTTGTAACATGCTAGAAAGACTTGAAGTATAGTCCCTAGTGAAAGACTGTGCCTGCTGCCTGAGAGGCAGCCAAATTGAGTATAAAAAAGTCCATCTATAATAGGCTGGGCACCAGGGGATGAATTCGTTGTCTATAGGAATCCAGAAAACAGAGAAAAACACAACATATGTTCAGTGCAACCTTCTTCTATTTCTGATAAAGGGAGCATAGAATACAGAGCAAGACAGATATCTAAAAGCATTAATTTAACTCTTAACACTCTAAATGATGAGATCCTCACCCGACAGCCCATGAGACAACATACTGCTGGAGGAACTAAATCATATCAGTATTGGCATTTTTGCTATAAATGAAAATCAGACAACATAAAGATAGTGCAACTAAATAAAAAAAGTAGTTCAGAAGCTGTACTGGAAAGGCAGATAAAAGAGTTTGTGGATTCAGTTTCATTGTATATTCAAAGTCAACAAGAAATATTTCATATGATATTAGGCCATCTTATATCACAGTGCTCACAATGAGAAGCAAAAAGACCACCATAAAAATAATTAGTTTTTGCACCATTATCTTACAGAATCTGTATATCTATATATCTATATGTCTACAGATATCTATAGCTATGTAGCTATATCTATATGTTTATTCATATGTCTATAGAGCTACACATCTATCTATCTAGAGAGAAGGGGGTGAATCTTAATTGCTATAATAATGTTACATCATATATGTGTCTATATATAAATCTATACTATAGTATATGCTACATATGCTATGCTATATACTATATCATATTTATATGTATATATACATATATTTAGATATAGGGATAGATAGATAAAAAGATATAGGGTAAGATAAAGATATATGGAACTATAGGTATACAGTTAATTTTCAATATTTAAGTTTAACTTAAGCATTTGCCTGATTTTATTAGTAACTTCATTTTCACTTTGTGTTGGCAACAACTCGCATTCATGGCTTTGTGCAGTAGAGAAAAAAATAAGACGCACCATATGACCAATTTGTGAAACTGTTAGTATAGTACTATGTGCTTCACTTGTCTTGTTCACCCTACAATGTGAAGAGTTCCTCATGCAATTCATTCCGTATTTTTGTTGTTTGTCTTTAAAACTCAAGTTTTGTGTTGTAGTTATGCCTCCCTACCCTCCCTCACCCAAGAAGGGTAGTGTAAGTCCTTTGGGCCCTAATGTGCAAAGTCAATGATGTGGCTTACTGAGAAAACAAAGGTGTTAGATAAAATAAATTGATGATTTGTTCTATCTGCAAAAAGGAGAAAAGTATTTGTAAAAGTGTTCACGAATCCACTCTAGAAAGTGATAAAGTAACCTCTCAAGTGTTTGATGAGGGAACAACACCCTCATACTATCATCTGACACAGAAGAAGGTAAGATTCAGGTTAAAAAAATGTTTTATTTTTAAGAATTTTATTTGCTGTAAAGTATTTATAGTACTATAGATTCCATGTGTTATAAAAATGAATATTAGCTGAAATATTTTTTAATTGAGATGTTAGCACAAAATATCACAGAATTCTAGGGAATTACTGACAGGAAAATATATTACATGTTACCAATTTTATTTTGTGTACTGTATTCTGTGGGTTATGTCACAATTGTTGTTGTTGTTGACGACTCATTTCAGTCATGTCCAACCCTTTGTCATCCCATTTTGGGGGTTTCTTGGCAAAGATACTGGAGTGGTTTGCCATTTCTTTCTCCAGCTCATTTTACAGATGAGGAAACTGAGTCAAACAGAGTGAAGTGACTTGTCCCCGGTCACACAGCTAGTAAATGTCTGAGGCCAGATTTGAATTCCTGGAGAGGAGTCTTCTTAATTCCAAGGCCAGTGCTCTATCCACTGTGCCACTTAGCTGCATATTGTCAGAATGAATTTTTTTTATATAAAGAATTGTAAGAAAAAACAAACAACAAAAGAGTTGTATACCAAAAAGTGTATTTCCAGCAATCAGTTCAAAAGATTACAGTTTTTGGTGGTCACAGGAACCTAACCCCCTATTTCGCATTGGTTCAATGTATCAACATCCTGGTTTTTTACTTTTGCACTATTTTCTAGAAGTGTTACATCCACAAGCATTGAAGATTTACTATATATGATGTAATGTTATTATAAGAAACACAATTCACCATTGGATATTTTGATGAGATTGAAGCAGGCCTATATTTGAAACTCAAGAGGGAAGTAATCCAACATGATTAAATCCAACATGGCCAAATATTCAAATCCAAAATGTGATTTAAAAAAAATACCACTTTCACACAAAACCACATTAATCTCTTTGAGCATCCAAAAATTAAGAACATGTTCTACTCAACTATATAATAAGGAGACAAGCACATTGAATCACTGATATCACAGAATACTTGCCTAAAAATAAAAATGAGACTTCTGCCACTAGATTCCAGCCTCATTCCCTTACAGGTCTTCAACTTTATCTCAGAATGCCATTGAATGAGCATGGCAACAGGCCTCAAACATGGATCAGTTTGTCATAGGACTAGAGAATCTTCTCCCAGATAAAGACGATGAATTTGTCCTTGACTCTTCTGTACTATATACCTATTTTGTTGCCTTGAATAATGTGGCGGTATTTTCACATACTCCTAACATTTTTTTTGTCAATTACATACATGCTTCATTTTATCTTAGCTTAAAAGCTGAAAAGTGCTAGTTAGATACATTCTTCTAAGTAATGGTACATTAAACATAATAATGGCACACTGAGCTTGGATATACTCACTGCCTCACAGACTACCAAATTCTTTTGGTTTATTGTGCCCCAAATGTCAAATTTAATAGGACCTCTGTTACAATGGAACACAAAGGGATAGACCTGCAAACTCAAACCAATACTTTCCAGAAAGGAAAAAGAGAAACATTTTAGAAGCACCAGATAATCATTGGAGAGAATAATCTGAAAGATAAGACTAACCCCCAAATATGGGAGTTTGATTTTATATGCCTCTGAAACTTCCAAAAGACTGTTAGTTCCTTGAGATCAGGGGCTATCTTTTGTTTCTTTTTTGTTAACATAGCTCCTGACACATAGTAGAAGCTTAATAAATCTTTATTGATTTATTGAGTAAATGCACCTGACAACATAAGATTGTGGAATTTTATGTGCATAGATGCATTTCAGACTGATGTGGTTACATGTTTCTCAAATTCAATCAAGTAATATATTCCAAATTGACTTTCTCCAATATCTCTATCACCAACCAAATTTGAACTGAACTTGGGATTCTCCAAAGGTGAGCCTTGGGATAATTTATCACATCTTTTTCTGATCTTCAAACTTATATCACCAGCTAGTTTTTGGATATCTCAAACCTGATGTTCCCTAACTATCTCAAATTCAGTGTATCCAAAATAAAAGTCAATATCTTTTTTCCAAAAGCCTCCTGTCTTCCAAACTTCTGAATTACTGCTGAGTATGACATCTGTCGTGTAACCCCCTCCCCCCATTTCGTTACTCAGAATTATAATCTGGTGTAGGTTCTAACCACCTCAGGCCTACACTGTTACAATAGTCCTCTGCTTGGTTTCCCTTAATTCTCTCTACTCTAATTCATTCTAAATACTGCAACAACAACACAGAATGTTACAATAATGTAATAATGTATGTTGTAATAATGTAATAATAATAATAATAAATGTCCATCTACCGTTTAACCTAGAGCTGTCAAAGTGATTTTCCTAAATTGCAAGTTTGACCAAGTCATCATGCTGCTCAATAAATTCCGATGGCTCCCTACTAACTCCAGAGTCAAATATAAAACCCTCTACTTCAAATCTGAATCCCTTCAAAATTTGGCCCCTTTCTACCTTTCCAATTTTCTTATACATCCCCTCTCTGCCACTTACTACATAATTAAGCAACATTAACCTTCTTGCTGTTCCTCACACTTGACACTTCATCTCCCAACTCCATAAATTTCACTGTCCAGCCCTCATGCCTGGAATGTTCTGTCTTCTCACCTCTGGTTATTGACTTCCTTTAAGCCTCAAATCAAGTCCTACTTTCTTCAGAAGGCCTTTTCTAGTTCTTGTCATTCCTCCTCCCCCACTGGTACTTTACATCTACTCTGTATTTATCTTATATGCATAGTTTTTTGCATATTGTCTCACTCATTTGAAAGTCAAGTCTTCCGAGTAAGAACCATGAAGTTGCATTTCTTGGTATCCCTACTTTTTAGTACGGTGGTTAGTACATAGTAAACACTGTCTTCTTTCCAGGTCCTTCCATTTTATCATTATTTTCCATTGGCATTTCCTTCTCCAAGGTATTGACCATGAAAAATGCTGAATAATATTTTAGAAAAAAATTAACCTAAGTCTAATAATAAGGAAATAACTGGTTCCTGAGGTGAGAACAATTTCCAAATAAGCTGTCTTTATACACTAAGACCAGTGCTATTCTGTGGAATGTTTAACAAGTGGCTGTCTGGGGGCAGGAAAAGGTATACATAAACACTTTAAAGTTTAATTTACATTATCAATATTTCTCAAAGGAGAAAGAATCTGACTGTAGATAGCTACTATGGAGTAAAAGAAGATCGTATTCAGAGGAAGATAGGTAAAAAAAAAAATCTACTGCTATATCAAAGAGCAATGTCAAATGGTCACAAATCCAAAAAAAGCTCTTGGAAGAACTTAAAAGGGACTTCAAAAATCAAATAAGAGAGATCTAGGAAAAAAATAAGGGAAAAAATCAAAACAATCCAAGAAAATTATGAAAAGAAAGTCAACGAATTGGAAAAAAGAGATTCAAATTCTTAAGGAAGAAAACTCTTTGGAAACTAGAATTGGGCAAGGGGAAGTGAATGATGTTAAAAGACACCAAGAAATAATAAAACAAATCAAAAGAATAAAAAAAGGAAGAGAATATGAAATATCTCATTAGAAAAACAACTGATCTGGAGTATAGATCAAGGAGGGACAATATAAGCCTTGTCCCACTATGTTATGATAAAAAAGAGAATCTTGATAAAATATTATAAGAAATTATTAAGGAAAAATTGCCCTGATGTTCTAGAACAAGAAGGTAAAGCAGAAATAGAAAAAAATAAATCCATTGTTCACCACCTGAAAGAGACACCAGCAGGAAAACTTATAGGAATGTCATAGCCAAGTTTCAAAGCTCCCAGGTTAAAGAGAAAATATTGCAAGCAACAAGAAAAAAAAAAAACAAGTTAGTATGAAGCTACAGTCAGGATTTCACAAGACCTAGCAGTGTCTACAGTAAAAGACTGTAGGTCTTGGAACATTATATTTTGAAGAGCAAAAGAGCTGTGGTTGTGACCAAGAATAACTTATCCAGCAAAATTGAATATAATACTGAATGAAAAAAAAAGACATTTAACAAGCTGAAAGACTTTCAGGTATTTGTGACAAAAAGATCAGAGCTCAGTGGAAAATTTGGTATATAAGATCAAGAAGAAATATAAGGAAAACCATTCCCCATCACTTTCTAAAGTCTAGAAATCAATAAGACAATAAATCAAGCCCTAATTTGTAGCATTTTCTGATTTCTGAGGTATAAATGTTCAAGCTGAAAATTTAACAATTAGCTCTTGAGAACCAGTTTAATCTGGTTCCAGCACACCCTCAAGTAAGAACATTGATTTTGTTAGCCCAAAAATAAAAATCATCAATAAGTTAGAAGAAATGATAACAATATGAAAAATATGTGGCATGCAATAAAACAGCTTAAACCAGCTGACACTTAAAAAAAAAGAAATGGATAAATAACAGTTCTTGACATAGGATACCAACGTATCCAATGGAAAACAATATCAACAAGACAGCAAATGGAGCCCAGAAAACATCTCAGTCAGCAAACATTTTACCAAAGGGAGAGATACAGAAGTCAGTAGCACTGAAACACTGGCTTCAAATATAAGCTAATTTGAAAAAAACACATGGAGAAAGGTGATAGAAGAATATGAACAATACTGCCTCATGAAAAATGGTGGTAAGCTGTGGAATGGAAAAAAGAAAGAAAGAATAAGCAGAATGCTTCATAGGAGATCCATTTAAGTCAGATAAAGTCAAGCTATTTAACATTGAAAAGAGAACAAAAAAGCAAGCAAAAAATGAAAAATACCTGTTAACATACCCATGGCAAATTATTTTCTTCACAACTGTCCAGGAAGTCAATACATTTGGATTTTGACATCTCAGTACCTTGCATGTAGCAGGAGAAATAGTGATCACAGAAACAAATTTGTATAGAGCAACTGAACCAAAATGATTATACATAGGGGAGGTTTGTGCTGGAAACAGTATAATTTTGAGAATAGTAAAAAAAAAAACTTCTTAAGATATTTTAAAAAAAGGAAAATTGAAAAAATTAAAAAAACAGTAATATAGAAGGTGATTGAGCATATCAATAACTATTGAACTACATAACTACTTTCTTATCTGTACAAAATCTGTATACCTATATATGTGTGGACATTTTTGAATATTACATTCTATAGCAAACCACATCTTTTTACATAGTTGACATGAAGGTGCAGAGATATCATCAATAAATCGTATGAATCTAGCACTCTGTATGCCCCTAGTATTCTGTATGTACAGTAAAATAATCTTTACTCAATTGGTTGGCCAATTGAGTTCTATGTGAATATTAATATAAAGGGGAGATTAATTTAGCATATCATCAAGTCACTCTACCCCACTTAAAGTAAATGTTAAGATATACTCTAATAAAATTAGTCTCCATTTACTGATCAAACATTTTAGATTAAGTGTTCTTGGATGAACTGAAATTACATTGACAATAAGAGGGTTTTGATTATCTAAGAAAACTTAATCATGTATAGTGGCTTGTTTATAAAATAGAAGAGCAGTAAATCCAAGTTATTTAAGTATCTGGCATAGATAAAGCTTCCTAGTAAATAGCAAATGAGGAGAGAGTTCTCTAGTTAAATCCTCTGAGAAGTGGCTTAAGATTGAGGATATTACTTTGACCTACTGTTGGTCTCCTCCACCCCCGCTATTGATCTAAGGAAGACCCTGTGAACTTTGAAAGTCCAGAATACTTCTCTTCTTTTCAAGGGAGTCCTAAAAAGTCACCCCCCAAAGCATGTACTATACTAAATTCTAAATACTTACCAGTTGTGTAACTTTGGGCAACTCACTTAAACATTCTAGGCCTTAGTTTCCTATTTGTAAAATGATGGGACCAGAATAAATAACCTTTGAGGTCACTTTCAACTCTAACTTATGTTTATTTGTTCCTATAAATACTGTGAGACATGAACTTGAAGGTGATAACTTCAACTGATGTTTTAAATATTGAACATAGTAAAAGGGAATAGAAAGCAAATAAGACTAGGTTATTAGGGGAAAAGATGAGCCATTCTGTGTATGCACCATAGTACTGTGAATTTCACTCACAAATTATGGACCTTATTAAAATGGTCTTCTTGTTATATTTACTTACTATCATAATATCTGATGATCAACTATTTGGCTGGGGAAGTGTCCCTCAGGGTTCAACAATCCTGTCACTAAAGGTTAAATCTGTTGCCTTCAAAAAAATTTTTGGAACCGCTGTCTAGCAGGAAAAGAAATCAATGACTTGACTCTGCAAAGGTGCCCTGCGTGATGATAGTACCAAAGCCGTCAGCAGATTTTTCTCCCTCCTAGGCAGTTGTCAAGCCATTATTCTGTATAAGCCTTCGTCTCCAGATGGCTTTGGGATAAGGATGCAAATAATTTTGTTATGTCTAGGAAGTTATCTATGGCTCCAGAAATACCAGAGATTCACAGAGTTTGGGTGTGAATTTGCCACAAGTAATTTATAGAGAAGTTATAAGACTTAGGATATCAGCCACTGACTTAAGTTGGGTAGGGCAATTAAGAAAGCCAAAATTAAGGTGATGACAATCAGATGACAGGTATAGCAATGGTTAGTACTTCCTTCTGTGGACAATCAAGTTTTCAATAAAATTCCCTTCTTTCAAATGTATAAGATGTATTTGATACATTTTTCATTTTGTATAATAATGACTAACATTTATATAGCACATACTATGTGCTAGGCATTGTACTAAGTGCTTTACAGTTATCTCATTTGATACTAATACCAACTCTGGGAGGCAGGTGCTATTATTATCCTTGTTTTACAGATGAGGAAATTGAGACAAACAGGGGTTAAGTGACTTGCCCAGGGTCAAATAGCTAATAAGTGACTGAAGAAAGATTTGAACTCAGGTATTCCTTACTCCAGACCCGGTGCTTTATTTACTGTGCTGTCTACCTAGCCTTTAATATACTTAAATATTATTTTATATAAAAATAGAGAAAGTACAAGCGCTTCCCTTTGAAATACATACCCAAATATGTGTGAATACACATACACACATCTATACACACACACACACACACACATCTAAGTATGTATATATAATAACTGTGGTACAGTGGCATGAACATTGATCCTAGAGTCAATCTAAATCATTAGATTTAGGTTCTAATTTCACATTCAACACTTATTAGTTGAGTGGCTCTAGGCAAGCTATTTAACCATTTTGAACCTCAGTGTTGTCATCTATAAAATAAGGATAATAATACTTGCTCCATATGCTTCAAAAGGTTTTTGATAGGAATGTGCTTTAATTTTTTTTTAACTTCTATTTTTGAGACTCTATCTGCCTATCTCACCCAGGATGGACATTCAGTGCCCAATCTTGGGCCAGGTCCCACTACTGATTTGCACAGAAGCTTTAGCTTGCTCTCTTTCCCCTCTGGTTCATTTTGCCCCTCCTTAGACAGTTTGCTCTCCCCCACACCCCCATTTCTTGGCCTCACTCTCTTGGTGCCAGACTTAGTGTCGACACCTTATCAGCTTTAGCTCTGTTACAACTCAGAATGTCTAAGCTCAAGTGACCCACTATCCTCACTCAACTCTAGTACTAGAGATTAAGGCATGCATTGCTCTGCTTGGTGCAATGTATTTTATAAAAATTATTTTTGTTATTTAAGATTTTTACTAGATAAAATGCAACCTATAAAGTTTTGGAGCTTTGATGCTAACAGACATACATCATGAGGGATGATGGGTTAGCTGGACAGAGAAAAATAATCATACTTAACTTTGAATCTCTTTTGTCCTCACTCAAATATAACCCTAAGGGAAATGGTTGTTCTTTTCTCAGGAATGGAGGACTGTTATCTCCATATCAAAAACAGAGATTTGAAAATATGAATTATTCTCAACCCAGGGATATTCTACCTGATTTTTATTAACTGTATGGCTATGGCAAAGGAGCCGTTAAGCTTACCGATTATTAGAAAAAGGGATCTTTTTTTCCCCTTTTTTTCCTTCCTTCCTTTTTGTTTTTTTTGTTTTTTTTTGTTTGGTTTTTTTTTGGCAAACAAAATAGACTTATTCAGCTTGTCACATACACACTTTCCTGCCAAAAGAGAAAGCATACACTTTAGCACAGGAATAGATGGATATCTAGTAAATATGCAATATATTCTCTCAGAGCAGATTAAATTCTGCCTTAAGGTGATACAATAAAAAGTAGATGATTTCTGTAACAATTTATGATTAAACTTTCTAATAAGGTTCACTTTCTGGGTGGTTCACAATAGTGGCATTCTGTGAGACAATAAACACCTAAGCTGAGAATGAGATTTAGGAGGACCCAGGTTCTTCTGGTTTAACTACAATTTCTTAGGTTTATATATACCCTTTGGCAGATTCTTTAAACTAAGATCTTCACAGATAAACTTAACACCCTACTGCCTCTAAAATCTACCCAAAAAGTGAAAGCAGAGGAGCTGCATTTTATATTTAAAATGTTAATAAGACCACTTAGTGATCTGTCCTTCAGGGGAAGGTAAGGATGAAACAACTCCTCCTAACTAAAACAAAACCTGTTATTTCCCTTTTTAAAAAGGTAACGAAAAAAGCCCCCCTTGCTACAAGAAATCTCTTACTCAATGCTATAGTAATTGTTTTCTGCTTTACATGCATTATGTAGACAGGAAAAAAACTATAAAATGTTTAAAAAAACATTTTTAAAAATTTATTTTTACATTTCACTGTAAAGCTATCCAGTTTGTTTGTTTGCTTTCCTCATGGGTCCTAAGTTTATTCCTTTTTACTGAATCCATTCCCCTGTCATATTAAGACCTGAAAATGTAAATATGAAAACTAGATTTTATTTTAAAAATATTCTCTCCTTATTTTCTTACCACTCAAGCTGAGCACCAATATTTTACGAGGAAAAAAATCTAGCATCAAGACCTAATATGTAGTATATTTTTCCTTAATATCAGATCCAGTAGATAGATATATGCCTGAAATGTCTCAGTACTGATACCATCTTCAGCACATTTATTCACATTTAAAATGCACAGTCTTTCATTTTCCAAGAATCCCATGAAAGTTACAAAGGAACTACTAGATTAGGTTCATTTAATTAATCTCTTTATGCAAAACAGTATTTGTGGTAATTACATGTTCACTACCTCAGAGTGTTCTTTAGGACATATAAATATCTATTACTGAGGTCTTTTTCTATAGCTGAAAACCTTAGTTCAACTCATTCTCCCAATTACTTTAGATTAGATACCTATGGATAGGTGGTATGAACAGCAGGTTGTATAGATCCTACCTACATCAAGCTTTCATTTTCTTTCCTTTATAGCTACAGAAAATCTGGGCACAAGGAAAGGTAGGTTATTGTCTTATTAGACAACTCTCCTGATGCCCCCAAAAGAAAAATGTAAGTAGTCATCTCTAGTGAGGATTATATAGAGATCTCAGGTTATATGACATTTTATTTACATTCCATGTATTTTCCTGTGCAGTCACAAGGTTAAAATGCATTCTGTCTGGAAACTCCAGCTTCTCACACTCTGCCTCCTTCATAGGTAGGTATTGTGATATTTCGTTAGGCTCTATAAAGAGGGCTGGTGGAACAAGCTCATGGTAGAGTCTTGGGTCATTAACCTTGATGAGAACACCATCAATTCTTAAGAAAAATCTCAATAGCAGGAAAAAGCTAGAAGGCATCACTCTAATTTTCACACTTAAGCTTAAAACTCCATGATCATGAACTTTATCTTCAAACAACAGAACTTTTTCAAAAATTTTAATGTTCCCTGGCTTTCAATTTCTCTGTGTCTATATGATCTGTTATAGACACAACCTTTAATATAACTGCTTCACCAAGAAATATTCCTGTTATCTGTCATAGAGATCAAATCATACGGCCTAGTGTTCACCCTCCACCCTGCTTTCTTGCCATTCTTCAGCCCATGCTGCATCAAGCACTCCTTGGTAATTGTATACATATTTTAAAGCATCAGTTGCATTGAACTCAATTCCAAAGCCAGAAACATGTTGGATTTTTAAAATGTTGTCTCCAAAAACCATTTCAGGAAGAGATGGCATGTGTAGCTCATCAGCTGATTTCTCCACATCAGCCAACTTCATGATGTGCATCTTGACCACTATCAGCTTCCAGGGCCAGAAGAAGTCCTGGCAGCTGTTTTGTAAATCTTGGATTATCATAGTCATGGTGGCCAGGTGGAACCGGCACCAGCAAGGGCAGCAGTCTTTCTTCTCCCCTGCCTGCATCTCTTTCTCCTTCTCTGAGCAGTTACCATCCTCAGCCTTCTCAGCTCCCCAGCTTGGCCCAGCCCATACCCTGGACCTACTAGTCCTCCTGCTTTTCTGCCTGCTGGCCTCCTAGGAAAGGATTTCTACTCATAGCATTATAGTAGGCAGTGAGCTGGCATAGCCAGTAGGTGGCCTTGAAGATATAAAGCTCCAAAGCTGTTCGCACATACTAGTGTCCAGTAGAGATTGTATGCATAGCAGCCACCCTGATACCATCTGTTGATGATCAATAGAGTAGCACCCAACAAGAGCTATATGCCCAGCAGCTGTGAGATTAGTGGAGTCGTGGTCCACTCGGCTTAGACTATATACCCTGATGTCTCCAGCAGTCACCACAAGGTGGGGAGGGCAATAGAGAATAACACCCAGTGGGTATAAGACTTACTGAGAATAGTGTAATGACATAGTCAGTCAACAAACATTCTTGAGCACCTCTACATGCCAGGTACAATGCTAAGTGCTAAGGATATAAAAGAGGCAAAAGACAGTAGCAATGGTCCTATGACGTCAGAGGCATGGGTTGTCCCAACTTGTGTGTATCCTATCCACATGTGTACCCCTCCACATGTATGGTCTGGTTATAACTTGTGTACCCCCATGCATAATCCATATATGTACCCATTCTTTCTACTCTTGGTGTGCATATTAGTGGCAGAGTGTGCTCCAGGTTCATAGTAAGAATGTATTGTAGTTACAATAGTGCCCATGTTTACTTAAAGACCTTGCAGAGCATATAGTTTAAACTCTAACTGGGTAGCAAATGGTTTTAAGCAGCAGAATGAAATTTGAAGAGTTCAGGAAATTTAACTCCTGGGATTTGAGTGGGCCGGAAGAAGTGACAGCGATTGGTTGCCGTTTGTTGTACTTCACACAATTGTAACCATGGAGGGAACTGTGGAAGAAGCTGAAAATGGGAGTCAGTGTGCAAAGTCGGGACCCAACCTTTCCCAACATACATCTCAAGGCAAGGGACTTACCATCTCTTGAGGACTGTTGAGAAACTATTTATAGAGTCTCCATCTTGTTTCCCACCTCCCTGTATACCCCTTGGTGGAATGATACCAAGTTGATGGACTTCCTGTCTGTGTTTTAATCTTCATCTTTTTTATTTTGATTTGTGCTTCCCCTCCCTTCAGATAAAACCACATGTTTGAATTGAAATGGTGTGGGTGGCCTGTTTGTAAATGCAATACAGAAGGGGCACTGAGGGAAAACAGTTTCTCATGGGAATTTTTCAGAAGATACCACAGAGCAAAAAAAAAAAATCTTCACTATTTTTCTTATACTTTTGCTTTGAACTAATTATATTCTCTATCTGACTGGAGAAATAAAAGTAGGGGTCATGAGGAATGGTTTTGAGTGAACTTTGAACCCTAAATAGCTATTCTAGGGAACCCACATATGAGAAGGGGTACCCTGTGTGCTACATTTTAATAATAATAATAATAACTATCATTATTACTATTATTATACTACGTTTAATAGAGTAGTCTTTTAATCATTTTGGAAGTAGTAAAACAATTTGTGTTGCAATGAGATAAAAAGATTGATTATCTCTCTTTCATTATTTCCTTCCCCTCTTACTCTGAATCTATATTCTTCAATTGATATATCACCAAATTTTCTCACCCTAACATCTAGGACAAAAGACAGAAGTATTCAATTGTCAGGAGTCAATGACAGTCGATTAACTCAAATTGATGACTCAAGTTTCTGCTTCCTCTGCATCAAAAATGCAATTCAAGTTTCTTTTTCTGTAAATGCTTGTCCTTGATAGTTAATGTCCCTAGACACATTGGAATGCCTTATAATTGCCACTGAACCCAAAGGATTTCTTCTATCCTTTATTGCCTCCTCTTATCATATAATGATTGATGCACCTATTTTTACCAGAATCACTGCGCAAAATGAAAAACAAAATAAGTTAATATTTCTTTTCTTTCATTTTTATTATATTGACTTTAACAAAATCATCTTATATGAAAACTTTAAAAAAATTTAAATGCCAATGATCAAACCTTGTCAACTGATACAGAGACAAAAGAAAAAGTAATATTATTTTCTCTTATGTGTTTAAAAGAATATTCTGAGCTGAAAAATCCTACCTTTAAAATATATTAGTTATCTGATCCTGGAAAGTGACAGCTCTCAATGCTCAACTCAACTCTCTGGGACCACAATTGGCACAGAAGTTACTCACCTGCTTTGTTAGAGGGAGTTTCCCTAATGTCAATTAAGTCACAAGTTCTATTTCTCTTCTTCCTCTTCCCCCTTCCTATTTGCTGTGAACAAAGAAATTATGTTTGATTCTAGTGTTGCCAGCATCTTTCACTTCAACTAGTCTTCTAAATAAGCTTGTATTATCTGTGATCACATTATGTTTTTATTCAAGTCACATGTCAAGGTGCTGAGTCACAACAGTCCTATTGCATCCAGAAGAAAAGTTTTGATTAATGTTATGTATATGCTTTACACCAATCACTGTTGTAGCATAGACCAAAAAAAAAATACATTTGTTATTTGTCACCTCAAGCTCTTGGCTCACAAACGCCAGCTACAATCCTAAAGGAAGACCCCAACAGCTCAGTTTTTTTTAACCTGTACGCCCCTACTCATTTACTCTGAGAAATTTTTAAATACTTTCATGTTCAGGTTTCACTAAATGTGGTTAATACAAGAAGAGGTTCTCAGATCTTATACATATGTTCAAGGTAATTAATGCATATGTGGTAGAAAACAGCTATCATTTCACCCCACAAAAGGTGTCAAGGAATCATAGGAGCCTGTAAACACATACAGACAACATAATGAGTGCACTCAGTAGACAATAAGCTTTCCTAAGAAAAGAAATGAACTCATGTTTCCAGCAGGGCAACCCTCTGACGTTTCAGATGTCATTCACTTTTATAGGCTGGTACAGAGGGAGGTAACTCATTTGACAAGAGCTCACCCTTCCAACAGTCCAAAATGACTAGATCACATTGGTTGTCGTATCAGTCATTGAAAACCAATCAGGATTTGTCTTTGTCCTCTTAAAAAACCAAAGGTGCCAATGGACGCTATAAGCAAACATTAAAGTTCATGCTTCCATACCATTTAGGGTCAGAAGTATATTTATCAAATTGGCCAGAGGGAACTCCCTACTGAATTCCCTGCTCATAGATTACATTCAAAGAAAATTTGTCTAACTTATTGAATTAGAAGCCTAGATTCACTATTATCAATATTGTATCCTAGTTTGGGTATGTATAATTGAGAATGGAAAAGAGGCTGAATATGCAAAATAGCACCCACTTTATACATTAAGGGTGCAACCTCAAGATCACAGTTCCCCTACTCTGTTCTAAAACTGTTCTAATTCCTCTTCAAATGAACCTTATTGGTTCTCTTCCTTTAAGCTCTTGAGCTTCCCAGCCAGTACTAACGACAGACTTCTTTTCTTTTCCTTCTTCAAGACTTTTCATTCTAATAGCTCCATCCATTGCTTTTTGTCTCCATAGCAAAGGATTCCATTTAAATTTTTTTATTATCTCACAATTATTTTAAACATAAAATTTCACCTAATATAAATCAAAACATTTCCTCACAATAGTCTTGATGAGATTTTGTTTCAGAATGTTCTGCTTCCTAACACAAAATAGGCAAACAACATAATCTCACATTATAACACACAAAATAAATTTCTCTGAATGAACTGCATACATAAAACTATACCATATGTGGCACTGTCACTACATGGGTCTTTTTGATTGCATGGCTTGAGTACTGCTTTCTTTTTTTTTTTTAAGTGTCTCAGACTGGATTTTATTTATTTTTTTTCCTTTTTTTCTCTCTTTTTCTTTTTTTTATTAATTTATTTTGATTTATCAACAATCACTTCCATAAGCTTTTGAGTTTTAAATTTTTCTCCCCCTCCCTCCCCAAGACAGCATGAAATCTAATATAGGCTACACATATACATTCTTATTGAACATATTTTCCCATTAGTGATGTGAGTAAGAATTATAATTAATAGGAG
Organism: Vombatus ursinus; assembly: GCF_900497805.2. Taxonomy (NCBI): domain Eukaryota; kingdom Metazoa; phylum Chordata; class Mammalia; order Diprotodontia; family Vombatidae; genus Vombatus; species Vombatus ursinus. The sequence continues at coordinate 14,660,919 of NW_020954590.1, read as the reverse complement.
GAACTACCAGATAGAGGAAATAAAACACAACAGAAGAAAAAAAATAGCAAATAATATGCTTTGATCTACATTCAAACTCCATAGTTCTTTCTTTTGATGTGGATAGCATTTTCCATCATGAGGCTTTTGGAGATGTCTTAGAACCTTGTATTGCTGAGAGCGGTTAAGTCTATCAAAGTCAGTCATAACCTAATGTGGCTGTTACTGTGTACAACTTTCTCCTGGTTCTGCTCACTTCACTCAGCATCAAACCATACAAGTCTTTCCAGGTTTATCTGAAGTCTGGCTGTTCATCATTTCTTATAGCACAATAGCATCCCATTACATTCATATATACCATTCACAATTATGATAACTATCTATGTCTTTCTCTTCATCCTTCCCTCCCATTTATGTTTTTCTTTCTCCTTTCTCCTTTTCCCTCCTCACTAATGTTTTGCTTTTGACTACCGCCTCCCTCAGTCCCACCTCCCTTCTATTAGCTCCCTCCCTTTTCTTTCCCCTTTCCTCTCCTACTGCCTATAGGGCATGTTAGATTTCTATACCTAACTGATTATGTTATTCTCTTCTTAAGCCAAATCTGATGAGAGTAAGGTTCAAACAATGCTCATCTCCCTCCCTTCTTTCCCTCTGCTGTAATAGGTTTTTGTCCTTTGATGTAATTTACCCTTGTCTGCCTCCTCCTTTCCTTTTCTCTCAGTACATTTTCTTAGTTAGATCAGACTAATTCACTTACTTGGATCCATTTAACCTACTTGATTAGATTTTTTTCATCATTGCATCAAAGTCAATTTATACCCACCCCCTTTATGTATAACCCTTTAATATGTTGTAATAACAATACAGTTCTCAAAAGTTACAAGTGTCATCTTCCCTTGTAGGGTTGTAAAGAGTTTGTCCTTATTAATATCATGTTGTTACTTTCTGTCCCATTTACCTTTTCATGTCTCTCTTGAGTATTGTATTTGAAGATCAAATTTTCTGTTCAGCTCTGGTCTTTTTATCAGGAAGGTAAAGATGTCTCTTATTTCATTAAATATCCATCTCCTCCCCTGAAAGATCATGCTCATTTTTGTTGGGTAGTTGATCCTTGGTTGTAATCCAAGCTCCTTTGCCTTATGGAATATCATATTCCATGACCTATGGTCTTTTAATGTAGAAGCTGCAAGGTCCTGGGTAATCCTGACTGTGGTTCCATGATATTTGAATTGTTTCTTTCTAGCTGCTTACAGGATTTTCTCTTTGATCTGGTAATTTTGGAATTTGGCTACTGTATTCCTTGGCTTTTTCAATTTGGGATCTCTTTCAGGAGGTGATTGGTGGATTCTTTCTATGGCTATGTTTTTTTAATTTATTTTTTTGTTTTCAACATTTACTTCCACAAGATTTTGAGTTCCAAATTTTCACCCCATCTTGCCCCTCCCCCCACCCCAAGATGGCATGCAATCTGAATACCCCTTCCTCTAGTCTGCCTTCTCTTCTATCTCTCCCCCCTCTTCTCTTATCCCCTTCCCCTTCAATTTTCCTGTAGGGCAGGATGGATTTCTGTACCCCATTTCCTGTGTTTATTTCCCAGTTTCATGTGAAAACATTTTGTTTAAACATGTGTTTTTAAAACTTTGGGTTCCAAATTTTCTCCCTTCCTCCCTCCCCACCCACCCTCATTGATAAGGCAAGCAACTAAATATAGGTTATATATGTGCAGTTATGCAAAACACTTCCATAGTACACATGCTGTGAAAAACTAACTCTATTTCCCTTAATCCTATCCCACCCCCCCATTTATTCTATTCTTTTTTTTGACTTTGACCCTCCTCAGAAGTACTTGCTTCTGATTACCCCCTTTCCCAATCTGCCCTCCTCTCTATCATCCTCCTACTCTCTTATACCCCTCCCCCATTTTCCTGTAGGGTAAGACAGATTTCCATACCCAATTCAGTGTGTATGTTATTCCCTCCTTAAGTCAAATTCTACGAGAATAAGATTCACTCATTCCCTCTCACCTTCCCCCATTTCCCCTCCACTCTAAGAGCCTTTTCTTTTCTAGTTTTGTTTTGTTTTTCTTTTTCATGAGATAATTTATCCCATTCTACCTCTCCCTTCTCCTTCTCCTAGTATAACCATCTCTCACTCCTTCATTTTATTCTCCCGATATGACCCCTTCATCTGCAACTCACCCTGTGCCCTCTAGCTATCTATATCGATATATACATATAATTTTTTCCCCTCCAACTACCCTAATACTGACAAAGGTCTCATGAGTTACAAATATCATCTTTCCATTCAGGAATGTAAACAGTTCAACCTTAATAAGTCTCTTATGATTTTCTCTTTCCTGTTTACCTCTTCATGTTCCACTTGAGTCTTGTATTTGAAAATCAAATTTTCTATTCAGCTCTGGTCTTTTCATCAAGAATACCTGAAAGTCCTCTATTTCATTGAATGACCATTTCTTTCCCCTGCAGGATTATACTCAGTTTTTCTGGGTAGTGATTCTTGGTTGTAATCCTATCTCCTTTGCTCTCCAGAATATTATATTCCATGCCCTGCGGTCCCTTCATTAGAAGCAGCTAAATCTTGTGTTATCCTGATTGTGCTTCCACAATACTTGAATTGTTGCTTTCTGGCTGCTTGTAATATTTTCTCCTTGACCTGGCAACTCTAAAATTTTGCTACAATATTCCTAGGAGTTTTCCTTTGCGGATCTCTTTCAGGAGGAGATCGGTGGATTCTTTGAATTTCTATTTTGCCCTCTGGTTTGAAAATATCAGGATAGTTTTCCTTGATAATTTCTTGAAAGATGATGTCTAGGCTCTTTTTATGATCATGACTTTCAGATAGTCCAATAATTTTTAAATTCTCTCTCCTGGATCTATTTTCCAGGTCAGTTGTTTTTCCAATGAGATATTTTACATTGTTTTCTAATTTTTCATTCTTTTGGATTTGTTTTACAGTGTCTTGATTTCTCCTAAAGTCACTAGCTTCCAATTACTCTATTCTAATTTTTAAGGAAGTATTTTATTCAGTAATCTTTTGGATTTCCTTTTCCATTTGGCCAATTTTGTTTTTTAGGGCATTCTTCTCCTCATTGGCTTTTTGGACCTCTTTTGCCATTTGGGTTAGGCTATTTTTTTAAGGTGTTATTTTCTTCAGTATTTTTTTGGGTCTCCTTTAGCAAGATGTTGATGTGTTTTTCATGATTTTCTTGCAAAACTCACTTTTTCCTCTACTTCTCTTACTTGCTTCTCAAAATCCCTTTTGAGCTCTTCCAAGGCCTGGGACTGATTCATATTTTTCTTGGAGGGTTTGGATGTAGGAGCTTTGTCTTCATTGTCTTCTTCTGGTTGTATGTTTTGATCTTCTTTGTCACCAAAGTAAGATAATATAGTCTGACTCTTTTTGTGTTGCTTACTCATGATCCCGGCCAATTACTTGAGTTTCAAACTCTTTATTAAGGTAAAAGTCTGTTTCCAATGTGGAGAATGTACTATCCCAAGCTTCAGGGGTTTGTACAGCTGTTTTTAGAGATACTTCTAGGGACCTGAAAATTTTCATTTCTTCCAAGGTGCTATGATAAGGGGTGAGGTGTTTTCTCTCCACCGCCACAAGAAGCTTCACCACACCAGCATTCCTCCTCACCCTAGGACTGCCCCTCAGAACTGTGACCCAGATCCAAGCACCAGTAAAGCAAGAGATTCCTGCCTCAGCACTGGTAAAGAGATCCTTGCAATCCCCCTCTGATCAGCTACTCGATTCCCCCCTCAGTCTGTGGACTGGAAGCTCAGGAAATAGCCTCAGCCCTAGGGGTGGCTGAGACCTAGCTCCTTCTCTCATCACAGTCACAGACTTTTTCCCACTGACCTTCGAAGTTGTCTTTGGTGTTAGTGGATTGAGAAGTCTGGAAACCACCACAGCTGCCAGTGATTCAGTCCTCTGAGGCCTGCTCCAGGCCTCTCCCCTCCTGGCGAGATATACCTTTCAGATCAACCATCCAGGGTGTCTTGGGCTGGAAATTTGTTTCACTCTGTTTTTTTGTGGGTTCTGCTGCTTTAGAATTTGTTTGGAGCCATTTTTTATAGGTATTTGGAGGGGTTTGGGAAGAGAGCTCAAGTACGTCACTGCTTTCCCTTCGCCATCTTGGCTCTACCTCTATGGCTATTTTACCCTCTGGTTCTAGGACCTCAGGACAGTTTTCCTTTATGATTTCCTGAAAGATACTGTCCAGGCTCTTTTTTTCATTGTGATTTTCAGGTAGACTAATAATTTTTAAATTGTCTATCCTGGATCTATTTTCCAGGTCAGTTGTTTTACCAACGAGGTATTTTACATTTTCATCTATTTTTTCATTCTTTTATTTTTGTTTGACTGATTCTTGCTCTCACATAGTCATTACCTTCCATTTGCTCAATTCTAATTTTTGACAAATTGTTTTCTTCTATTAGATTTTGTACCTCCTTCCCCATTTGGCCAACTTTACTTTTAGGGACTTGTTTTCTTTAGTGTACTTTTTTTCCTGTTGGCCAATTGTATTCTTTAAGGACTTGTTTTCTACAGTTAATTTTTGTCCTTCCTTTTCCAAGCTATTGACTCTCTCTTGCATACCTCTCATTTCTTTTCCCATTTTTTCTTCTACCTCTCTCATTTGACTTTTAAAATCCTTCTTGAGTTCTTTTAAGAAGGCCTTTTGGGCTTCCAACCACTTCATATTCCCTTTTGAGGTTCCAGATGTGGGTTTGTTGACAATGTTTTCCTCTTCAGAATTTCTGCCTTAATCTTCCCTGTCCCCATAATAAGAACCTATGGTCACTGTATGTTTCTTTTTGCTCATGGTGTTTGCTTATTTCCTGGCCTTTAAAGAGATTGGGCTCTCCTGCTGGGGAGCAGGGGATATTGACCCAAGCTTCTTGTGCTGGGAACCTAGGGCCTGGTCACTGGCTTTGTGTGCTGGGGCCTCCAATGTTGGCAGTTGGGGGCTGTAGGATTCTGGCAGCTTACCTGGTGTTGGGCTGGAAACAACACTGGATCTCTAGGGGTAGGATTGGGTAGTGTGACTCCTGGAGATTTCCTGTGCACCCAGGTCTTTCCTTCCTTTTTCTTTCTTCAGCTATTTTCAGATGGAAGTAGGGTGTTTATCCATCTGGGGCCCCTTGGAGCACTGCTTCCCTTAGTTTTTTGCTGAGGCACTGGGAGAGCCGGTTGCTATAGAATACCCAGGCACCTGGTGGTTTTCTGAGCTGGTTTCCACGGGTTTCCCCACCCTCAATGAGGCACTCGGGGTCCAGGTGTTGGTGTTTGCCTGTTCCACTACCTGGGCTTCAGGATCTCCTCCTGGTATGCTGAGGTGGGGCTTTCCACTAGCTTGCCAGGATGCCTTCCCTTCTTTACTGTTCACCTTCCCCCAGGGTAAGAGGGGCCTTTCCAGTTAATCCCTCAAGCTACTTGGGCTACTGGACTGCTGTACCCCATCTTTCTTCTGGTTCAACTGTTCCAGGGTTTTTCCTGGGGTGATATTTTCTGGGCTTTCAGGGGTTAATAAGGGAGAGTAAGAGAGACTCACCTCTTACTCCACCATCTTAGCTCCTGAGAGTACTGCTTTCTTAAGCCTACAGAGAGATAGTATGTCACTGTATTAATTATCCAGCAAGAAAGTTCATTTATATACAAATGGCACTTGACTTGAGACCCAACCCAGGTCATGTCATTTACTTTCTGATATATGCCCAAGGGATCTTTCTTTCCTAAGAGTTTCCATTTACACTGCTACTTCAAGCTAGGCTGCTCCCCAACCACTAAGCTCACAGGTAATACTATTAAGGCAGCTTTGGTTAACTCCTGTCTTATTGGTCATGTTCCAATTTAATCTAGGGAATGAAATGAAATATTACTCAAAATATTAAATGATAAAATCTTCTGTGTATAACTAGATTATATGCCTTACCCCATAAAAGAATCAACTTACAGGTCATTTCCTACTTTATTCATAAATTCAGACTTAGTGTACTATGATCACATAGTTTATTATATATAGAAAAATGTTTAAAGGGAATTAAACTAAGCAATTCTTTTTTTTAGGCTTTAAAAACAGTAAGACCTTATTAAACTCTTTTAACTCACTTAAGTGGCATATAAAAGAATGTTACTTTTTTTTTAAAGGCCCAAATCTCATTGCATTCATATTATGGCTGGTATATTGCTTTTGGAGCGATCTTGGGAAGTCCTTTTACATCCCCACAACTTAGTATTCTCACATGTAAAATGAGGAGGTTGGGTTAAATTCTCTCTACAATTCCTCCTAGTTCTAAACTTTTAGGATTCCATTAACTGCCAGTTTGCAGATGGACTTGTATGTATAGTTGGCTTTGATTTCTGGAAGACAGTTCAAGAAATTGTGAGTCAATAGTATTTAATCTTCCATCCAGGAACTTAGTATGTTTTGGACCCTCTGCACCAGCCCTACAGAAAAGCAGGAGCTATAAACCACACACTCCTGGGTGAAGACAATTGACTCCAACCATTTCCTAGTCTTCCCCTCTAACTCCCTCCCGACTTTTCAGATGTGGAAGAGAAGAATCTTGAGCACATGCACAGACAACTCATAAAGGAAGAAAATATAAGGAAGGGATTTTGCTTCGTGTCTCAGGGATATAGCATAAAATGGAAGAGCCGCTTCCCCCCATCACATTATCACAATAGAATTCATTATAGCTGATATTCTCAACTCCAGATCTTTTCTCCTTGCTGCTCGTTCTTGCTTCCTCAGCTCTAAAACTGGAGGCTCTACAGTGGGACTGATATTGCCCTTCCAACTATTACATGCCATCTGCTCATTTTTCAGGATATATATAGGCATGTGGAAGTCATGATAGCTTCTGAACCTTGTTTGCTTCTGGTCAAAAGCAGTCATAGCATCTATACCTGTCTGTATGGTCCTTTGGTCACCCAGTTGCATGATATTAGCCAAGTCACTTTAAGCTTTCTGAGTCTTTCTATCTGTAAGCAGGACTACTACAACTTGAACTGCTTGTGACACAGGGTTACTCTGTAAAACATCAAGTGAAATAATTTTCACAAAGTGCATTTTATGTAAAGTACAAAAGGTTACATAAACTTCAACTCATTATTTCATGTCAACTTCCCTCACATTTGCAAAGGTTGGATATTGTCCTGTGTTTTGTACTTTAGTGAGCTTTTTCTTCTCATCAACTAACGAGTCTGACATACAAAAAAATTCCATTTACAATACACAAGAACTATTACTCCCATATATTTCTCTCTTTTTTCCCTCAACTCTTTCTCAATCCAGATGTAGCCTAGAAATACATATATGGCATGTTTGTCTATGTTATAGCTATCCCTTCGAGACTGCAGTATCCTAGAAGACAAGAGATTGATATATATTTTGTTGGATATCCATTTCATAATAATTATACTATTTCTTTTTTTGCCATGATTTAACTTTCAAAGGCTTTTCCATTTATGCTTACATTCCATTATATTTCCATTCAGCATTTTGTTGTTGTTGTTGTTGATAAGTTAATGAGAGTAATAATAGGTGTTCTATTTTAGAAAAGACATTAGCAAGCTAGAATATAAGAAAGGAGGGACTAGGATGTGGGAAGGAGTTGTAACCATGTCACACAAGGAATTTTAGAAAGAACTGAGTTTGAAGAATCAAAAACTTATGAAAGGGCAGGACAACTGTTCTGAAGTAGCCAAAGAACTCTCACAGAGAAGGGAGATTAGATGTGTTTTGCATGGCCTGAGAGCCAGAAAACTAGGACTAAGAGAAATAAGTTGCAGAAACAAGGTTTTTATTCTATCTTTCTTTTTTATAAGACAGTGAGTTTCCTGTTACTGGAAATGTACAATTCAAGGTCAATCATTTGTCAATAATATTGTAAAGGGGAAGGGGATTACAGTGTGACTTCTGATGTCACTTACACCTCTGAGACTATGGAATTATAATGAAACTAATTAATTTGACATGTCAAGAATATGAAAGAAAAGGTTTTATTTTTCTCATTCTAAGGTACATTAAGCAGAGATGCCCTCCTAAATCTTCAGGGAGGTTGCGGATTTTGCTCTTTGCCTTTGTCACAATGGAGTGAAGAGTGGAAGTTTAACAAATTGTCTTCACATTCCAGTGTTACAAATAATTCCCAGCTTAGAAGTTAGCAATGATATTTTAATAAAATTCCTTTAAAACCATTGCTTGAATAATTTAATAAAGCAAATTATATTTCATATACTACAATGTCCTAAAATAGTTTAAAATGATAGACTTTCCATAATAAAATAAAAATATATTGAAAGGTTATTTATGGTCTTGATGTGTTATGCATATGGTATTTAATAAATAATTATTTTTTCATGTATGAATGATATTCTAGTGATGAATGGACCTTCATCTCAAATAATCAAATTTACTCAAGAAACATTTTAAGCATTTGCTAAGTGCCATATACTGTGCTTGCTAAAGGTCAAGGCAAAAGATAATCCTAGCCCTCAAGCAACTCACAGAGTAATGGGGAGATGATATATGAACAATAATGTATAAACAAGTTATTAGAAGAATAGATTGTAAATAATTAACAGAAAGAAGGTACTAGAGTTAGGGGGAACCATGAAAGGCTTCCTGTCAAAGCTACAATTTTCACTAACATTTTAAGGATAATGGGGGCCCAGGAGGCAGAGATAAATAGGAATACAATTGTAGGTATGGGGGAGGGCTAGCCAGTGAAAATGCCCCAAAGTGGGGAACAAGGAGGTCAGTGCCACAGAATCAGAGGTGGGGGGTGGGGGAGAAATATGTAGGGGGGAAGAATTACACTGAAAGGTGTTGAATTCAAACCCCAAATCTCAGGACTATAAATTCTACAGCTAAAATTAGGAATTCTGGCACCCAGATAAACCAGCCCAGAATATCTTTAAGAAGAGAAAAAAAACTTTTAAAAGACAAGTTCAGTTCAAAAAGGAGAGGGTAGAGACTTCAGATCCTGTGGGGGGAAAGACCAGAGGGACAGCATTCACAGTCATTGTAAAGAAACTGAAAAACAGGAGCAAGGATGATCTATAACTAACTTCTACTGCCTCATGAAAGTTGACTGTTAAATTTTCCAGTGTATTTAAAACTTGAAAATCAGCAAATGTTACAAATCAGGGTGTGTCATATCTATTCCTATATGTCTATGCTCAAGTTCCAATTTGGGCATTCCTATTTGTATGAATTTAGCCAACTCGCTCAAGTTTTGCTGATTGCTTAGACCTAAGAACCTAATGAAGAAAATGTTAATAATGCAGGTTAAGCTTAAGTGTGTGGAGCTCCTTCCCTTCCCTTCCCTTCCCTCCCCTCCCCTTCTGGTCAAAACCCTCAGGTGATGAGAACTCAGGGGAGATGGTGTGACAGTTTGATGATCTGAACTTCTCTGGTACCAAATCACTAAGTAAGTTTACTCCTTCATTCCTGGAAAGGAATTATGATTTGTATGGCCTGGTCATGATCCTTAAAATTGAGTTTCTTGGAGGAACCAGCCAATCAGTGGAAGATATTGCAGGGGCAGAGAATACTTCCACTGGGATACATTCAGGGATATAGTGAACTTCCGGGGTGAAGAGGTTTCTGTGGCATGGTCAAGAAAATCCAGAGAATCAGAAGTACAGACTAGGGAGGAATTAGGATTAAGGAGATTATATAACCCAGAGCAAGTCACTTAATCTCTCTCTCCCTCAGTTCCCTCAACTGTAAAGTGGGTATAATGATAGCACCTCTCTCCCAGGGTTGTTATGAGAATCAAATAAGATAATGATTGTAAAATGTTTAGCACAGTACCTGGCATATAACAGGCCCTTAATAAATACACATGCCTTTCCTTCCTACCATAAATTTTTCAGCCTCTCACATATACTGACTGTGGGACCCTAGGCAAGCAATTTAACTTCTCACTGCTATAGGCCACTCCCTGATCCTATGTGATGTAGAGAAAATGCTGCATTGATAAAGTTTCCTTTCTCTGGAATTCCATGTCAATGAAATCAGAGGCCCAGTCCTTATCCTTCTCCCTTTAATTTTTAACTTTTGATTATTCCTTAACATTTCCATCAAGGTTGGGGAAATGAAAGGAAAAGAATTGAATCCAAGTCATTATCATATGGGAATAATTAATAAAGACCTAATTATAACTACTTACTAGTTGCTATCCTGCCACTTTTAGGGAGTTCATGTAAAGAATGATAAGGGAAATGAATATACAAAATATAATTTTATTATTGTGCTATCTGTGGATTTTATTTATTAATTGATTTTACTTATTTATGCAGATTCTTTCCTTCCAGAGCATGGCTAATCAAGACCCCATTAGGGCATACCACTGGTTTTCAAATTCAGAGAGATTTGTGTATCAATCTTTGTCTGAATTTTCATGGAAATTGTCTATAGTAAAGCTAGCTCACTCAAGTCTATTTCATTCATCCAGATAGATGGTAGCTGCAGCAAAAACTGAGGAGAAAAATCTGGGGAAAAAAAGCTAGAAAAGAATAGAAAAAAGAAATAGCAGGGTGGGAAAGGAGGATTCAGCAGGAAAGAGACAACACTGAAGGGTAAAAGAAGAATGCTAAAGGGAAGAAAAGAAAGAAATGCCCCTTTCTGTTACCTCTAGAAAAGCAATGTGCCATAGTGAAGAGAGAGCCTACCTCAAAGTCATAAAGACAGGTTCTGACACGTACTGCCTACATCATCTGGGGTAATTCACTTACCTCTCAAATGCCCAGAAAACTCTCCAAGTTTCTAAGTTGCTGAGCAGGTACAGATTAGTGTTTGTATAGGTCATTTCTCCTTGGGAGCTCCCTAAACCAATGGAAGCACTAGTCCAGTGTTGTCTTTACCGTACTATGTGTTCTATTCCCATTGACCCTAACAAGAGATGTGATTGTCATGGGCTAAAGCAGAGGGTCTTCCATGGTACAAGCTGAAGCTTCCTGAGTCACAGAACAAGAAAAGATGGCAGCTGGAAAGTCCTCTGCTCAGGGAGGGACTAGAAGGGGCTGGATGCTTATACAGAGCTCAGCGGACGATGCTGAGCCAAGGGGCCAAAGGCAGAACATAGCTTCAATATCAGTACCATGAGTGGGTATCAAAGGATCAACAGAGTACAAAAAATGAGAAGATGTAGTCTAATGATCAGGCAGAAAGATCTAACAGGCAGCTAGGTGGTGCTACAGATACAGCACTAGGTCTGGAGTCAGGAAGACCTGAGTTCAAATCCTCAGACACTGACTGACTAGGTTATGTGACCCTGGGCAAATCACAACTGCTGCCTGCCTCAGTTTCCTCATCTGTAAAAGAAAAATTATCATAATATCTACCTCCCAGGGTTGTTATGAGAATCAAATGAGATAATATTTACGAGTTGCTTAGCATAGTGACTGGTACATATTAAGTGCCACATAAATGTTAGCTATAGTTATTATTATTAATATTAGGACACTAAAAAAAGATTAGATCCTATGGCCTAAAAATATACAGGGAGGAAACCAGCCCTAAAAAGATGAAAGGCTCTCAAAAATAACATTGTATGGATACAAACATAAATGATTCTTAGAAGGAAAAAAAGAGTTGGAGGAGGTGCTGTCTCAAGACTAGATTAGGTATACAAGACACAGTAGTCAATGACTCTAGTAATCTACTGTTTGATAAAGCCAAAGACTCCAGCTTCTGGGATAATAACTCACTATTTGACAAAAACTGCTGGGAAAACTGGAAAAGAGTATGGCAGAAACCAGGCATAGACCAAAATCTCACACCATATACCAAAATAAAGTCAAAATGGGTTCATGATTTAATTATAAAGGCTGATACTATAAGCAAACTGAGCAGTTTACCTATCAGATTTATGGAGAACCAAACAATTCATGACCAAAGAGGAGACAGAGAACATTACAAAATGCAAAGGTACCACATCACAACTATCAGATTGGCCAACATGACAAAACAGGGAAATAATAAATGTTGGAGAAGATGTGGGAAAATTAGAACACTAAAACATTGTTGATGGAGTTGTGAAATGACCCAACCATTTTGGAGAGCAATTTGGAACCATGCTCAAAGGGCTATAAAAATGTACATACCCTTTGACTCAGTAATAGCACTTGTAGGGCTGTATCCCAAAGAGATCATAGTAATGGGAAAAGGACCTACATGTACAAAAATATTTATAGTAGCTCTTTTTGTGGTGGTAAAAGAATTGGAAATTGCGGGGATGCCCATCAATTGGCGAATGGCTAAACAAGTTGTGGTATATGAATGTAATGGAATACTATTGTGCTATAAGAAATGATGAGTAGACAGACTTCAGAAAAACCTGAAAGAGTTGTATGAATTGATGCTGAGTGGTGAGCAGAACCAAGAGAACATTGTACACAATAACAGCCACATTGTGTGATGACTAACATTAATAAACTTAGCCCTTCTGAGAAATTCAAGGATCTAAGACATCTCCAAAGGTCTCATGATGGAAGATGCTATCCACATCCAAAGAAAGAACTATGGAGTTTAAATGCAGATCGAAGCATACTATTTGCTCTTTATTTTTCTTCTGTTCTGTTTTGTTTCCTCTTTCTGGTGGTTCCTTCTATTGGTCCTAATTTTTCCTTACAACATCACTAATGTGAAAATGTGTTTAATAGGAATGTATATGTATAACCTATATCAGATTGCACATTGTCTTGGGGGGGAGGGGAGGGAGGAGGAGAAAAATTTAAAACTCAAAAGCTTATGGAAGTGACTGTTGATAAATCAAAATAAATTAATAAAAAAAGAAAAGAAAAAAGAAAAACACATGAGCTGATGTAAAGAAGCAGAACCAAGAAAATAATATACACAATGATTATGACAATGGAAATGGAAATGACAACAAAACTATGCTGTTAAATTATAAGGCTCAAGCTTAGTACCAGACATATGGAAATCTACCTCCCACCCTTCTTCGCAGAGGTGAGTAGCTATGGGTGGGGAATACTACATACAATGTCAGGTTAATATATGGATTAGCGTTGCTAAATTGTTTTTCCTTTTAATTTTTTTTAATAAGAAATGGCTCTTTGGGAAGGAAGAAGGGATATATTGGGAAATGCAGATGGTACATAAATAAGAGATTAGTAATTTTTTAGTAATAGAAAAGAACATGCTTAATAAAAACCTATTGCCTTGACTTGAGTTGATTTAACAATGGCACAAAGTCTATCATTTTAATTTGCTGCCAAAATTTTTGTTCTAACATTAATATTAAATGAGATAAGAGGTAAGCCTGGAATGAATTGATGGTCAAATGTGCATATTTAGAAGGACAGATGTAGTCACATTTGAACCCATCATCTCAACAGACTAGAATGCAATCACTTTGAAATAGAGAAGCTCTTTCTAAAATCTCATGCTGAGTCTTGTGTTTTTGTTAAGGTTCATGATGTTGTTGCCTGTTATGAAAAATCATTTCAAGGCCGTATTTCCTTCAAATCTACCTATCAGTGAACTATTTGTAGTAACTCCTAGCAAGTTTTGCTATGAAACTCCCAAAGCATTAAGGAAAATGCTCCTAAAAAATTAAATTTATAACCTCATGGCATGCTTCCAAGCTAAAGACACAATAAATGAACCCATACTTTTGACAGAGTGAAAGAGTATATGTCCCTTGGTAAAACATACACACACACACACACACACATACACACAGAGTGCTTAGGGCAGCAACTTCAGAGCCACTGAAAATGAATTTATAAAAAGAATCTGCCTGCATTCTGTTTGAGAATAATACACATTTCACATTTATTTCCTCAAATTCAATGTGAAATAAATTAATATCTACCCATTGGAGCATTTGCCCATCTGGAAAGTACAGCAAACAGAAGGCATAGTTGAAGAACGATGAGGTATAACATGCTGTAGGTGTTACATTGTTCAATTAATAGACTTTTAAAGTGACTTTGAATGATAAGACCAAGTTTTTAACCAGAAAACAAACTTTTAATATGCCCCACCTCCCTCATCACCAAGCTCTGAAGCCACAGGATCTCATCTTTCTCCCTCTTCTCTCCTTTTTTCCTCCCTCTCCCTTCTGCTCTCCTCTCTCTTTCTCTCTCTGTCTCTTTCTCTCTGTCTCTGTCTCTCTCTCTTTCTCTCTCTCTCTCTCTCTCTCTCACAAACACACACACACACACCAGCAACAATAGTACCACCATACTGCCACCAACAGCAACACCCACAGCAGAGTAGCAGCAGTGTGAGGTACTGAATAGAGAACCAATCTTAGGAGTCAGGAAGATCTGAATGCAATTCTCACTTCTGATACAGACTGGTTATGTAACCATTGCAAAGTCATTGACTCCACAATGCATTAGGCAAATACTTGAAAGTATAAATTGCAGAACAGTTGATGATCTCCATTAGTAGAGAATTTTTCCCCACTGGGATTTTCCTATTCTATGAAAAAACATATCTATACTTAATAAGCTAGGTGGAATATTGGATTGAGTGTTAGACTGGGAGTCAGAAAGACCCAATTTCAAATCCTGCCTCCCTCAAAAACTTACTAGCTGAGTGAATGGGAGGTGGAGCCAAGATGGCAAAGTAAAGTCAGGGACTCACCTGAACTCTCCCCCAAATCCCTCCAAATACCTTTAGAAATGAGTCAAAACAGATTCTAGAGCAGCAGAACCCACTGAAAGATGGAGTGAAACAAACTTCCAGCCCAAGACAACTTGGAAGGCTAGCAGGAAAGGTCTATTGCACTAGGCTGAGAGAGGAGTACAGCCCAGTGCAGGCCACCAGCACAGACCAAACCCCAGCAAACCTGGAGCAGGCCTCAGGGCAACTGAATCACTGGCAATAGTGGCAGATTAAAGATCTCTCAGTCCAAAGACAACTTGGAAAGTCAGCAGGAAGGGTCTCTCACACCTTGGTGAGAGTGGAGCACAGTCCAGCACAGCCATACCAGCACCACCCCAGCCACAGCAATCCAGGAAGAGGCCTTGGGAATGACTAATCAGCAGCAGCAGCAGTGGCTTCTGGAGCTTGCAGCCCATAGACAGTAAGGGGGTCAAACAACTGGTCAGAAGGAGATTACAGGGATTTTTTTTGCTAGCACTGGACCAAGACTTTATTGTTTTGCCCATATTCTGATCCAGGTTGCAGTCCTGGGTGGCAAGGCCAGAGCAGGGAGGAGCACTGGCACAACAAAGCTTGTGGCCATAATGGAAGGCGGACCCGCCTTACAGTTCCAGGGGAGAAAGGCATGCTTTTGGTCACTCACAGACCAGTGCACACTACAGGATAGTAGTAAACACGTCTCTTTAGATCATAGGAAGAGCTGAAAACTTATAGGTACTACCTAGAAGTTTCTATGAAAACAGCTGCACAAAACCCATGAAGCTTGGAACAGTGTGCCTTCCACCCTGGAAGCATGGCCCCACTTTGAAAAAGAGTTAAAAGTCAAGTAATAGCGGGGAAAATGAGCAAACAACAGAAAAAAAAAAACTATGATGACAAGGAAGATCAAAACACACACACTCAGAAGACAAGAAAGCCAAAGCTCCTACATCCAAAGCCTCCAAGAAAAATATGAATTGGTCTCAGGTCATACAAGAGCTCAAAAAGGATACTGAAAATCAAGTAAGAGAGGTAGAGGAAAAATTGGGAAAAGAAATGAAAGTGATACAAGAAAATCATGAAAAATGAGTCAATAGCTTGGTAAAGGAGACACAAAAAAATACTGAAGAAAATAATACCTTAAAAAACAGACTAGACCAAATGGGGGAAAAAAGGTCCAAAAAGCCAAAGAGGAGAAAAATGCCTTAAAAAGCAGAACTGGTCAAATGGAAAAGCAGGTCCAAAAGTTCTCCAAAGAAAATAATTCCTTAAAAATTAGAATGGAGCAAATGGAAGCTAATGACTTTATGAGAAATCAAGAAACAATAAAACAAAACCAAAAGAATGAAAAAAAACAGAAGACAATGTGAAATACCTCACTGGAAAAACAACTGACCTGGAAAATAGATGCAGTAGAGATGATTTAAAAATTATTGGACAACCTGAAAGCCATAATCAAAAAAAAAAAAACCTAGACACCATCTTTCAAGAAATTATCAAGGAAAACTGCCCTGATATTCTAGAACCATTGGATAAAATAGAAATCGAAAGAATTCACCAACCTCCTGAAAGAGATCCTAAAATGAAAACTCCTAGGAATACCATAGCCAAATTCCAGAGTTCCCAGGTTAAGGAAAAAATATTGCAAGGAGCCAAAAAGAAACAATTTAAGTATGGTGGAGCCACAGTCAGGATAACACAAGATTTAGCAACTTCTACATTAAAGGATTGAATGGTTTGGAATATGATATTCCAGAGATCAAAGGAGCTAAGATTACAACCAAAAAATCACCTACCCAGGAAAACTGAGTATAATCATTCACGTGAAAAAAATGGACATTCAATGAGATAGAGGATTTTCAAGCATACTTGATTAAAAGACCAGAGCTGAATAGATAATTTGACTTTCAAATACAAGACTCAAGAGAAGCATAAAAAGGTAAACAGGAAAGGGAAATCATAAGAGACTTAATAAGGTTAAACTGTTTATATTCATACATGGGAAGATGATATTTGTAATTCATAAGGCCTTTCTCATTATTAGGGTAGTTAGAAGGAGTATATATAGACAGAGGACATAGGTGCTAGTTAAATATAAAGGGATGATAACTAAAAAATAAAAGTAAGGGGTGAGAGAGGAATGTACTGGAAGAAAAAGAAAGGGAGAGGTAGAATGGGGTAAATTATCTCACATAAAAGAGGCAAGAAAAAAATTTTACAGTAGAGGGGAAGAGGGGGGAAGTGAGGAGGAGTGAGTGAACCTTACTCTTATCAGAACTGGCTCAAAGAGGAAATACACTCATTTGGGTATAGAAATATATCTTACCATATAGGAAAGTAGAAGGGGGAGGGGATAAGAGAAGGGGAGGAGTGATAGAAGGGAGGGGGTAGTCAGAAGCCAAACACTTTTGAGGAGAGACAGGTTGAAAGGAGAAAGAGAATAGAATAAATTGGGGGGATAAAATGGAGGGAAATACAGCAATAGTAACTGTGAAAAAAAATTTTAGAGCAAGTTTCTCTGATATAAGCCTCACTTCTCAAACATAGAGAAAACTGAATCAAATTTATAAAAATAAGAGCCATTCCCCAATTGATAAATGATCAAAAAATATGCAGTTTTCAGATGAAGTAATCAAAGCTATCTATAACCATATGAAAAAAATACTCTAATTCAATATTGATTGGACAAATGCAAATTAAAACAATTCTAAGGTACTACCTCATACCTATTAGATTGGTCAATAGGACAGAAAAGGAAAATGACAAATGTTGGTGGGGATGAGATATTAATGTTCTGTTGGTGGAGTTGTGAACTGATTCAACCATTCTATAGAGCAATTTGAAACTATGCTCAAAAGGCCATAAAACCATGTATACCCTTTGACCTAGCAATACCACTACTAGGTCTGTATCCCAAAAGAGATAAAAAACAAAAAGGAAAAGGACTTATGTGAACAAAAATATTTATAACAGCTCTTTTCTGGGGGTAAAGGATTAGAAATTGAGGAGATGCCCATGAATTGAGGAATGGTGAACAAATTTTGGTATATGCCTATGATGGAAGACTATTGTACTATAAGAAACGATGAGCAAGATGCTCTCAGAAAAACCTGGAAAGACTTGGATGGGCTGATGCAAAGTGAAATGTACCCTGTACAAAATAACAGCAATATTGTGAGATGATCAGCTGTGAATGACTTTGTATTCTCAACAAGACAACTCTGAAGAACTTATGATGAAAAATATTATTCATCCCCAGACAAAGAACTGATGGCATCTGAATACAAATTGAAGCATACCTTTTTTTTAAACTTTCTTAATTTTTTTAATCTATGTTTTCTTTCACAACATGACTATTATGGAAATGTTTTCATGACTACACATGTATAACCTATATCTAATTGCTTGTGTTCTCTATGAGGAGCGGTGGGGAGACAGGAAGGGAGAGAATTTGGAACTCAAAGTTTTTTTTTTATTTTTTATTAATTTATTTTGATTCATCAACAATCACTTCCATATGCTTTTGAGTTTAAAATTTTTCTCCCCCTTCCTCCCCACCACCCTCCCCAAGATGGCACACAATCTGATATAGGCTATACATATACATTCCTATTAAACATATTTTCACATTAATGATGTTGTAAGTAAAAATCAGAACCAATAGGAGGAACCACCAGAAAGAGGAAACAAAACTCAACATAAGAAAAAGAAATAGCAATTCAAATTCCCTAGTTCTTTCTTTAGATGTGGATAGCATTTTCCATTACAAGGCCTTTGGAGATGTCTTAGATCTTTGTATTCCTGGGAAGGGTTAAGTTTATCAATAATAGTCATCACACAACGTGGCTGTTATTGTGTACAACGTTCTCTTGGTTCTGCTCATTTCACTCAGCATCAGACCATACAACTCTTTCCAAGTTTTTCTGAAGTCAGCCTGTGGAATTCAAAGTTTTAAAAATGAATGTTAAAATTGTTTTTACATGTACCTGGGGGGAAAATAAAATACTAAATAAACAACAATAAGAACAAAAAAGAAAGTTAGTGAACCATTAACAACAACAACAAAAAAAAAACTTACCAGCTTTGTGACCATGGGTAGGGTATTTAACTGCCTTGGATTCCCCATCTATAAAATACGAATAATAATAGCACTTACCTCCCACAATTATTGCAAGCATAAATTTCAAAAAATATGTTTTATATATTCAATACATATGTATATGTTTATAATTATACATTTGCATATAAAATGCCCTGCAATGCTGAAAGTGTTACATCAATGTTAGCTATGTTTATCAAACACACACAGAACCAGCTACAGCACTGCTCCTATAATGAAAGTTAGTCTCTGTTGTGATGTTATATCCCAAACACAAGTTGCCCTCAGCAATGCTTTCAACCTTAAAAGTCAGAAATGATGTTCAAAGATAGATACTCTCATGTCAAGGGGGTGCCCTCAGACTCTATGCCATCGGCAGTTATTAGATTTTTCTTTCACCTTCAAGTCACGACTCTGAATCCAAAACAACTCCTGCAGAAATACAGAATGAACCATTAAAAAACCATGGCCTGGTGCAGCTTAGAAGCAGGACCTTTTCTGATGAATGATATCTTAAGAGATGGAGCTAGATTGATTTTTTAAAAAATTAAATTAACCTCTTTTAGGAAAATAATAATTCACATTTTATAGCACTTCAAAGTTTACAAAGTACAATGGGCACTGCAAATATTATTACCACCATTTTATAGCTGAGCAAACTGAAGTTGAGGAACTCTAGGTACTTTGCAGGGTCACACAAATAGTAAATCTAACAGCTGGGATTTAAACATAGGTCTTCTCACTCTAAGATTTGGCCACTATAGCATGTTAGCTCTTAAAATAACCTTTCATTGTGAAAAGGAATTTCAAAGATGAAAGTGAAGGTATGGCAGAATGTTTAAAATAATTAGAGAATGATAGATACAGAGCTGAGAAAGAACTAAGAGGTCATCTAATCCAAACTTGTTATTCTAAAGATGAGGAAACTGAGGCCCAGAAAAATTAAGAGATTTGCCCTCCTTCATGCAGATAGCAGTGAATAGCCTGGTACAGTGGTTAGGGCACTGACCTGGAATCAAGAGTCCTTTGATTCAAATCCCATATCACAGACTTTCTAGTTAAGTGATCCTGGGCAAGTAACTTCAAGCCTCTTGCCTCAGCTTCTTCATTTGTAAAATAAAGCAGTTGGATTCAGTGGCCTTCCAGCTCTAAATGTCTGATCTGATGATTCTTGACCCCCTAACTCCAAATGTATCTTGCCTTTCTCATAAGAGTGTCCATCAATGCAATTGATACAATGTTAAATGAAGCATTACAGTGCTTGAAAGTAATAATTTATTTTCAACTTCATGTCACAATTACTTATTTCATTGCTAACTGAGAAGTGGAGTAAATAGGAAGGTAAATTATCAGGCAGCAATTTTTCTAAGACAACGAAGGATGAAATGATCAGGAAAGTCATAAAATGTTAAAAATCAACTTTGGGGATATGTGGGGGATCATAAAATGAGTTCTGAAGAGGTGATTCCGACCTGTCAACATAGCAGGAATGATGGCACTCTATTCATTATCTGAGGTCTTAATGGCCAAGTGTTCTAAAAAAGCTTTCTTTTTAACTGAAGAGGCTATTGAGACAGTTGAAACAACTGAGAAAATTAGCTGAGTTTACAGTCTTTTCCCAAGGTCACATAGTGAATGAATACGTGAGAGGGCAATAATTCTGAGAGGTACTTAGCATGTGCTGCTCTTTTCATGGAAGTGTGCCTGCAAAGACAGAAGGTGCATCATTATGAGACTGGCAGGGAAGGTGAAACACACTCACCCAATGTTCTCAGGGCAAGCATTCTGTCATATGGTATTATAGGTCAGATTTTTTCGCTGATTATATACAAATATGATGGCAGAAATTACATTCAGCATGTATTTATTATATAGTTTGCCTTAATGATACAAGATTGTATCTTCTCAAAACCACAGACCTAGCAGGGCAAAAGTGGGGGGACGGGGGGCTTGCCTCCTGTTAAAGACACCTGTGTTCTCATAGGTTCAATTGTTAGAGAAGGGGGGCTGGTAGGTGAGGGGTGATAGGACAGGGGTTTTAACTCACCAGGATGAAAGGACTAAGCTTTGAGGAAACAGGTTGCGCCCAAAAGACAGTGATTTCTCAGGCACATTTGTTAGTGGGTCTCAACTTGATACACACCCATCTTATTTTCTACCCACAGCCTAAGCCCTCCCTACCCACCCACAATTCATGTTGATCTCAGTCTTATGAATTTAGCTTTCCTGAGAAAATCTGTCATTTATTTTACCCAGTCGCTGGTTTTTGACAAAACTTTGGGCTCCATTTTTGTGCAGTGGTAGTAGTTTCCCCCAGAGAAAGCAATTGTTTGCATAATTGTTACTTACGAATACCCTTGTGGGAGATACAACATAAAATCAAGAGAAAATTGTGGGATTATATCCAGATGTTTCTAACTGCAGTTGACACTGTGCTGTTGGCACAATGTTCCTGTGCCAAAATCATGAGGGTTCATTTTAGTGAGATTTATGATTATTCAAAAGAGATCAGACTGGAAAAACAAAATGGATGAAAAATACACATTGTCAGGATGTTAACATGTTGTTCCTGTCATTATATAGGCACACATTATCGTTACATAATATATTACTACTAATAATAATTATACTATTATTGTTAATTATTATCATAGGGTGGAGCAGCTAGGTGGTACAGAAGATAGAGCACTAGGCTTGGACCTAGAAAGACTTGAGTACAAATCTATCTTCAGACACTTACTAGCTGTTTGACCATGGACAAGTCATTTAACTCTTGTTTGCCTCAGTTTCTTCCACTGTAAAATGGGGATAATAATAGCACCTACCTCACAGGGTTATTGTAAGTATGAAATGAGATAATCTTTATAAAGTTCTTAGTACAGTGCCTGGCAATAGTCAGTGCTATATAAATGTTGCTATGATGATGATGATGATTATGATGATGATGATGATGATGATACATTTAATTTATATTTGTATAATGCTTTAAGGTTTGCAAAACACTTTACATGTGTTATCTCATTTGATCCTTACAATAACTCTATGAGGTAGGTATTGTTAGTATCCCCATTTCACAGAGGAGGAGACTAAACCAGTCAGTCAACAAGTACTTGTTAAGCACCTGCTGTGTTCCAGGAAAGCTAGATGGCTCAGTGGATAGAAGACTCCTTTTCTTCCTGAGTTCAAATCTGGTCTCAGACATATACTAGCTGTATGGCCCTGGCCAAATCACTTAACCCTGTTCACCTCAGTTTCATTATCTATAAAATGAGCTAGAGAAGGCTGTGGCAGACCACTCCAGCATCTCTGCCAAGAAAATCCCAAATGAGGTCATGGAGAGTCAGACAGTAGTGAACACACACACATACCTGGCACTGTGCTAAGCCCTGGGAATACAAAGAAAGGGGGAAAAAAATAGCACAGTCCTGCCCTCAAAGAGCTCCAATTCTAATGGGGGTGATAAAATGCAAAGAAATTATACACATGACATATAAACAGCATAAATGATTCTAGAGGTTAAATGACTTGTCCAAGATCACACATCTTTTTTAAAATTTTTTAAATTTATTTTTTATTAATTTATTTTGATTTATCAATACAGGTTCACACATCTTGTAAGTCTGAGTCAGTATTTGCACATTAAAAGTCTAGTACTCTGCATATTATGCCAACAGTAAACATGTCTTAGACAGGGTTTATCAAGGGATAATGATCTGGTCCCAGTATTGAGTAGAAGAAGAAAAATTAAGCTTTATCATGCTTGGGAAATCAATTGTCCTATGATGCTTTCTATAAATTTCCAAGTACTTTCAATGATAGATTGCACTAGCGAATTTGATACCCATTTCCTTGGCTCCAAACAAAAAACAAACAAACAAACAAACAAAAACAAAAAACCTACTAATATCCTCCCCATCATGCTTTGCCATGGTTACAGGTAAGGAACAGTACAGCTGTAGAAAGAATCAGCCCTGCAAATGATCAGAAGGAAGGTGGTGGTTGTTGTTTGCCTTCCTTCTCAAAGAGGACCATAACATCAGGAAGATGATGCCATGATTTGCAAGTGAATTGAATTTAAGTGAGGGAAGGCTGTGCAAGGTCACCAGCCTCACTTTCTCCTCCCTCCTCTGGAGCCATCTGGGTCCAGTGGCAAGATATAGATCAGGATGACTGGAAATCGCCCCCAATCAAAAGGAAAGTGCTCTGTTACAATACCCTTATCTATTACTATTCTTCATACATGAAACTTCATCCCCCATCTTTATGCCCTTGTACAGACTGTCAGCCATACCTGGAAATCACTCCTTCCTTACTTCCACCACTTAAAATCTCTAATTAACCTTCAGAGCTCAGCTCAGTTGTGGCCTTCTGCCTGAAACCCTCTGAAACCTGCCTGAAATTATTCTAGCTGCTAGAATATCACCCCTCTCCCCACAAATTACCATGTATTCATTTTGCATATATTTATATGTATATGTTATCTTCCCAATAGAATGACTGCTCCTTGAGTATTAGAACTGTTTCTTTTTTTGTGTCAGTATCTCTAGTACCTAGCATGGTGCTTGTTACATAGTAGGTGTTTATGAAATGCTTGTTGATTGGTTAATAGGTGCATGTCTGTACCCAGTCATCTTATCAAGCTTCTTGTGGCCTCCATTAGAGACCATGCTCTGGAGGTTATAATCCTTCCATCTATCCAGTTTTTGCCATGGCGCCTCTGCCCCATCCTGATAGGTGACTGCCTTAACCAGTCTATTATTTCAGGCAGGCCCCAGCCATGTTTTACTTCACTGCTTTATCCCTTCCCATCTTTTCAGCATTCTTGCTACCTGCCTTTCTATGCATTGTGCCCTCCCATTCTCCCCTAGTCCTGGATCCAAGACCAAAGCAACTCTGCCATTGTTTATGGAAAAGGAATGTCAGTGGTACCCCAGTCACCATCCCTGGAACTTCATGGGCCAAAGTGCCTTTGACACTACTGCCCTATGTATGTTGTCTCCTCCTATTACCCTGCAAGATCCTTGAGGACAGAGATTCAATTTGCTTTTATATTTGTATCTCTAGTACTTAGCCCAAAGCATTTAGTATATATATTTTTTCATTCATCCAATGGCAAAGCAAACAAAAACAATTTTCAACTTCAACTTGAGGACTTCTTCAAAGGCAGAAGAGCCCCAAAGTATCCATCATAGATTATACAGCTGTGAAGAACAGTTATAAAAACTGAGCATAACAGACTAAGGAACTTTTCCAAACCAAAATATGTTCCTATGTGGGGAGTTCCTTTGTACCTAGTGGTAGAGATAAGAGTAGAGTTTTGAGTCCATAATTTACTGACCATTTCTGTCTACTTGACCACAGCACCTCTTAGATATGCTGAAAATAATATATAAAATACTATAATCTGGAACTATATCGTTGGTTTGAGGAATCCCTATCAGAAACTTTTATGTCACTTATAGCTGACTACAGCATTGAGAAGTTAAGTGACTTGCCCAGGGTCATAAGGCCAGTAGGTGTCAGAAGCAAGACTTGAATCCAAATCTCCCTGATTCCAACTGGGCTGTGTTATCTACGACAACACTATGCCACCACAGTGCAAACATAATACACACATATGTATAAGTATGTATATGAATATACATACACACATATTTAAAACACTTTAACATTACAAGGATTTTTAGTGGAGCTATTAAACAATACTGATATAAATAACAAACTGGAGAAATTCATATTTTGATCTTTCAAGAACCAAATAATATTTTATAAAAGTTTAGTAAAAATAACATCAAGTACATTAAAGAAGGCAATTTATTGTCGTGTTCAGTATCTAGTGAGAAGGAAAAAATGTTTTCTCAAGGGACTGAGTAAATATTCTTTGGGGAAGAAGGATGATCAGGTAAGGTTAAGGAAAAATAAAGTAATTGAAAGGAATGAGAAGAAATAAAGGGCAAGAGCCTCTGGGTTTACAATTCATTAAAGTTTGGAAATAGGGAATATTGAAGGGGAAAAGAACAAGAAATGATTGAATGTTGGTTTCCAACACAAAGATTCCAATTATAAATAACTGATATTCTACCATGCTCATCAGACAATTTTGCATAAATGGCAAGTTGTAATTTGTTTTGTAGATTCAGCAGTTAAAATAAAAGACTCAGGAAGCCAAGTGAGAAATGGGTTGCATCAGTAACATGAAGGAAAAAAGACTTAGAGCTTCAAAAAAAAAAGCCACAAAGACAAAGGCATCTTTGGAACTATTGTTACTATTGCATTATAATAGAAAACTGATATCCTAACTTATATTATTTTTCATTGATGTTAAATGTTGTCCATATCATCAGAAGGGATTATTAGATTTATATGTAGACACATTTTTCCACTGGAAAATAATAGGATATGTAAATTAGAAAGTCAAAAGTACCTGTTCTCCAGTATGGACTTATGGGGAATATATGTATAACAAAAACGACTATTTGGATTAGCTGGACTATGTATGGCTCCTCAAAAATATAGGTTTAATTTTTAATAATATATCAACATTTTATAAGTATGACAGATTTCCTTCAAAAATCAAAACAAATAATCATTTCAATTCAACTTAACAATCATTTGTTAAATACCTACTATATATAAAGCATAGTAATAGGTGTTAGGGATACAAAGACAAAAATGAAATCATCCATGCCCTCAAGGAGTTTGCATTCTACTGCAATCTTTTTACAAAAAAATAACATAGTTGTATCAGCAGTATTACACACAGGGATGGTTACATGCTTCATCTCACCATTACCCAAAAGTGTCCCACTTCCATAATTAAAAACTCTGACTTTCCACTATCTGACTATGACTTCCTATCATTCCACCTCTTCCTATCTCCTATGTCTCCCAAATTTCATTGCCTGCATCATTACCTTCAATCTCTCCATCCTTTAGTACTTTCAAAGGCCCTCCTCTGGTTTTATTTTTCTTTCTTCCTAATCTTGATCTTATAGTTAACCAATTCAATTCCACACTGGCTTCTTACTATTGAATCTGCTATCCTGTTGACTTATCACCCTTCCTTCAGAAACTCCAGCCCAGGATTAATTCTACTATCTACCTCTCTGATCCAACATACATGTAACTAAATAGAGATCAAGGACATGAAAACAAACTGAGTGGACACTCTCCAAATTATGTTATCTAATAGTAATTGGGCTCGCATCATAGCAAGGCAATCTTTCTTATGCTTCCCTGATTGATTCCCTATCCTATTCCTCCCAGAAGAAATAGAATCTTAAAATCCCCTCTAAGGTTCTTCTCAGACTCATCACTCTACCTCTCCTTCCTTTCTCAGGCAAATTACTAGGAAAAAAAACTGTTGATATGCATTGCCTATACTTCCTCTCCTCCCATTCATTTCACAATCCTTTACAATCTGGCTTCTGAATTCATCGTTTAAGTGAAATGGTTTTCTCCAAAGGCAACAATCTTTGAATCGCTAGATTCTATAGTCTATCAGTTTGATGCGCCTGAGGTGAGTGGAGGGAAGGGTAGATTGGGATCAAGCTGAGAAGGCTTTTACACCCCAAACAAAGGAGTTTATATTTGATCCTGGAGATAAAAATGAGTCATTGGAATTTATTTGGTAAGGGAGTGAAATGGTCAAATCTGTGGTTTAGGAAAATCACTCCAGAAGTTGTGTAGAGGATAGCTTATAAAGGGAAAAGACTTTAGTCAGGAAGACTAGTAAGAGGCTATTGCAAAAGTCCAGACAAGAGATGATGAGGAATTATATGAGCATGGTAGTCATGTGAATGGAGAGAAGTGATAGATACAATTGATTCTGTGGAGATACAAATGATAAGATTTGTCAAGACACTGAAGTAGGAAACCTGGTGACAGGAAGATTAGTAGTGCCAGACAGAAACTATGAAGAAAAACAGAAATTTCATGCATTCATGGGCACATAGTGCTTAGGTGGAATGAGAATGCAGCCACTGCCCCACTCCTCAAAAGGAGCTGCAAAGCTCACAATAGTCCTTGCCTCACTCAATGCTGAGAAGGAAAAGTAGAGAAATAGCTGAAGGAGGGGTATGTCAATTTTTCTGCATGAGAATTTAGCTTCAGCTATGTGCCTCCTGAATCATTAGTCCTTCCTGGCTCCTTAACCAACCAGAAAACTCTTCATAACCAGATAGCACCCCAATAACTCATGGCCATAAAGAGTCTTCTATATGTTGAGAATATCACATATATTCTATGTAAGTCATGAGGACAGACAAATCTGAGTGTACTGTAAGAACTAGGCCCTCATTGGACACTTCTTCCAATATAGCAGATAACTGGTACAATTCTTCTGGTTATACCTCAGGGATTTATCAAACATTCTGGCTATTTTTGTCAAACTATACTACTGCTACCTGGTGGGGGGCCACTTTCTATAATGGCCCAAGGAAAATAAGACAAATAGATATCTTATGTATCTGACAATGGAGAAAGCATGAGTATGTATGATCAATGCATAATTGTTTTTGATTTATATAAGGAAAAAATGACTAGGAACATTTAGGTTCATCTGTTAGTCTTAGGGGGCAAAAAGTCTTGTTAGAAATATTTGAGACTGATTATAGGGCTGGGGGTGGAAGGAAGGAGAAGTTTAATAAGGGAAGATACCTAGAAAGTAACTGCATCAAGGGCAATTGGGCTAAAGGCTCCCCTAACACAATTATCCCCTCCAATATCTACCAGAGATGGAATTTCAGAACAGAGTTTAAGGGATAGAGTCACTTGGTAGATAGTTGCCCAATGAGAGACAATTATAGTAACACATTGTTACACAATATATTTTTGTTTTGTTTTGTTTTGGTGAGGCAATCAGGGTTAAGTGACTTGCCCAGAGTCACACAGCTGGTAAAGTGTCTGAGGTCAAATTTGAACTCAGGTCTTCCTGACTCTAAGGCTGGAGCTCTATCCACTGTACCACCTAGCTGCTCCCACAATATATTTTTATAAAGTACATTATACATAATATATAACTAACATTTATATAGCATTTGCCATAGATTTGCAAAATACTTTACATATGTCATCTCATTTGTTCCTCATAACAAACCTGAGGAGTCAGTGCTATTATTATCTCAACTTTTACTGATGAGGAAACTGAGTCTTAGAGAAGCAAAGTGACTTGCCCAAAGTCACATAGCTATTAAGTATTTGATGTAGTATTCAAAGTCAGATCTTCCTTATTCTGAGTCCAACAACATGAAATAAAAAAGTATATGTATATATGTATATATGAATGTATGCAAAATGTGCATACATATAACAGACTATACATGACAGAACTATAATAACAAATAACACAGATAGTGCTTTAAGGTTTGCAAAGCACAGATATAATATTTCACTCAGTACGTGTGTGTGCGTGCGTGCGTGTATGCGTGTGTGTGTGTGTGTGTGTGTGTGTATGTGGGTGGGTGGGTGGGTGTGTGGGTGTGTCTAGGCCTCTAATTTCATTCATTCAGGGAACTCCAAGTGAGGAAACTATGCCAATACAGATAGACAACTGTTTTACAACTTATACTCTTAGAAAATTGCCTAGAGAAAAGTGAAGTCAAGTTATTTGTCCAGGGTCACACCAGAAGAAGCAAGACTTAAACCCAGGTCTTCCTGAATCTAAGACTAGTTTGCTAGGCCCTATGCCATGCTCCCTTTTGTTCTTATACTTTCTCCTACATT
This sequence comes from Vombatus ursinus, assembly GCF_900497805.2. Classification (NCBI taxonomy): domain Eukaryota; kingdom Metazoa; phylum Chordata; class Mammalia; order Diprotodontia; family Vombatidae; genus Vombatus; species Vombatus ursinus. Next base: position 14,632,462 of record NW_020954590.1, on the reverse strand, counting down.
TCTCCTGTGATGCCTTGTCATGGAATGGAGGTGCCCCCTGGGATCTCAAAGGCTCTGCTAGTGGAATGCAAGCACAGGCTCCATGATAGGCTGTGTGTTTATAGTCTGAGGATAATCCTGGTTAAATCTGGAAAGGCTCACCCTTATGGTTACCAAACTCTTCAACCACAACATCTATTTTATTTTAGGCCAGATAAGAAGTCAGAGAATGATTATGATCTGAATCAGGGAAGGAAGTACCCACAGTGATGTAGTGAAGCACTATATTTAGATGCTGCATTGTACTACCCAGTCATTTATTCTTTTACTCAGTCTCATTTTCTAAATTTCTACATCACTATGATTTCCTTTCCTAGTCAACTTTCTTTCTGCCCAATATTTTTCTGGATAAGACATATTGGCCAGTTTTCCTCATTAAACATCGTCTAGCCTTCTTCCCCTAAGTTCCCTGGCTTTTAATCATTTTGGTTCTGTTTTCTTTGAACTCTCTGAAATTTCTTTTCTTTTTCTTAGAACCTGAATTGTATTCCTCCCATATGGAATGTGTTTACTTTTGCAATGCTGGATTATATAAAATATTGAAGCATTTAAGTGCTGTGATGATTCTAGCATTAGATCTGGAGTCAGGAATTTATCAAATCCAATTTCAGATATGTATTAGCTATGTGACTTTGAACAAGTTACATAATTTCTCAAAACCTAAACTTCTCCATTTGTAAAATGGGGATAATAACCTACCTCACAGGGTTGTTAGTAGTAAGGATAAAATGAGATGATATTTATAAAGTACTTTGCAAACTTTAAAGCATTATATAATGACTAGTTGGAATTTATACCAGGAATGTAGGGCTGGCTTAATGTGAAGAAAACTATCAACCTAATTGACCATATAAGTGGAGTTTTCCTTAAAATGATAAGTAGCTTCTATCTAAAAAAACGTTATCTAAAAGTAAGCATTATCTTTAAGGGAGATAAGCTAAAAGCCTTCCCAATAAGATCAGGGGTGAAGCAAAGATGTCCATTATCACCACTACTATTCAATATTGTTCTAGAATGCTAGCTACAGCAATAAGAGAAGAAAAATGGAAGGAATTAAAATAGGCATAAGCAAACAAAACTATCACTCTTTGCAGATGATATGATGGTATCCTCAGAGAATTCAATAGAATAAACTAAAAAAAAACTAGTTGAAATAAATAACTTTAGTAAAATTACAGGACATAAAATGAAGCCACAAATATCATCGGTATTTCTATATATTACTAACAAAGTCTAGCTGCAAAAGATAGAAAGAGAAATTCCATTTAAGTTAACTTCACACAATATAAACTACTTGGCAGTCTACCTGCCAAGATATACCCAGGAACTATATGAGCATAATAACAGAACACTTTTCACATAAATAAAGTCAGATCTAAACTATTCAGGGGCAAGTCAAGCCAAAGCAACAAAAATTACAATTCTACCTATACTAATTAACTTAATCATTGCCATACCAATCAAATTATCCAAGATTTATTTTATAGAGCTAAGGAAAAAAATAAAAACAAAATTCATCTGGAAGAAGAAAAGGTCAAGAATCTTAAAGGAATCAATGAAAAAATGCAGAGGAAGGTACCTTTGTAGTACCATGTCTGAAACTGTATTGCAAAATGGTAAGCATCAAAACACTCTGATAATGGCTAAGAAATAGAATGGTGGATCAGTGGAATTGATTAAATACACAATACACAATAGTAAATGACCATAGTAATCTGGTATTTCACAAACCCAAAGATCCAAGATCATAAGACAAGAAATCAGTACTTGACAAAAACTGCTGGGAAAACTGGAAAGTAGTTTGGCAGAAACTAGGTATAACCCAACATCTCACACTGTATTTTGTGATAAGGTCAAAATTGGTACATGATTTTGACATAAAGGATGATATCATAAGCATATTTTACCTGGCAGATTTATGGATAAAGGAAGAATTTGTGACCAAACAAGAGATATAGAGCATTACAAAATGTAAAATGCATAATTTTGATAACATTAAATTAAAAAGATTTTTTCACAAACAAAACCAGTGCAGTCAAGATTAGAAGGGAAATAGGAAACAGAAAAAAATGACTGCAAATTTCTCTGAAATAGGCCTTATTTCTCAAATATATAGAGAACTGTGTCAAATTTATGGATCATTCCTCAATTGATAAATGGTCAAAAAATATGAACAGGCAGTTTTCAGAAGAAGAAATCAAAACTTTCTATAGTCATAAGAAAAAAATGCTCCAAAATCACTATTAATTAGAGAAATGCAAATTAAAACAACTCCAAGGAACTAACTCACACCTATCAGATTGGCTAATATGACAGAATAGGAAAATGACAAATATTGGAGGGAATGCGGGAAAATTGGTACACTAATGTTGGTTGAATTGTGAACCGATTCAACTATTCTGGAGAGCAATTTGGAACTATGCCCAAAGAGCTATCAAACTATGTATGCCACAGTTTTTGACCCAGCAATACCACTACTAAGTCTGTATCCCAAAGAGATCAAAGAAAAAGGAGAAGGACCTATGTGTACAAAAATATTTATAACAGCTCTTTTTATGGTGACCAAGAATTAGAAATTGAGGAGATGCCCATCATTTGGGGAATGACTAAACATGTTACGGCATATGAGTGTGATGGAATACTATTGAGCTATAAGAAAGGATGAGCAGGAGGCTTTCAGAAAAACCTGTGAAGTTTTATATGGACTGATCCAAAGTGAAATTAGTAGAACCAGAAGAACACTGTAAACAGTAACAGCAATATTGTACGATGATAAACTGTGAATGACTTAGCTATCTTCAGCAATACAATGATACAAAACAATTCCAAAGGACTTATGATGGAAGATGCTATCCACCTCCAGAGAAAGATCACCTCTAGAGATGGAGTTGAAGGCAAATTGAAACATAAAAACTTTATTATTCTTGGGGTTTTTTTGACCTGGTTTCTTTTACAATATGGCTAAGATGGAAATGTTTTACATGACTGCACATGTATAATCTATATTAAATTCTTTGCTTTTTTAAGGAGATACTGGGGGGAGGAAGAGAGAGATGGAGAGAATTTGAAGCTCAAAATTTTTAAAAATAAATGTTAAAAATTTTATTACATGTAATTGAAAAAATAAAATAAAAATTTAGTATAAAAAGTTAATAGAATAACAAAATATTAAAATTAAAAATTATGTGAATGCAAGTAATTATTATTATATTATTTATCAGTATCAATCAATTATCCTATTTATTTTTTTCTTTTCCAATTTTACAGATGCTTCTTGTATATCCAAAATTGTCATTACCCCAGATCTCTCTTACATCATTTCTCAAAAACCCTAACCAATTTCAATTTGCTTAACAGATTAGATACACATTGATTAACATTCCCTTGAAGGCCCTCTGGGAGTGCTATGAAAACTTATTTTCTCAACCCCTGTTTTCCTACCTCCCATACCACCTTTACTTAAGGAAAACAATCTCCTCTCCCCCCACCATCTCTTTCCCTTGGCACTTCTGCCTACGTCTCTCTTCGCCCCCTTTCACTCCATTTCATTCTTTCTCAGTCTTTCACTACCATACATTTGTTAAGCTCTAAATATGTATCAGGCATTGTCCTAAGTTCTAGAGTTACAAAGAAAGGTTGGCAGCAGATTAGATATGTATAGTGAGTGAAAGTGAGGAGTCAAGTATGTCCCTGAGGTTATAAGTCTGGTTGACTGGGAAAATAGTGGTACTTTCAATAATAATAGGGAAGTTTGGAAGAGGAAGGAGTTTGCAGGGAAAGCTAGTGAGTTCTCTTTTGTACATGTTGAGTTTGAGATGTCTATGGGACATCCAGTTCCTGATGTCCAAGGGGCTATTGATGCTGTGAGATATCTCAAGAGAGATGTTAGGGTTGGATATATAGATCAGGGAATCATCATAATTGAATTCCTGGGAGCTAATAAGATCACCAAGCAAAATAGTATAAAAGAAGAGTGGAAGATCCAGCAGAGAGCCCTGGAAGATACCAAAACTTAGTATGTGTGCAATGGATGACCATCCAGCAATGGAGACCAAGAAGGAGTGATCAGATTTGTTGGAGAAGAATCAGGAGGGAAAAATGTCAGGAAAACCTAGAGATAAAAGATGACCCAACAGAAGAGAGTTATTGACAGTGGAATAAGCTACTTCAGGAAATAGAGACCTCTTTATCACTGGAGTTCTTCAAGAAGAGGCAGGACGAACATTGGTCAGAGATATAGTTGACATCTTTCCTATGCAGGCATGTGTAAGAGTAGTTTACTTCTGTTGTCTCTTCTACCTTTTAGATCCTTCTCTTCCCAGTGGTGTCAGAAGATCTTAATTCTAGGTGCTTCTTCATCATCAACAGTCACACATCATACTACCTCTCTATGTGTTTTTTCCTCATGTATAAAACGGAAATTATATACAAGTATCTGCCCAGCCAGAATTATATATCACACATACATATGTAAGTATGCATAGGCTTGGAAAAGTTAAAAACAATCATGCAAATGTCAGAAATTATTAGAGAAGGGTAAAGAGAAAGGAAAAAATTGTACTAAGGAGGTTAATCTTTTCACCATAGGATTTAAAAGAAAAAAGTAGAAACACCAATTTCAGATATTGTGTAAAGAGAGAGTAAGATATTAACAGAGACAGTACTCTGTTTTGATTCAGATATTAATTCACGTTTTTATACTAAATATTTATTTTTTCTTTTTAATTTTTGAAGTCTTTTTATAGTTTCTTCAAACCACTTTCTGTTTCATAATATCTTCAAGTTAATTAACATTTTTCCAGATTATAAATAAAAATATCAAATGAGACCAGACTTAGTGGCATTCCCTATGGCAATCAGAAATGTCCTTCACTTTGATACACACACCATTTAATTCCCAGTGCTGTCCTAAAGCAATTTGGGAGCCTGTAGGAATGCCCATGCATAAGCCTATCACAATGTGGATTTTGTGAGAGTTGCTAAGACCAAAATATCATATATATTGACTAATCAAGTTTTTAATTAAAAAAGTTCCTTTTTCCAAGACAACTTCATTTCCTTTCATTCTTTTAGCATTATAGGAGATTTATCTGTCAAACAAATATTTCAAGCTATATCTCTTAAGGAGTAGTTTTCTTTTGAGGATCAAGAAAGCAGTTGAAAGTCATTAAAGTTTTTAATATTCCCTTTCTTTAATAATGTTTCTTTTCTTCTTACTGTACTTGTAAGGAAATGATTCTGTTTAAAGACAGTTCAGTTCAAAGAGGGAAAAATAGACTCAGGAAAGCTTCCTCTAGGAATTAAAAAAAGGTCTATGACAAGGACTAGGCAGTAAAATGTCATAGCTCAATAAAGAAACTCTTTCCATGTAAAATAGTGTTTTTGTGAAATATTTTTAATGTGATTGAGTGAAGTACCTTAGACTCAAATCAGTAGATCTCTTCTCTTCCCTATAGAAAGGAGGTAGATGACATTTCCCTGTGGGACAGCATATATGGGGAAATAGTAGAAATTCCTACAGTTTAAAAGTGGTATAAAAAAGTTGTTATTGTTGTTTTTGTTTTAAAGGAATACTAGAATGAACTTCAGAAGAACTGGGTCTGAATCCAGGTTTTTACAGTTACTATTTATTTGATTCTAGGTAAGTCATTTCTGTCTTTCTGGCTCTCATTTTATTCATCTATATTTTATTGTATGAGTGATATTATTAGTTTGGGGTACATCTGGTAAAAAAAAAAGCATCCTCTACCAATTCAGCCTGGTAATTTGTAGTCTTAGAGAGTTGCTAGGGACACCAAAAGTTTAAGTAACTTACTCAGATCACAGAATCTGTATGCCAAAGGTACAATTTGAACATAGGTCTTCCTGACTTGAAGGTCAACTCTTTATCATTTCATGTCTGTCTTCTTAATCTATTTTTAAAAAAAACCCGAATGAGGTTCAGAGAGATAAAAATAACACTGTTTGCTTCTTAGGGTTTTTTTTTTCTTCTTGTAAAGGACACACTTTGTAAATCTTATTCATATGAATTATCTTTTATTATTATGTAAGAATAAAGTCAGAGCGCTTCCTTCCTCCCTAATTCTTAGAGCCATGGAGTGGCAAAGAAAAAAAAAAGGTGGCCAGTTTTCTGTCCTAGAATGCTTTAAGGCTAAATCAGTCACTCTTTCAGGTGCATAGGGGGTGGTGTTGGATGTTTCCTTGTGGGTGATGCTATGATTGCTAGTGTTTAGCCTAATGCCTGACACATAACAATCTTACTTTATAGAAATTGTGTGAGCTTGTGTAGCCAAGCCAGTAACTATGCAGATAAAATCCAAGAATGCAGATAAGAAAGTTAATATATTTTTTCATAGCAGGAATTTAATAATTGTTTGTTGACTTGTTTGGTTCCCACAGTCAAACACATAATATACCATAGCTCCCATGCTGCTTAAATTAGTGAATATAGATACGAAGGGCCATTGTATCTTTTCTTTATTCCTTCAGTGGATTGCATGGGTGTATTATTAAATTTAATCAATATTTGAACTCCTAAATGATGTACCATGGAATAAGAGAAAAACAGTTTTTATCACTCACATGCATAAAGCCAGAGAATCCTTGTTCATATTGACTTAACTGATTCCCTCTTGATTTTGAGAATCAACTTTCTAGGAAGAATAAAGGAATGATTAATACATTAAAAATTAGTCTTAGGTCATAGTGTTTCAACTAGCATAACCAAATGTAATAAGCGTTCTGAGTTAGTATGAATCAATAACATTCAAGGACCACTATATATAAATCAAAATGTTTTCATAAGCAAATGTGAAATGAACTCTTGGGCCAGGTTGGACCTGGTCCAATAAATGAAGCATAATCATGAATAAGATATATACTGAAAGAATTAGTGATCTTAATGGAATCAAATTTAAAATGTTCAGAGAGCAATGTTAAATACATGCACACATACACACAATAATCTTAGCAAATACAGAATAAATATTAATGGACTATAAAAGGTACTTTAAAATTGGATTCCCAGAAACACGAAATCAAACTGAGGAAATAAGGACAGCCAGGAATGGCAGAATACCAGGGAGTTGATTTCTTGTTCTTTAGATAGAAAAATGCCTTCAGACAGATGCGTGTGAGATAATGCTGAAATTCTACTGTGGACCCCATGGCATTGTGGGGGGGCAGTAGTTAGTGGAACAAGTTTCCTAGTCTCAATAGTTTACAGTGACAAAAATAATAAAAATATAGACACAGCATGCAGTAATTAAGGCCACAATGAATTTCTTTGTTGACATCCCTTGTGGTTCCTCAGTCACAGAATAAAATTGTCAGCACAATAGCTTGATTTTTTTTTAAATCATTCAGAGATCCCAAAGGTATTTAAGAGGATATTTTTACATAATGCTTTAAGGTTTTTTTATGAAAATTGTGAAATACAATTTTCTAAAAACTAAAATAATATTCTTTGAATTTTCAACAAAATTGCCATGTGATTTACGCATAATAACTTAAGTTAAAGTCAGTCAGGGAACAGTTGACATTAAATGTCAAAATAATATCAAACTATATCACTGAGGAAAAAGATGGATCAGAGACAAGGTGAAAATGCACAAAGTTCTAAAGAAGTTGGTAAATGGATTTGCAGGATGGAATGAACATGAAGCTAGAAAGGGGGAGATGATAGAAAATAGTCAAGGTCAAAGATGGTTTCTCTGGGCTTAAATCTCCGAATTTGAATTAAAATAGCCTTTTCAAAAGGATAGCAAGAAATGGGTCACTGCAGGAGAACATCAATAATGTGACATCTTCATAGAAATGAAAAGTACATATTTCCCTAAAATGAAACATCTAGTAACAGGAAACATTGGAGATCATAGAATGAAAGAAAAATACTCAATGGCAAAATCCAGAGGCAATTACATAATAATCCAAATTCAGGCCATAAATATAAAATCACTAAGATGAAAAGCTTTTTCTAAGGTTACTTAGTCTACAATAGACCCCAAAAGCTGCTTTGTAGACTTTTAATAATTCATTCTAACACATCAAATCATATTTGTCCCACAGAATGACAAAAAGAAGCTTTGAGCATTGAACTCTGGGGTTCAATGCCTAAGTAATATGGTAAACTTCCATTTGTCTAGAATGGTTGAAGAATGGAGTTCTGGTTCAAACTAACCTCAGTACTAGAATACCCATCCAACCAGGTTCAGTGCAGTTAATTAAAAGATTATTCATGGGAATAACAGTTTTACAATAAGATTATTAAGTGGTAAATACCAGAGATCCATTTCCATGGAAGGTAGAGTACTAAGGCAGGAAATCTGCCTTAAATGAGTTTAAAGAAGGGACTCAAATCATAGGTAGAATGGAAGGATAATCTAGGAGCCCCGTTCCTAATAACTAGAAGGGAATTTGGAAAAGTGGGACCACCAGCAATATGCTAAGCTGATGAACTGTTGAAGAGCTCATGGACTAGAAATAAGATTAGTCTGGGTGCTGGCAGTGGGGAATGGGATAGAGATGAACTTAAAGGTAGGAATGTGAAGTATTAAGTGACCTCAATTCAAGGAGAGCAGTTACCATGAAGTAACTACTTCATGGTAGTTATTAGAAAAAACCAGGCATAAGTGAGGGTAATTGCCTATTACCAAGGTAAACAAAGCCTAGTAGGGCCATGTCAAGGTAGGCAGGGGCAATAGAGCTTCAGTTCAGCATCCTGGATAGTTCAATAAGAGTGAAACCACTGGTTATGTTTAATATACCACACTAAGGTCTTGTCTCGTAGACTTAGAGATCTAGACTTCAAAGTTTTTATTTTACATTTGAGGAAACTGAAGCTGAGGGAGGTTCTGACTTTCCGAAAGTCACAGAGGAAGCAGAGGAGAAATATAAACTTGAGTTCTCTAACTCCAGGAAGGTAGTTGATATTGATAGTGATATGTGGTACAATGGAAAAAAGTGTGTGTGTGTGTGTATGTGTGTGTGTGTATGTGTACATACACATATAACCATATTATATATGTGTGTGTGTACATATATATGGAAAGAGCATATATATAATGCATACATATGGAAGGAATATGGATATTGAATATATACAGAAAGGAGAGAGAGAGGGAGGCAAGAAATCTATGTAACTCTATGGAGCTCTGAATATTGAAAGGGTGTCATCCATTTTTTAAGCCAGGCTTATTCTCTGAGAAGTAATGAAGTCATCCACAACCTCGTAAATATTCGCTCTCTGTGTTCCATGGAAAGTTTATGTCCCCTGGCCAGATTGTGGACTCTTCAGGGACAGCCATCTTCTTCAGTAAGAATAATGACAGATTTACATAGTGCTTTTGTTACAATAACCTCATGAGGTGGATAGTGCAAGTATCATACCATTTTATAGGTACCAAAAGCAAGGTTCTGAGAATTTATGTCATATGCTCAAGATCATGCAACTAATAAATGTCATAGCAAGGATTTAAATCCAAGTCCTCTAACTCCAATTTAGTGTGATTTCTACTGCACTATGCTATCTTTCTTTGATGATGGATAATGTTAACAGTCCCCTAGGGCTAAGATTGGGAAAGGGGGCAGAACTCAGCCTAGATTAAGAGCCTTTGCACATAATGTACACCATTGTTAGATTACCAATATTCGAAATACTAGAATGAAACAAAAATGCAAAAAATTATAAAGCTCTACTAAGCATTATTGGACCTTCTCTTAGTGATTCAGAGTACCCTTCAAACTCTGCGAACATTGATGATCAAGGTATGTTACTGTACAGGAGATATAGAACAAATTATCTTGTCCCATGCCTAAACAATGACCTTTAAAGATAAATTCCTATTATAAGCTTTTTAAACTCATAATTGATTTTTTTTTCACACAAATACAGCATGAAAAAGAAAGACAATGGGCACTAGCAGTTTGGATGATCAAGAATTACAGTTATATAATTTATATATCTTCCCGAAAGTCACCCAAGTTCCACAAGGTCTAGGACTATTTCAGTGTTACCAGATGCTCAGCCTAGCATCTGGTACATAGTAGGCATTCAATACATGTTTGTTAATTTGTTACCTAGAAAGAGTGCAGAAAAGTAAAGCTGAAGCATCCCTTTCTGCTAATTGATGAAATTCTCCAATATCCTCATGGATCTGCGGCTACCTGTTAATCATCAACAATGAGCAAATAACTGGATTGTACCTGTGCTGAAAATGGTCTCTTCACAGAATACTGTATTTTATTTTCTTAACTGATACCTGGGCTTTCATTGGAGGATGTTAGTTAAAAATCTTAGCTTTGTTTATCCAAACCAATGCTCAGTATGGAAATGTATGGAGAAAGGAACCTGGCAGTTCAGAAACAGCAGCAGCAGAATCAGAAGCTACTGAATTCTGTAGCATGTTAAAGGAGAGCTTATTCTAGGAAATTTGTGATTTAGCCCATGAATTCCTAAAATGTTCAGTTCTTTTAGGTGAAGTTCTCTTAATAAAAGAAAACTTCTCACTTTCTTAGATGGCTCAGAGCCAGAAGATGATGCCAGAGAAAGCAGAGGGGAAAGAGAAGAAATAAATGACTGGAGGTTTGAGAAAACATTCTGAAAGGAAGCACTGAAAGCTCTTAAATGATTTATGTTTTCAGGATTCATTTGAATCTCTTCTGTTCATTAATTATTACATTCATTAGGCAGTTTCCATTAGAAAGTATATCTTTCTCCTACGACAATTTTGTCCAATCAGTATTGATACCTAACATTATACCTCATTACCCATTTGCCTGGCTCAAAACCCAAATCCATCATGATGACAAGAACATGTTTTCTTTTGTTTTGTATTTAAATTAAAAGGTTTTACATGTGGAGGAGGGACAACCCAGCTTTTTCTCCTTCAAATACAAGAGTTGCACCATGGTATAAATATTGTTTGGGGCTGGGATTTTCCTTCTGCAGTTAAGAGCTAGAGTTTTAGATGCAGTTGCTAAAATACTGTTTACTGATGTATACCCAGCACTTACTAGCTGTGTGACCCTGGGCAAGTCACTTAACCCCAGTTGCCTTAAAAAAAGAAAAAAAAAGAAAAAAAAGAAAAAAAAAAAGAACTGATGTATACCCAGGCATGGGTTAGGCAAAAGGTAGCTTACATTCCATCTTTCTGAATGTGATTTAAGAGGGTGATGAATTCAAAGAATAGAATAGATTCCATTCCTTTGTGGAATTTAACAACTGAGAACATATTCAAACACATATCTATATCTTACCTATCAACAAGCATTTATTAAGCGACTCATATGTGTTATGCACTGGGAATGAAACATTACTCTCCTCAAGAAATTTATGTTCTATTGGTGGGGGAAAAAGTGTGTATATATACACACAAATACATGTGTATATACACATACACATATACATATATACATACATATATACAAGGAAATATTATAGGGGGTTTGCTAGTTGCTGGGAGAAGGCAAGGAAGGTAGAGTTTGAGCTGACTTTCAAAAAAACCCTACAGATTCTAAGATATGTAAGTGGGTAGTAAGTACGTTCCAATCATAGGTGAAAATCTATGCAAAGGTATAAAGACAAGAAAAGGAGGGTCATATGGGGAACAGCAAGAAGGCAGTTTTGACAAACTTGTAGAGTCTGTGATTGGGAATGATATATAATGGGACTAGAAAGGGAGGTTAGAACCAGGTTGTGAAGGGCTTTAAATGACAGGTTAGTTATATTTTATCCTAGAGGTTCTGGGGGGCTGCCAGAGTTTATGGAGTAGGGGAGTGACATGGTTGGACCTGCACTTTAAGAAAAGCACTTTGGTAGCTGTGTGGTTTGGAGAGAGGGGAGACTTGAAGCAGGTGGCCCACTTGTGAGGCTATCATTATATCTAGGTGAGAGTCCAGAAGAGTCTAAATTATGATTGTAGCTATGTGAGTGAATAGAAGAAGACAGGTGTGAGAAGTTGTATGAAGGTTAAATTGATGAAGCCTGGCAATTTCAGATATGTGAGGTGAAAAGGATTGAAAACTTGAGAATGACTGAGCTATGAAACTGAGTGACTGGCAGGAAGGTGTTACCCTCAACAAAAATGGAAAAGCTCAGAGGAGAAGTGAGTTTGAAAGGAAAGAAAATGAATTCTGTTCCGGATGAATTGAGTTTGAGATGTTTATGTGATATCTGCCTCAAGGTATCTAATAGATACTTAATGATTAAGAACCAAAGCTCTTAAAAGAAAGAAATTAGGGCTGGAAATAGACTTAGGAGTAATCGTCTACATAGAGATTACAATTAGGATCATGGAAGCTGATCACCAAGACTGTGCTGTGAGAAAATATTACAGGGTTAATGATAGAGCCTTAGGAAATAGCTGTAGATGATGATGCATCTGAGGAGACTAGGATGGAGCAGTCAGTCAAATAAGAGGAGACTAAAGATAGAGCAGTGTCATGAAACCCAGAGAAAAGAGAGTAGAGAGCATCCAAGGGGAGAGGGTGATCAACAGTGTCCAAAGCTATATAGAAGTCAAGAAGGAATGAAAAAAGGCCAGTGGAGTTGGCAGTTAAGGGATCTTTGGAAGTTGGAGAGAATAATTTCAGTTGAGTGATGAAGTTCGAAGTTAGATTGTAAAAGGTTGAGAACTGAATAGATGAAGTGGAGAAATGAGAGTATGTAGCTATACTTGTGTCTCAAATCTATCTGGCCCTAGTCAATTAGGTAATTAAATATATAAAAACTTTGGATATATGAAACAGACTAATAGAATTCAAAACATGTCTAATCCCATATAAGAATGCACAGCCCTCCCATAACTGATTTGTCTAAGGTTTTGTTGATCCTTACATATGGCATTCCATCTATAATCTTGGGCCTTTGGATGGGCTATTCCCATGCCTGGAATGCACACCTTTACCTCAGCCTCTTAAAGTCTCTTCAAAACACAAAATAAAATATGACATTACATCAGGGCTTTCTTGATCCTCCTTCTCCCCCAGCTGATGGTGAATACCCACTACAATAAATTAGCTTATATTCATTTTCTGTACATTTTGCATATGTATATATGTATACATTGTCTTTCAGAAATGAATATAATCTCTTCACATTGGAGAAGCAGCATGGTATAGTGATAGGGCTTGGAGTCTGAAAAGCATGGTTAAAACTCTACTTCAGATATTTACTATGTGACCCTGACGAAATCACTTAACTACTCAATGTCTCAGTTTCTTCATCTGTAAAATGAGGGGGTTGGACTAATGGACCACTGAGGTCCAGTCTGGCTCTAAATATATTACCTTATAATCCAGAAGGCAAGGATGATTTCATTCTTGTCTTTGAATCCATGCTTAACTCGGGATTTAGGAAGTGGATTTAGGAAGATTGGAGTTTAAATTCTACTTTATAGCCATGTGACCTTGGGCAAGTCATATAATCTCAGTAACTCTTAGTTTCCTCACCTGTAAAATGGAAATAATAATAGTACCTATCTCACAGAGATGCTGGGAGGATAAAATTTATTTATACAATACATGTAAGGTGCTCTGCAAACTTTAAAGCTCTATATAAATATTCATTATTGTTATTATTATCATTATCATCTACTGAGCACAATTCCTGGCACATAATTGACATTTGACAAATTCTGGTTGATTAATTGTTTTAAGGCAGGCAAAAGAGATTCAGAGGAGAGTGGGAGGGAAGGAAGGGAGTAAAGAAAGCAAATGTTAATGGAAACTCTGTACGATAATGCCAGGGGGAAACTAAAACCTAGATGGCATTTATTCCCTAGAAAGACAAACCATAAATATGCCTGTATTATACTCTGTTACCTCATTAAATTGAATCCTGGAGGAGATGAAGTTAAATGCAATCCAAAAGGCAATGGAAAGGTTAACAATAGTTTGAACAAGTTGCCACATATTACAAATAAGTAACCCCGAAGAAGACATGTTGTATAGACTATCATAAGGAAAAAAATATCAGTGGGGGGAAAAAAGATGGTCTATTCTTGTAGCCAGGGCAAGGAATAACTGATAGGCAGCACTTCTGCTTCACTGGCATCCACTTAATGTGAAAAGAATCCAAAAAAAGGCCTCCAGTACAGGTGGGCTCCCTGCAGCAAATTTATGGGAGGAGAGGACATAAATGAGAGATGTACTGAATGGTCATGGAAAGATGGATTATAAGCTTCATCACTTTGGAGAGATAGATTGGACCATATCTCAAGTTGAATCAGCTCTAATGATGTTTGAAAGGTTACCAAGAAAGGAGTTTCCTTTCCTTCAGATCTGTTAAATTCCCCCTCCAAATCAACTGAGTTTCCTAAAAGTCCTAAGAAAAATTCCAAATGCCTCAGCAATGACATGGAAAGCACAATCTCCCCTAACAAATAGGCAGTAGCAACTGCTTTAAAGTAGGAAAAGGTTATACCAATTAAATTGGCCTAAGAAAAGGCGAACTTAATTTTCCTTCAGTATCAATCAATATTGTGAACTCAAGCATATGAGTAATACCAAGGTCATTAGACCAAATTTCATATTGTTCAACTTCACAATTTAAATGGCTAGACATTTCCAATAACATTTTCACACTTTGTGACAGCTTAATAAACCCCACTTCACAAAAACCATAAAACAGGGTATAATAAACAAGTTTTTCTGCCTAGTTTGATGACCACTACATCATTAAACATGATTTAGGACCTTGTAGTTTTTTAATAACAAAAAAAATTATGTTTGAAACTGAGATAGAATAATTATCTTGGTTTATACAGAGATTTTCCTTTCTCAGTTTACAAACAATAAAAAGATAATTAAATTGCATTTTAGAAATCTTTTAGTCTGAACTGTGTTTTAGAACCTTGGTTAGTAATGCTAACTGTTTCACTGCTCATTACCCAGGATGACACAATGAGCCCTTTGTTAACAAACAAATTCCATTCATCTTTCAGGTATTTGTTTTGTTTTGATTCATTGAAATAATCACAGTTATACAGACCCTTTCATCTGGTTTTGTTGTGCTGAACTAATACTTCTCCTTGCTCAGTTTTCAGGTATTTCTTACCTGAACTTAAAATATTTTCCTCCTCTGGCAATGTTCAGACATGTTGGATTTGGAGCAAGAGTCAG
The DNA here is from genome assembly GCF_900497805.2 of Vombatus ursinus. Classification (NCBI taxonomy): domain Eukaryota; kingdom Metazoa; phylum Chordata; class Mammalia; order Diprotodontia; family Vombatidae; genus Vombatus; species Vombatus ursinus. Next base: position 14,617,303 of record NW_020954590.1, on the reverse strand, counting down.
AACATATTGCAAAATGTGTTTGTAATAGGGATCCAGGAGCAAGCAGACTTTCTGTGCATGACTGACTGAATATGCAACATGGCATAGTTTTGGAAAAGAGCCCAGAACTTTGAGGGAACCTATTTGGAAGCTTGCTAATGCAGAAAACTTCCCTGGACCCAGGCCATTTTCTCTAATGAACACCAATGGTCCTGCTAAATGAAAACCATTCAATACACCATTGTCCTTCATATTTTAGCATGGTTTTATTGACATTATTTCTGAAACAGACCATTTATGTATTAGTTATACATTCAATATTTTAACAACAAAAAAATTCATCAAGTGCTTACAATGTTCTCAAGACATCATTGTCAGCACAGGAGAAAGGGAGAGATACAATACAGACTCTTCTCAATCTATCATATAATGTGATGGGTGTATGGGGAATATGTTTGAAGATGTGCACAAAAGTGTCTGACAACATGACAAATTTGATTATGGTGATTATCATTATGCCCTTCCAGTTCTTAACAAGAAGACAATGTAGTCTCAACAAAAAGCAACTAGAAGCAATTTCTAGAGGTAATGAAATCTTAATCACAATACTGATGACCACTTGAACAAGGATGGTATTTTCATCACTGCTTCTGATTCAAGAAAAATGCGGATTTGGGAAATGAACATGTTAAGATGGTTGCATCTGAAAACAAGGTTTGGCTTTCTAGACCACAGACTAACATATAGGGATAATGGATTCTTTGCCAGTGCTGAAATGTATTTAATGAGAGCTGGGAAAAAATATCTTAACCTGGAAAGTTCTAAATCTTTTAAAGATGGACTTAAAGTGAATATTGAGGGAGAAGGAAAAATGCCTATGTTAATCTGTCAAGTTGGATACAAAAGAAAGTGATATGTCTGACAATGGAAGAAAATCAGTGAATACCGTAACCCTGATGAAACCATTTTCAAGAATAAAGGCAATCACAGGGCCTGTGGTTTCACATATCTAATCACAAATGTGCATAGTATGAATATTTAACAAGGTAAACTAAAGAACTCATTGGCATCTATCACTGAAAGTTAGTTGGATGTGACTCATAACTAAAATATAGTTAATTTATTCAAAAGCAACAGAAAAAAGCAATGGTAGAATAGTATTGTGTGTTAAAAAAAAAATCCATCACAAGGAAATCAATAAACCAAATTACGTGAGCGTGATGGAGGGAATTTGGACAAAGATTGAAGAAAGAAAAGCAGTAGCCTAGTAAGGGTATGCTAACTACCCAACCAGAAGGAGGAAATGGATGACGAATTCAGGAAAGCAATTATAAATCCAGACTGAATTCATCAAAACATAATGATGAGCAAAATCTAGTATATGAAGATCTGGTGGCCTCTCTCTCTGCTAAAAGTAGAGCAAAAGATACTCATATTCAAATGTTCAAGTGGATCTCCGATCTCATCAATTTTGATATTCCCTTCAACTATGTATATTTTAACAAAACCATGCTTGCCTATCTTCAGGTCCTTCCATAAGTATATTTACTACAGAGAGTCCACACAAAGTACTGGAGTCCCTTACATTCTGATATATTATGAGGTTCTAGTGGAGCACTCAGACTGTCCACCTGGCATTCATCATCCTTGCCATATGACCAGCCCATCTTCTTTTTTATTCATGCATTTCTGATATATAATTCTTTACTGCTGTTCTTTGAAGTTTCTCGTTTGTTTTATATTGCACTCTGCTCACAGCTACCATGCAGCTTTCCATGGGCCAATGTGAAATTCATTTTCAATTCTTCACACACCTGTGTATTTCACATTTCAGAACTATATAACAACACTGGAAGAATATTGATATTAAAAAGATAAGCCTTTTTTAATAGATTTTGGAGTCATTAAAGAAGCTTTGTAATCTCCTTAAGGCATTCAAATTCATTCTCTTCTTTTTGTTTAGTTTTAATTCTAGGTCTACCTCATGATCTGCCTGCCATATATCCACCTAATACATACTTATTTAACATATGCACACATACAAATATTATATACATGGGCATATTTGTGCATATATACATGAATATGTACACATGTACATATAAACATGTATATATTAATATACAAATGCATGTGAATATATATATACTGATGGACCAACTTTAAAAGTTGTCCATCTGATTTGATGTCATAATCTGCTCAATAGATCTGCTTCATTCATTTGATCTTTCTTCTTTTAAGGGACTAGATATCTCTTCCAGGAGGCTTTGCAATATTCCAGGGCAGGACTTGATGCAACCTGCACCATGCACATCATGCACAAACAGGAGCATCTGAAGAACCTCACCATACACTGAGAATTTCTCATCAACTTAGATTCTATGCTGAAATTCCAATATGGTGAATGACTTTGGTAAATAACATTTCCCTATTTTAGAAATCACCTGATATTTATTATCAGCATACTGAACAAGATAATTTCTATTGTTACATATTTCAAGGAATATTTGAATGATTTTAATGTGTAGATAGGAAACATTTTTGTGGAAGAAATTCTTTTTAAGACAACATTTTGCTCTACCAAATCAAGTACTTTTTATCATCAATAAACATTATAGAATCTTCTCTTTTTCCCCAGATAATCAATAAGCATTTATTAAGCATCTACTACATTCTAGACAGTGTACGAAGTTCTATAATATGTGTGTGTATACACACACACGCACAAATATATACTTACATACATGATAAGTTAAAATAAATGAAAGTTAAACACGAAATAGTTGTTCACAAGGGCATCAGGAAATACTTCTTATAGTTTCTTTGTGCAGAGACAGGTGAAGAGGGAATACATTCCTGGCATGAGGAACAACCAATGAAGAGAAATGGAGACAGAACACACACAATCTGTGAAATACAGACCATTTGAGTCTAATTCTAAAGAAATGTATTTTGTTCATGTTGGTCTGGGAGAATGGTCATCTATTAAAAAAGGAATCTATACATCTGCCAAAGAGGGAACCAAACAACTGGATTGAACCTAATGGATTATGTTTCATTGTTTCTACAAATGAAATGGGGATTGAGACAAAGCCAAGATAAATTTTATCTGAAAGTATCCTCCTCTGATGTGTCCACAATCTCTGCTCTTTATATATCACAGCTTAGGAGAAGTGAGAAGACTCATATCCAATAAGACTGAGAAAGAAGTGGGTTGTCAGATACAATGGAAACAACTAAAAATAGAATGAGACCTGTGCCCTGGCAAGTATACTTTTATCACTATAGTTAACTGATAATTGGGGGGTGGGGGAGGATGTGATTTCTTTTTTGGTCAGCCAGTCAGTCAATAAGCACTATTCAGAACCCATTATGTGGCAGGCATTGTGCTAAGTATTAAGATGAGAAGAAATGGCAAAAACAGCAAACAAAAAAAAACAAAAACAGTCCCTACTCTCAAGGAGCTCATAGTCTAATGTGAAAGATAGCATGTAAACAATTATGTATAAGTAATATATATATATATATATATATAATATATATATAGGATAAAATGAAGATAATCTCAGAGGTAAAGCAATAAGACAAAAGAGTGGGAAACATTCTTTCAGAAGGTGGGACATTAGATGAGACTTTTAAAAAGCCAGGGAAGCTAGGAGGCAGAGATGAGGAGGGAGAGAGTTCCAGGCATGGGGGGGCAGCCAGTAAAATGCTTGGAGATGGGGATGGAGTGTGTAAAGAACAACAAGGGAATCCGTGTCACTGGATTGAAGAGCATGTGAGTATGAATAAGGCATAAAAATACTGGAAGGGCATGAGGAGGTCAGGATATATAAGGAACACCAAATAGAAGATTTTATATTTAATTCAGGAGCTGATAAGGAGCCCCTGGAATTTGTTGAAAAGGGGATGACATGGTCCAACTTATCCTTTAGGTAGATCAATTTAATAGCTGAGTGGAGGAATGACTGGAATACAGAAAAATGAGACAGAAAGATCAATCAACAGGCTATTCGAAAATCCAGGTATGAGGTTTTGAGGGTCCCTACCAATGGCGATCAAAGATGATACCTAGGCTGTGAGTCTAAGTGACTAAAAAGTTGGAGGAAGTTTCTGAGGGAAAGATAATAAGGATATTTTTGAACATGTTGAGTTTGAAATATCTATGGGACATCCGGTTTGAGAGATGCCCATTAGGCAATTTGTAATGAGAAACTAGAGGTTAGGACTGGATTAATAGATTTGAGAATCACCAGCATAGAGATGATATTGAATCCATGGGAGATGATGAGATTACTAAGTGAACTGTATAACGGGAGGATGGAAGAAGGCTCAGGACAGAGCCCGGGGAAAAGCACATTGCTAATAGCTAAGACTTGGATGAAGATCCTATGAAGGAGAATGAGAAGGAGGTGTTAGATAGGAAGAGAACAGAGATAGTATAGTATAGTATAGTATAGAACAAGTCGATCCCAGAAATATAGAAAGAAGAGATTAGCAAGTCAAAGATGGCGATCAACAATGTCAAGAAAGATGAGGTTTGAGCTACCAGAATCTTGATTAGGTGATAAGTAAGAATTGAACGAACCTCAGAGAAGCAAAAGTTACTGAGTGATGGTGGTAGAATGGGAGTCTAGAAGTGGTAATGAGGAGCAAGAAGTATTCAAGCTTCCCCACCATGACCAATGAGTGGGACAGTATGAGTGCAAATGCAATCATTTCTTACAAGGGTAGCAAGGGAAGCTGTGTCTTTAAGGCAGAGGTAAGACTAGATAAGGGCAAGAAGGTAGAGGAAACAAGCAAGGAAAAGAAAAAAAAAGTCAGTATGTTACTTTTCTTCTTTTAAGAAGAAAGCTAGTTTGTTACCTATGGAGCCGGCATCTCAGAGAGGTCAGTTCAAGCGAGGGGTAGCTTTAGAGTGGAACACTGGTGGGTTTGGATTGAAGGGAGTGGGAATAAGAGAGTAGTCAATGAGGGATGGATAATAGGGTTTAAACAATGACACTGGGGAATTAGAATTACTGGAATGGTGAGGCTATGACAAGGTAGAAGTATGTAATCTTAGAGAAATGAGTTTGGATAAATTATTACTGTCCATAAGAATGATATCTTAGGTAAAATTGTCTCAGGCCATCAGACAGCTTAGCTATGTGTAACTGAAAAGAGATCTGTTACTGCAATCTTTTGTCTATTTCCCTGTAGTTTCAAAAATTAAAACCCTTTAAAATATCTAAAAGCAAAATGATGTGTCATGTTTCAGAGCGGGGTAAAGGTTAATCAGGGTGGAAGTAGTCTTTATCTTTTCTCTGAGAAAAAGTTGGGACTGGAAGTAGACAGGCCAAGTGGTAGCAGGTAAAAACAGAAGAAATTCCCATGAAGCCTGCTAGTAGAAATAAAGAATAAGTTCACAGGATGAAGTGACCCTGGGTTACCTCAATATATGTGAGGTGAGTCACTCCTCCTCATAGGATTATAGAATTAGAGCTGAAAGTACTCTTACAGACCATCTTGGCCTCTCCTTTCTATTTTATGGATAAGGAAAATGAGGTAGAGAAAGGTTAAGTGATTTACCCAGGGACATACAAGTAATAAATGGGAGAGCCAAAATTTAAACAAGCATTCTCTGACAACAAACCCAGCATCATTTCTAGAGTGCCCACACCATCCTCTTTAGCTCAACTTACTCCTGATATCACATTGACATGTTATTTCCTTCATGAAAAACAAACTCTGGCTATTCCTTTAGCTCTTTGATTTTTTTTTTTAATTTGGATTTTGACTCGCTTGTCAATCAGAATATTGCTAGCCAATTTAGTAAATTGCTGTAACAGAAATCTGTGTTGGCTCTAAGCTCTGTGTTGCTGATGAAAGAAAATATGTATCCTAGGAAGCGCTGCCTAAAGACAGAAACCTGCTGTCATGTACCAACTTTACTAAAAAAAATTTTTAAAAAAAAACATTGAAAAAAGGGGTTTTTTTAAATACTTGGGCACATCAAAAGAAAAAAAGAAAAAATCAGTGCAATACTTCACTCTGAAAAAAATGTAGATAATAACAATTATTAAAAAGTTTATCTGAATTTAGCATTAAGAAAATTGATTTAAATCAAATTGATCTAGCCAAGCTAAACAAAGGCTGCATTGATTCCCTCCAGATTGTAAATAAGAAGGGAGGTTATGACAGTGGTCAGAGAGTTGGTTGAAGGATCAGGAAGACCAGTGTTCAAGTACCATATCTGATATATACTAGCTGCATGATCCTGGGCAAGTCACTGGACCTTACAATGTCCCAAGTATATCTAAGTCTGTAAGTTGGAGAATAGGTTCTAATATGCATTGGTAGAAGAAGTTTCCTCACTGATATTTCCCCACATCTCTTAAATCACAGATTTTTTTAAATTATATTTGACTCTGACCCTTTGGAGGGTTTTTGTTTTTGTTTTTATTTGTTTTTTGCTTAGACCATTTTCCTAGTCTATCTTCCTGAAGTTCTGCTAAACCCAGAAATCTCCCCTTAAGATTAGGAGACATCAACAGCTTCAGCAGAAGTCAATGCCAAGTGTAAAACCCAGCTAGAATGAGAGTCCAATTCAAAATATAATTTCTAATAGTAGGGATATTTTTTGACAGTTCCACATTCCCCTTTTACTGCAACCTATTCATAAAAATCATTCTGCAAGTAGTTTCTAAGAGTGCACAATTTTAAAAAGACTCTCTGCCTTCAATAAAATCTTCAAGAGGACTCTGGAAACATGACTAGAATAAGAAATATCTTTATCCAAGACCATTTCAATGCAAGTTGCCTGAAACCATTGGACAAGAGATAGAACCTCTGAAATCCCTTGTGCTGGCTTAATTTGGAAGACATGATAAGGAGGGGCCAAGAGGAAACAGTGTGATACCAAGAGCTAAAACACCACGAATTCGAAGGAAGGTCACAAAAACTCATCTCAATATCCCAGAGACACAATTAGGGTGTGGCAAATGGGATGTTGTTCAAAGAACCAAAATATTCTGATGGCATTTGTACACCTTCAGCAATATGGAAATAACTGTAGCTTAGCATCTAACTAGCAAGAACAATTAATATAAGAAGCAACCAGAAAGTATGCTTGTTCCTCTTAGGGTATACCACAATAAGTTCCTTTCAGCTTGGTCCTGTTCTAGCTCCACCTGCTCCCAATATCTCTTCCTCTGCAGCCTCCATAGCACTAGCCTTTCAGTATACAGAGATTTCTATCTCTGTCTCCCTAGTCAATGTTCTGAAATCTTTCCCCTGCTTCCACTCAACTAAATATGCCATAAAAAGTTAACATGAAGGGGCACTTCATGCCATTTACCTTCATACCAAAAATTTTGGTTATGGCTTTACAGTTTCCTTATCTAATCATTAAACAGGAAAAACTCATGTAGTAGAAAGAGTACTGAATTTGGATTCAGGAGACCTAGCTTTAAATTTTGGCTCTTCTATTTATTACCTTTATTAACTTAATTTACTTTACCTCTTTGAGAACCAATTTCCAATTAAATGAGTGTATTAATAATAATAATAGTACTAATGAATATTTATATGCTAGAATGAGGGAATACAAGTATTTTAAGGTTTGCACAGTACTTCATATACTTTATCATTAAATTCTCAGAACAAAACTTTGAGATAGTTTCTATTATCCCCATTTTTCAGATTAGTGAAACTAAGGCTTAGAATATTTAAGTGGCTCCCCCAGTGTTACAAAAATATTAAGTATCTCAGATGGGATTTAACTCATATCTTTCTTACCAAATCCAATCCTCTAATCCCTCCACCAGTTGTATCAAAGTAAAAATTAGGGCCACTAGTGCATACGTAAAGATACCTGCAAGACACATATTGACTAATAAAACCACATATTAACACTATCTGTATTCTACTGTATTTTTATTAATTTTGTTAAATATTTCCCAATTACATTTTAATCTGGTTTGGCCTTGATCTCTGCATTATGACATGGAACCTCCTTAGAGAACAGCAGATCTTTAGAGTCCCTCCCATCTTTAAATCCAATGAGCCCTTTGGGGTTGTCTTGTATCACTGTATTGTTGAGAGTAGTTATTCACAGTTCTTCATCAAACAATATTGCTCTTACTGGGTATAACATTCTCCTGGTTCTGTTCACTTCACTTTGCATCAGTTCATGTAAGTCTTTTCTAGGTTTTTTTCTGAAATCATCCTGCCTATCATTTCTTACAGCAAAATAATATTCTGTTTTAATCATATGGCTTGTTTAGTCATTCCCCAATTGATGGACATTCCTTCAATTTCCAATTCTTAGCCACCACAAAAAGAGTTGCTACAAATATTTTTGAACAAATAGGTCCTTCACCCCTCCTTTTTTTTTTTTAAAGTCTTTGGGATACAGACCTAGTAGTGATATTGTTGGATCAAAGGGTATGCACAGTTTTATAGCCCTTTGGGCATAGTTCCAAATTGTTCTGCAGAATGGTTGGATCAATCCACAGCTCCACCAACAGTGCATTAGTGTCCCAGCTTTCCTACATCCCTTCCAACATCCAGCATTTTCCTTTTTTCTTTTTTTTAATTTTTTATGGTAATTTTTATTTATTTTTTTGTTTTCAACATTTACTTCCACAAGATTTTGAATTCCAAATTTTCACCCCATCTCGCCCCTCCCCCCCACCCCAAGATGGCATGCAATCTGAATACCCCTTCCCCTAGTTTGCCTTCCATTCTATCTCTCCCCCACCTTCTCTTATCCCCTTCCCCTTCAATTTTCCTGTAGGGCAGGATGGATTTCTGTACCCCATTTCCTGTATTTCTTATTTCCCAGTTGCATGTGAAAACCTTTTTTTTAAACATGTGTTTTTAAAACTTTGGGTTCCAAATTTTCTCCTTTCCTCCCTCCCCACCCACCCTCATTGATAAGGCAAGCAAATAAATATAGGTTATATATGTGCAGTTATGCAAAACACTTCCAGAGTAGACATGCTATGAAAAACTAACTCTATTTCCCTTAATCCTATCCTGCCTACCCATTTATTCTATTCTTTCTTTTGACCCTGACCCTCCTCAGAAGTATTTGCTTCTAATTACTCCCTTTCCCAATCTGCCCTCCTCTCTATCATTCCCTTACTCTCTTGTCCCCTTCCCCCCCTATTTTTCTGTAGGGTAAGACAGATTTCCACACCCAATTGAGTGTGTATGGTACTCCCTCCTTAAGTCAAATTCTACGAGAATAAGATTCACTCATTCCCTCTCACCTTCCCCCATTTCCCCTCCACTCTAAGAGCCTTTTCTTTTCTGGTTTGGTTTTTTTTTGTGGGATAATTTACCCTGTTCTACCTCTCCCTTTCACCTTCTCCTGGTATATTCCTCTCTCACCCCTTAATTTTATTCTCCAGATATGACCCCTTCATTTTCAACTCACCCTGTGCCCTCTAGCTATCTATTTATATTTATTTATACATACATATAATTTTTTCCCCTCCAACTACCCTAATACTGACAAAGGTCTCATGAGTTACAAATATCATCTTTCCATGCAAGAATGTAAACAGTTCAGCCTTAATAAGTCTCTTATGATTTTCTCTTTCCTGTTTACCTCTTCATGTTCCACTTGAGTCTTGTATTTGAAAATCATATTTTCTATTCAACTCTGGTCTTTTCATCAAGAATGCTTGAAAGTCCTCTATTTCACTGAATGACCATTTTTTTCCCCTGCAGGATTATATTCAGTTTTGCTGGGTAGGTGATTCTTAGTTGTAATCCTATCTCTTTTGCTCTCCAAAATATTATATTCCATGCCCTGTGGTCCCTTAACGTAGAAGCAGCTAAATCTTGTGTTATCGTGATTGTGTTTCCACAATACTTGAATTGTTTCTTTCTGGCTGCTTGTAATACTTTCTCCTTGACCTGGCAACTCTAAAATTTTGCTACAATATTCCTAGTTTTCCTTTGGGGATCTTTTTCAGGAGGAGATTGGTGGATTCTTTGAATTTCTATTTTGCCCTCTGGTTCTAAAATATCAGGACAGTTTTCCTTGATAATTTCTTGAAAGATGATGTCTAGGCTCTTTTTATGATCATGACTTTCAGATAGTCCAATAATTTTTAAATTCTCTCTCCTGGATCTATTTTCCAGGTCAGTTGTTTTTCCAATGAGATATTTCACATTGTTTTCTAATTTTTCATTCTTTTGGATTTGTTTTACAGTGTCTTGATTTCTCCTAAAGTCACTAGCTTCCAATTGCTCTATTCTAATTTTTAAGGAAGTATTTTATTCAGTAATTTTTTGGACTTTCTTTTCCATTTGGCCAATTTTGCTTTTTAGGGCATTCTTCTCCTCATTGGCTTTTTGGACCTCTTTTGCCATTTGGGTTAGGCTATTTTTTTAAGGTGTTATTTTCTTCAGTATTTTTTGGGGGGTCTCCTTTAGCAAGCTGTGGACTTGTTTTTCATGATTTTCTTGCATCACTCTCAGTTTTTCCTTTACTTCTCTTACTTGCTTCTCAAAATCCCTTTTGAGCTCTTCCAAGGCCTGGGACTGATTCATATTTTTCTTGGAGGGTTTGGATGTAGGAGCTTTGTCTTCATTGTCTTCTTCTGGTTGTATGTTTTGATCTTCTTTGTCACCAAAGTAAGATAATATAGTCTGACTCTTTTTGCGCTGCTTACTCATGACCCCAGCCAATTACTTGAGTTTTAAACTCTTTGTTAAGGTGAAAGTCTGCTTCCAGTGTGAAGAGTGTACTGTCCCAAGCTTCGGGGGTTTGTACAGCTGTTTTTAGAGATACTTCTAGGGACCTGTAAATTTTCAGTTCTTCCAAGGTGCTATGATAAGGGGCGAGGTGTTTTCTCTCTACCACCACAAGAAGCTCCACCCCAACAACACTGCTCCTCGTCCCGGGAGCGCCCCTCAGAACTGTAACCCAGATCCAAGCATGGGCAAAGCAAGAGATTCTTGCCTCAGCACTGGCAAAGAGATCCCTGCAATCCCTCTCTGATCAGACACTGGACTCCCCCTCAGTCTGTGGGCCAGAAGCTCAGGAAAAAGCTGCAGCCTCAAGCTGCGCTTGAGACTTGTGGCTGAGACCTAGCTCCTCTCTCACCGTAGTCACAGACTTTTCCCACTGACCTTCTAAGTTGTCTTTGGCGTTCAGGGCTTGAGAAGTCTGGAAACCACTACAGCTGTCCGCGATTCAGTCCTCTGAGGCCTGCTCCTGGGTTGCTGCAGCCTGCACGCCCACACTGAGCTGTGCTCCTCTCCCAGCCTGGAGCGATATACCTTTCCAATCAACCATCCAGTCTGTCTTTGGCTGGAAATTTGTTTCACTCTGTCTTTTTGTGGGTTCTGCTGTTTTAGAATTTGTTTAGAGCCATTTTTTATAGGTATTTGGAGGGCGTTGGGAGAGCTCTCAAGACAGTCACTGCTTTCCCTCTGCCATCTTGGCTCCCCATTTTCCTTTTTTCTTTGTCATAATAGCCAATCTGATAGGTGTGTCTGATTGCTTGTTGTTTCAGGGAAGGGGGAGGGGAGGTACGGAGGGAAGGAGAGATAGAATTTGGAATTCAAACTTTAAAAAAAAATGTTAAAAATTGTTTTAACTTGTAATTGGGGGGAAATAAAACATATGCTATTATATATTATATTTCTATAGTATTATAATTTCCATATTATATATTTATAAGTTTTTATATTTATATTATATAATATATTATCAAATTATCATATATATCATGTGATATATTACATAATGTTTATTGTAAAATATATTAAAATTAATCTAATGATCCCATTGCAGAGAAAGATTTTTTTAAATGGAAATTTCAAAACATTTGCAATTTATCAATGACTTTTATTATATTGTTTTCTAACTGTACATGCTTGCTTCATTCTGTACTAAACAGGTGTTGGTTTTAAAAATACTAGTCCACAAATGGTTAATTTAGCATCAAAACCAGCAATGGTGAAGCAATGATATGGAAATACCTGGCTAACTTTCATAAGTTCAAGTGGCCCGTGACAGAAGAAACACACCCATATATGCTGAACTAAATTATTTATGTCAGTGTTACACAGCTGTTCATGATCTTTGCAAAATTGTGGAGAATAATAGAGATCCCATAGGATTTGAGAAAAGCAAGTTTGTTTCTGATTTTCAAATCAAAAAAGATAATCTTGATTTGACTTCAGGCAAAATTCTTGACATTATTATTAGAGGGTGTCACTTGTGATCAATTAGAAAGGGAAGCAGTAATCACAAAGAACTCACATGGCTGCATTAAAAAGAGTCATGCTAAAATAATATCATTTCCTTCCTATTTTTCAGGGTTGCTGATTTGCTAATCAGGAGAATTCTGTGATAATTATATACCTGGATTTCAACAAGGCTATTAAAAAGTATTTCATGATATCCTTGTAAACAATAATAGAGAGAAGTGAGCAGGATAAATGTATAAGTAAGGCAGATTCAGAATAAGTTCAGTGGCTAGTCGCTAAACAAGATGCTTAATGAATTGAAATAAATCCGGAAGGAGGTACATATGGAGTGTCATAGGCCTTTGTTCTTAGCCTTGTTCTATTCAATATTTTCTGTATTACCTAGATGAAAATATTGATGGCAGGCTTATCAAATGTGCAAATGACAGGAAGATGGTATTAAAAGAACATCTATGCTTGGATCTCGCCTTAAATAATGAAGCAAATGTAGGTAGAGAAAATTAAAAGGTGTTTATTAAGCATCTCCAGGCAACAAGGTGTTGAGAGCCACCAGTTCCCGAATTCAAACCACACTATTTTTATAGGAGAATTTTATAACAAGAGAAAGACAATCCTGATAAGTACACACTTATTAAAGGAGATGGGCTAGAGTCTTTTAGCTTTTCCCTTATTGCTGCATCATAGGGAAATGAAATTAGAGGTAAGGAGATGGGATGAAAGTTCATGTGGCTATGTGCATGCTAGCACTACAAAGGACAAGAGGATGGGAAAACTTCCTGTTCAGAAAGGAAATAGCACAATCGAGAACCTGAGTCAAGAGGCTCCTATTTTTGCCTACTGCCATCCCCTCAACTTTCCCAGACACAGACATCTACTTATAACAGTTAGTACTCTCTTTGGGCAGCACATGGCATTCCCCTTAAATGGTGAACTATTGGCTTAATGACAATTCAGACAATCATACCTTAGATAATCAAAACTTAGAATATTATCAAATTGGAAATTATCACCAAAAAATCCCAAGAGAGTTTGCTCAAATAGCTAAATTTCACTAATCACAGCTCAGGGCTAAGTTATTAGGTTTCTCATGTTGCAGCAGCAGTTAACAATGAGCACATATAAGGATATCTTATTTACCTTTCATTTATATAATGAAGAATAATCACATTCTGGATTTCCATACATACAATGAATACATGAGAGTTAACTCAAAAACCCAGAAAGTGTTGGCTCTTTTAAGTCTCTAGACTAATAGATATATATATTGCCCATTAACTCTTAAGGCAAAATTGAAACTTTTGAATGTAAGGTCTATTGTCATTAAGTTGGTTCAAAGATGTAACTTCAATCTATACTATTTACCAACAGGTATAATTTCATAATTCTCACACGTGACAGACAAATAATTCTAAATAAACTCACTTTTTACTATAGCAAACTAGTAGGTTCCCCACTTTGGTGTGTCTCAAACTTCAGAAGTTTAGAAATTTATAACACGCTGATAGCATTTTATGATCCTGCCCAACTAAAGTATCAAACTTTATCCATTTTTTAAACAAAACATACTCTGATAAATACTTAATAGTTTTCAAACATTGAAGACCACAGTCTTCAACAGCTCAATTCATAATCTAATAGCATCCAGATTAAAGAAAAGTTACTCTCCTAATTATACAAGTGAAACTCTTTCTGGGTATCAATTTTCAAGGTAAAAACATTTCTAATACAATAGTTTCCCAAAATTCACAATAAAAGACAATTAGAAGCCTAACAGTAATGATGAGGAAGGGATCTGGACCCCAAAAAGGAAAAACCATGGACTTTCCTACATGACCAAATCTCTGACTTTTGCCCGAGGCTATAATCCTAACAACTGGCCTTTCATTATGGCCTATGGCCCAATTTCCCAATTCTGCTACCTAGCTCTCCATCTTCTGTTACCTCCAGATGGCCCCCAGCCACTTCCCACCCTTAATCCTATCTAGACTCCATTCTCCCTTGGCCACAAGGTCCAGGTCCCAGGCATTCTGTTCACCCCAGCTTACTGGCCATTCCCATCCAGATATTCCTGAGACCCCTCCTCCAGTCACTCCAAACCACTTGGTCACTCCTAGATCCCTCCCACAGTCTTTCTGTATATAAGGTCCATCTTGTATCCATTAAAAGGCTCAGATTCTTAAAATCTGGCCCCCTTGAGAGTATGCCCAATATGATGAATGTTCTAATAAACCTTGTCTTTGGCTAAAAGAAGGCTTGGGTCAAATTCTTTTGGGCAGGACACGCATGTTGTGATTTTGGGGTCCCAGCACCTCTAAACTCAACAGTAACAGAAACAAAGTTGTGGGTTTTTAAAGCATAACACAAAACCTTTCTAGTAAAATAATATAAATTCATTTGAATTCACTTTCAAATCTTCTAATACAGAATTTTACCATCTATCAATTTGATATTCTATACTAACCATATCTAAAACTCAGTATAAAGTAATCTAGTATGGAGTAATTACATTCAATTAAAAATGATAATAATCATAGTCAACATTTATTTAGTGTTTAGTATATGCCAAGCACTGTATTAAACACTTCACAATTGTTATATCATTTGATCCTCAGACAGACTCTGGGAGGTAGGTGCCATCATCATCCCATTTTACATATAAGGAAAGTAAAGCAAACAGGTGAAGTGACTTGCTGAAGATCACACAACTAATAAATTTCTGAGACCAGACTTGAACTCAGGTTTTCTGATCCATATAGTTTCTGAGCATGTCTCCTTACTGTCAAATCTAATTTACCACAATTATACCAGTAGGAGAACACAGCTCAAGGTAAATGAGGCCATATAATTTTTTCAGGACAAAAATTTCAATCAAATCAAATTTGGGTTGACAATCTAAAATGGTAAAATTTTAAAACCTCGATTTTCTTCCAAGGGGTCTAAGTTGCCTGTAACACAAATTTTAGAGCCCATACATAGTAAATGTTACATCCTTTTTTTTTTTTTTTCGGGTTAGACAACGGGGGTAAGTGACTTGCCCAGCGTCACACAGTTGAGGTTGGATTTGAACTCAGGTCCTCTTGAATCCAGGGCTGGTGCTCTACCCACTTCTTGACCTAGCTGTCCCATAAATGTTACATCTTGACAAGATATTAGCCTTCTGAAATTGCTAACGGGCATTTATTTAAAAGTTTTCTCAAATCCTTATTTCAATGGAATCAAAACCTTCTCTAATCTCTTTCCAAATCCCAAACTCTTTTTTAACTGCATTCATAAAATCAGCACAAAATTCACTCCAATTTTCTTTAGCTTTCTACCTATTTCTCATTATTCCTACGTGCTTAAACTTTCTCCATCCTTTAACCTTCCAGTAAATTTTAAAGCTTACTAATTTACCTAAACAATTACATTCTCTTGAGTCATTTCAAATTAGTTTCCGTAAACTGGGAGAAAAAGAAAAAGGATAAGAAATTTCCTTCCCTCCAGCCTGGCCATGGTTATGAAAGCAGAATCTCACAGGTTTCCTTTTTATATCACACTGAAACTCTGATCAAAAGTTAGTGAGAATAAATCCCCATTTAACATTACCAGTAGCTAAGACTTTCCTCCCATTTGGGGGGAAAGGGCATCCAGTGGTGGGGGCTTCTTCTCTAGTTGGATGTCACTCCTAGCCTGAGGTCCCCTCCTGCAGTGGTTTTCTTATAAAATCTCTTAAAGGGTCCCTCCCATATTCAGGAGAAACTAGCCTCAGCCCTTACTGCTCCTTTCGCCTAGTTCTTTTCCCCTCCAGAGTATTCTAACTTTAGTCATATGATAATGACGGCAGTTTCAGTTTCAAAGTTTCTCTCAACCACACTAAATCCCATTTTGCATAGGATTTCACTCTTTAAATCTGGTTTAGTCTGCTCATCTGACTTTATAATCCATAAAGTCCCATCCTTTATCTGGCTGAATTTCCTTTTCTTTCTCCCCCATTCCTCCCCCAACTTTCCCAGTCCCTACCAAGTTTGTGAAGCTTAGTAGAAAAAAAACAGCAGGGGTTCTTTCCAAAGCTTCAGCTGCACTTCTACCTGGGAGTAGTGGGGAGCAGGATGGCCCCTCTAGATTTCTATGTCAATACCAGAATTTTCCTTGCACATGAGTTATACTATGGGGAGTACCAGCCAGGCACTCACCCAGTCTTCCTCTCCCCTCCCCCTTTCTTATGCACAAATGAGGTGGGTGGGAATCAAAATTTGGATTCAGAATCTATTTCTCCTTACTCTACCTGAGTTTGAGGATTTACATTCTCTGATTATTTTAAGACTGTTAAAAATATGCTTGACACCTAAAATTTAGTATCAAGAAAGTTTATTACAGAGAAAGTCCAAAGGATTAGACGTTTCTGGCCAGAAGTGGGCTCCACCCTTCTTCAGGAGGGATGGGCCCTGAGTGCAAGGGCAAGCGTGCTTTTATACATTCAAATTCAGTGCTAAACCTCTCAGGCCCAGATTGGTCCATCCCTTCCTGGGTTACACCCCTCCTTACATGTTTCCCCTTGATATGCTCAAGTATGTTCCCCCTCCCTTGGTCATACATCCCATGACTCTTTAATTTTATGCGGGGTGTGTCAGATAATAGTAAAGAAATTCATTAAGCAGGCACACTAACATTTTTCAGGTGTCCTCACGTTGACCCTAACTGGTCTGAGCTGGCTTGACCCTAATTTGGAGTCTTTTTAGAGCCATCAATTTACTTTTTATAGGTTAAGCCCTCGCCCACCTACAGTGTACTGCTTCCTGGAATTGTTCTTTAAATCTCTGAATTATTCTCTTTCTCTGTGGAAATATAACCTTTACCTGACTCTCACAAGACTGACTGACTACTGGGGAAGTCTGTTCCTGCCTGAAATGGGACAAAAACCCAGTTATTGAAACTGTGGGAGTCAGAATAGAATTCCCCAGTGAGCCCCCATGTGGGAAGTGCCCTCCTGGCTTGCCAATTTGTTAAAAGAAAATCTTTGTTCAGGTCTTGCTCTCAATAACGAAGCAAACTTAGGGAGAGAAAATTAAAAGTTTATTAAGCATTTCAAGGCAACAAGGCATTGAGAGCTGCCAGGTTCCAAATTCAAACCCTGCTGTTTTTGTTTGTTTGTTTGTTTTTTAGGCAATTGGGGTTAAGTGACTTGCCCAGGGTCACACAGCTAGTAAGTGTTAAGTGTTTGCTCTGAGGCTGGATTTGAACTCAGGTCCTCCTGACTTCAGGGCTGGTGCTCTATCCACTGCACCACCTAGCTGGCCCTCTGCTGTTTTTATAGATAAATTTTGTAATAAGGAAGAGAAAATCTTGGTAGATGCCCTTTTTTTTTTAAGGCTAGCTCTACCCACTAGGCCACCTAGCTGCCCCTAGATGCACATTTTTAAATGGGAACGAGTTAGCATCTCTCAGCTCCTCCTGACGGAGTTTGGGTCCTGGAAACCCCCCTGCCCCCCTACACACACTATATACACACACACACACACACCTTTCTGTGAACTTTTCCCACATGGCCCTGGCATTCCCCTGAGGCTAAAATTCTTTCAACTGTCCTTACATTGTGGTTTTAACCCTGCCCTAATCTCCAATTCTCTGTTACCAAGCCCAGCCCTTCATTGTCTGTTAACCTCAGGATTGCCCCTGGCCACTTCTCACCCTTAATTCCATCTAGACCCCTTCCAAGTGGCCCTTCTAGGTTACCTCCCAGTCACCCAAGTTTTGGTCACTCCTTGATCACATCCAGATCTTCCCAGCCTTTCTGCATAAAAGGTCCAGCTTATCTCCATTAAAAGGCTCAGATTCCTCAAGAGTCTGGCCTAATTGTATTCTCATTACAAAGGTTCAAATTCTTAAAATATGGCCAATCGTGAGGATTCTTAAAACCTTGCCCCCTTCAATCAGTGTTTCAATAAACTTATCTGTGACTGAAAGAAGACTTGAGTTGAATTCATTTGAGGCAGGACCCACCTATTTTGCCCTTGAACTTTGGAGTTCCCAGCACCCCTAGACCTCAACATACCCTTATTGCTTCAGCATAGGGAAATGAGATTAGAGACAAGGTGATGGGATGAAAACTCATGGAGATGGGATCAAAGTATCTGCCTCTTTTCCCTAAATTGCCTGGCACATACCCAGAAGACAAGCAAGACTGGAAACAATGGGGGTCACTTGGACTGACTCAACACACATTTCAGTAATGGAAAGAATAGTTAACATCTAGTTAATAATAGTTAACATGCAGATGACAGAATAGTGAGAGCTCTAAGAAAACCCAAACAATGAGCAGACTCTAATAACGTGAAATTTACTACAATAGATTTGTCATCTCATCCATGGGAATGTTCTCTCCAATTAAAGCATGTGTGTGTGTGCGCATGTATGTATACATGTGTATATTACATATATATAATTTTTTTAAATCCCATGTGACCTTAGCCCACATTATCCCATGAAATCCCTAAAGTAGATTTAAAGTGTGTCAACCTCCCAGAGTTGGTCTAAGGAAGACAAATGAATCAGGTTGTCTGAGTCCATGTTTTATTCTCTCAAAGTGGGCTGTCATGTATTGCACGAGAGTTAACAGTTTGAAACTGAGAGCCCAATTGGGGGGTTAGGGTTCATAGTTCATACGCCCTTCATGATGAGGTCTAGAGGCTAATGGGGTGCTGGAACCCCAAAATCATGACACACAGGTCCTGCATGAAAGAATTCGACCCAAGCCATCTTTCAGTCAAAGACAAGGTTTATCAAAGATCCACCATATTGGCCAGACTCTTAAAGAATCTGAGCATCTGTGAGCTATTGGTTAGATTGTAAAAATCTGAGCACCTTAATGGAGAAAAGATGGACCTTATATACAGAAACACTACGGGAGGGATCTAGGAGTCGCCAAGTAGTCTATGAGGTAATAGAATTCCAGGGACCTGGACCATGTGGCCAAAGGAGAATGGAGCCTAGATAGGATTGAGGGCAGGAAGAGGCCTGGGGCCATAGGGAGGTAAGACAATGGAGGGCTAGGCTAGGTCAAGAGTAACAGAGAATCAGGAGATTGGCTGTAGCCTGAGTGAAAGGCCAATTGATGGAATTATGGCCTCAGGGGACCACCAGAGACCTCCATGATCAAGTTGGAGAATTCAAGGACAATTCAAGGGTTTTCTAGGGCCTGTAGACAAATGGGGCCCAAATTAGGACAAAGGTCTCAGTTCCCAAGGAGTGCCAATCAACTCTGATTGATTAACACACTGGGAGGTGGGCTATATTAAAATGAGGGTCTTGGGGTACTTGACTTAGGTCACCTAAATCTTGGTCAAAGAGACATCAATTTCCATATCACCTGTCTTGATAATAGGGAGAATCAACATTTTCCCCAGACCTGTCTAAGCAAATACACTGAGCAGGAATACATATTCCCATTAGCTTAAACTTAGAGTTTCTTTTACTGTCTGATTAGATCTTGGCCTGAGTAAGTCTTTAGGAAAGATTTCCCACACTGGTTGGTAGCTTGGATTGGTGGTTGACCAGGATAAGGAGAATCTGGAAGAAGGGGAATAGGGGAGGCTCTGAGTCTCCAAAATAATGATTACTAAGAAAAAAATAACTTTTCACAAGGGGGATAAACAAAGTTCTATTTGGTAAAAAAAAAAAATTAATGCAAAAGTACAGGATTGCAGAAATATGTCTTTACTATAGTCCATATGAAAAAGGCATGTGAATTTTAGAGGACTATAAGCTCAACTTGTGAGATAACCAGAATAGAGTCTTGCAAGATGGTCAAGCATGTAGGGATTGTGACTTGCTAAAACAGTCACATTAATGAAATCACTGGTCTGTTTGGGTATTGAGTACAGATTTAATCTGAGTTCATAATGTGTCATGGCAGCCTGAAAAGCTATTATCATGAGCTACAGTATCAAAATCAAAATGACCTGAAGTAGGTCTCTGTTTTGGTCAGACAATATTTGCAGTCCTGTGCTTTTTTCTAGTGCTACATTTTAGAAGGATTTTGTTAAGTTGGAGTGAATCCAAAGGGAACTTTAGAACATCACAAAAAGTAACAGTTGAAGGAATTGGGACTGGTTAGCCAAAAGAAGACTCAATAAGAAGAGATAGCTATCTTAAGTCTTTAAAGGTCTGTCATGTGAAAGGTCTGTCACCAGAGCAGTGGGTAGCACTCCAGAGAGGGAGATTTTGGCTCATTGTGAGGGAAAAAAAGTCTCTAATGATTAGAGCTCTCCAAAAGAAAAAGAATGGAGTACCTAGGGAAGTAATGAATTCCCTGTCATTAGAGGTCTCCAAATAGAAGCTGGAGAACCATATTTCAGAAAGGTCATAGAAAGAAATTATGTTTTAGGTAGGACTTGTTCTGAATGGTCTCTGAGTTGTAGCACAGCTCTGAACTTCTATAAATCTGTGTATTTATAATAAAATATGATGCAAATATACCATTAATCTACTACTTGTTTCAGACTATAAAGTAGATAACTTAAACATAAGGACCAATATCAGAGACAGGGAATCCCTTCTATGATATACCTGAAAGGTAGTCATCCAGTCTTTGTTTGAAGACTCCCAATGTCTTACTTTATATTTGGAATAGTTATGATTTAATATTAAGTTCCATTCCTTGCAGATAAAGTGAATACACATACACATACACACACACGTATAAAATGTGTACAGATATATGATGTATGTTTGTGTATGTAAAATCTATCCCTATATGTATGTATATGTTTATTATCCCAAAGTAATTGTGTGTGTGGCTTAGGGATACATAGCAGCTTATTTATGACACCCCTCCCCCCAAAAAAAGTGCTGAAGAGGAATAGCAAAATTCCAATTTGGGGTATTGGAACTCAAGGCAAGAAGAATCACTGAATCGCAGAATTGGAGATCTGGAAAGGACCTTAAAAGCAATCTAGTCCAGCACATTCCTAGAAGGAATATTTACCCAACAAGTGGTCATGCAGACCTTGTCTTGAAGACCTACAAACCTGAGGAGCACAGATCCTCTCAGTGTAACCTATTCTGCTTTTGCACAGCTATAATTCTTAGGGAAATTTTCTTGACATGAAGTCTAAAGTGGTCTCTTTGTAACTTCTATTCATTGGTTTTGACTTTGTGTTTCAGGGCTAATCAGAGTAATCCTAATCTCTTCTTCACACAATAGTCCTTCTACTATCTTGTTCCCACTGAGTCATGTCACCTCGAAGCTAAACATTCCCACTTCCTTCAAATGATTTTCACATGACATGGACTCAAAACCCTTCACCCTGGTTGCCCTCCTTTAAGCACTCTCCAGCTTCACAATGTCCTTGATAAACCCAGAACTAAACACATTATACTAGATGAGATCTGACAAGGACACAGTGCAGTGGAATTATCCTCTTACTGTTCTTGGATGCAATGCCTCTTTTAATCCCCAAAAAGGAGCAGGGATCCTAGTCACAGTTCCAGGGCAGAAAAGAGGGGTTGTGGTTGTTCACAGACCAGAGTATAAATCAGTAGGGCTGTATTCATACCTCTCCTTAGATCATGCCGCTTTGGAAGAACTGAAAACTTACTGAGAATTATCTCTGAAAACAGCAGCATGAAAAACCTAAAGCTAGGGAGAATGCCCATCCCAAGAGCAGAGCCCAACTTTACCATAAAGTTAAAGTCAAGAAATAGGCTAGAAAAAATAAGCCAAAAAAAAAATAACAATAACCTGACTATAGAAAGTTATTATGGCGATAGAAAAGATCAAAACACAAACTCAGAAGAGGACATTAATGTCAAAAGAACTGCACATAAAGCCTCAAAGAAAAAGGTAAATTGGTGTCAGACCCAAAAAGAATTCTTAGAAGAGCTCAAAAGGCATTTTAAAAATCAAATAAAAGAAGCAGAAAGGAAATTGGGGGGAAAAATGAGAGCTATGCAAGAGAATCATTAAAAAAGAGTAAACAGCTTGGTAAAGGAAGCACAAAAATATATTTTTTAAAAAGATGTATAAAAATTCACTGAAGAAAACAATACCTTAAAAAGTAGAAGTGGCCAAATGGAAAAGGAGGTATAAAAATTCACTGAAGAAAATAATCACTTAAAGATTAGAATTAAGTAAATGGAAACTAATGACTCCATGAGAATTCAAGAAAAAAATATCAAAGCAAATCAAAAGAACAAAAAATATAAGAAAATGTAAAATATTTCACTGGGGAAAATAACTGACCTGGAAAATAGATCAAAGAGAGATAATTTAAAAATTATTAGACTCCCTGAAAGTCATGATTTTTTAAAAAAAATTACTTAGACATTATATACTATTATTGAGGAAATTATTATCATTGTTATATAATCATATAATAATTTTATAATTATGATACTTATATAATAATTGTGTTATATTATGATTGTGATAATTATATAATATTTTAAAATTACTTAAACATTATATATTATTATATAAGGAAATTATTAAGGAAAACTGCCCTCATATCCTAGAGAGTAAAATAGAAATTGAAAGAATCCATCACTCACCTGCTGAAAGAGATCCCAAAATGAAAACTCCCAGGAATATTATAGTCAAAGAAGGAGTCCTACCAAATTCCTTTTATGATGCAAATATAGTACTGATATATAAACCAGGATGCAGAAACAGAAAAAGAAAGTTATTTTTAAAAAATACTAATAAGGAGACAACAGAAATAAGTCACAAAGATCGTTTACTTTACCCAGGTAGGATTTATTACAAAATCTATCGTCAGAGGTGGGAAAATGCCACTACCGTATCCCAGTATCTGGTCTGTATCCCAAAGAAATCATAACAAAGGGAAAAAGATCTACATGTGCAAAAATATTTACAGCAACCCTTTTTGTGGTGTCAAAAAATTAGAAATTGAGGGGATGTCCATCAATTGGGTAGTGACTGAATAAATTGTGGTATATGAATGTAATGGAATGTTATTGTGCAATGAGAAATGATGAACAGGCAGATTTCAGAAAAAACTGGAAAGATTTGTATGAACTGATGCAAGATGAAATGAACAGAACCAGGAAAACATTGTACACAGCATCAGCAACATTGTGTGATGATCAGCTATGAATGATTTAGCTCTTGTCAACAACACAATGATCCAAGAAAACTACAAAGGATTCATGATGAAAAATGCTGTCCATATCCAGATAAAGAACTGATGGACTCTGAATGCCGATTGAAGCATACTTTTTTTCACTTACTTTATTTTTTCATTTTTTTTTTCTTTTGATCTTTTTCTTCTTTCACAATTGTGACTAATGTGGAAATGTTTTATGTGACATATATATACTTACATATATATGATTTGTATATGAGTGTGTGTATATCTATAATATATACTATATATATATATACACATATAAAACACCTATATATGTTTTTCTTGTTTTTTTTTCTGGTCTGTGTTTTCTTTCATAACATGACTAATATAGAAATTTGTTTCATGTGACTACACATGTATAACCTATATCATTAAAAAAACTCTAATGTTAAAATTGTTTTCACGTCTAATTGGAAAAAATTATATATATACATATATATATGGTGTGTGTGTATATATATATATACATATGAGCATATACACACATATATTTTAAAGTCATTCAGTTTAATCACCATCTTTTACAGATAAAGAAGGAAGTTGTGCTATGCAGTATCCATAGCACCATTTTTAGTGTAAGACTGATAACTAGAATTGTTAAGTTCAAATCCAGGCTATTAGTCTTGCACTAAAAATGCTGCTATGACTAATAGCAGCATCTTCCATTTACTAGTAGCATAACCTTGGATAAGGTTTGTCCATTTCCTTTCTGGCCAAATGGGAATAATAACACATGTACTATTCATCTGAAGCCATTATTTTGAATAAAGCACTTTGTAAATCATAGTGTGTTAGGTAAATGGGTTCTATTATTGTTAATAATGATGTTAATGATATGCTTGGAGAAAGAAACAAAACTACATGTTTTATATCTGAAACCTACACCCACTAACTTTCTCCTGCCTCCGTATCACCCATGGAACAACAACCACAAAGTTGATCTATTCCTACAATCCAATTGTTGGATATTTTGCCTTTGGCTAGAGTGCAATCTTACTAGCTTTTCAAACAGCCTTCACTGACATTAACTGAATCTTTTTCATTTTCTCCCCCTTCAGGCAGGAAAGATGACATAGTACCCAGTCCAAGCAGGCTAATGGAGAGAGACAAATCTATATGGCTGCTTTCTTACAAATGTGCTGGCTTTGGTATATTGTCATCAGCTTAAGTAAACACAACTCTAAATGGTCAGTCCTGCCTTTTATTTACTCTCAGGGGAATAGGATTACTCAGAAAATCAGAAAACATCCATACCTCTCCACAGTTGTAAGAGGAATGACAACTAGCCCAGAGTTCAGTACCCTTGGCATTTACAATAGCACAGTGGCTATGCATTCATCTAAATGACCTTTCCAAATAGCTTCACCAAGCATGTGTCACTTGCTAAACTTTCAGCTACAGCTAAACTTTCACATGGCTGACTCTAGTCAAGTATATCTGTTACTGGATTGGACCATAGCAAGTACTTCTCAATTCTCACTCCATGGCAGCCATGAATTAAGAATCCTTTCCTTACTAAACATGAAACATTTTTCAAAAATTTGGTACACACAAAGCTTGAATCTGGCAATTCAGGTGAAGAAACATTTATTGCGGGGAAAGTATAATGCAGCTTACATTTTACTCATTATGCACCCTAAGTTTTCTTCTACCTCCATGCCTATATAAGTGACTAGTAATTCATGTGAGGGGCAAAACAAGTTATACAAACGTAACAGTGAGGACTGATGTGTAGACATTAATATCATAGTGGATGGCAAGCCAGATATAATCCCTGGATTTGATTACTCTTTAGTTTGCCTAAAGTTGGCTAACTTTATGAACTTAACTGGAGCCAAGAACTGATAACTGATTAGGAGCAAGAAATATTTCCTTCAACAAGGCACTGAAATGGTGGGAAAAGACATCAACTCTACTGTTCCTTCCATTGGATTCCTCTCCCTGGGTGACTTTTAAAAAATAAGTACAGCTTTCTGAGGGAAAGGATATGAGAAGTCTTCTCACAAAAAAATATTAAAGGAATAGAGTCCTAAAGAATAGTCAGGGAAAGGGTAAGAAGTTTTTGCTGTAGTAGTTATTATTAGTTAATAACGATAATTTTATTCCACAATGTTAAGAATATTTTAATAGATGTCACTCTGCCAAATTCCTGAAATATCCATTATATGTATGATGAAAAGCTTTAAAAAAAAAAATAGAGACCTAGCAGAAGAAAGCAAAACCATGTGGGAACAAGATGAGGTACATAATATCCTCATCATCCCGACTGTTACTGGAATTGTTCCAAAGTTGCTTTCAGTGAGTCTGTGGAAGATGAGCATACATTCTGGGTCACACCAGCTAACTGTGGATGTCCCCAAGACTGTCCTTTTCTTCTTCCTCTATATTATTTCCCTCTGTAATATTGTCTGCTCTAAGGGATTCAATTATCAGCTCTATATAGTGATTCTCGTATCTGTTTTTCCAACCTTAACATCTTTCTGAACTGAGGATCAGGTCTGAGAGATGTAATTTTGGAGATGAATCTGCAGCTGTCTATTAGACATCTTGAACTGGGTCTTCTATAGACATTTTAAACTCAAAATGTCGAAAATTGAGCTCATTTTCTCCCTAATCCCATCCACCCCTCCCTCAAAAAAAAATCTTCCCTTCTTCTTGACTTCTCTGTTACTGTCAATGCATCACCATCCTCCCAGTCACTCATACTTGCTACTTGCATGACTCTGGGTAATCCAAAAGAAAGGCTGCTGAGTATAGGCTCCATTGTTTGGCATTATGTTAGATGCATAACAACGTTAGAGACAGTCTAATGTAAAAACAGGGAAACCCTAAAATACTCAACTCTGCAGTGCTGAGATGGGGCCTCCAAACAGAGAGTCAGGAAGACCTCAACAAAAAGAAGTAGAAGAGGTCAGGGAAGAGATCACGAGGCCAGCACCAGGTCATACCATAGAAGTGATAGGAAGTTTCAATTGTCTGGACATTGTTTGGAGTTCCTTCTTTGCCAAGAGAAGAACTGCCAATAATTCCATAGTTTGACCCAAGAATAATTTCGTCCTTAAAAACAAAGAAAACCAATAAAGGCAGCATAGTTTCTGACTAATAAGGAAGAAATGATTTCTGGGGTAGGAAGAATGAGTACCTTGTAATGACTTCCATTTTATAACTTGTGACAGAGAAAGAGAGGAGATCTAGGCATGGTCATGTTTTAAACAGTTCAGAGAGAAGCTAGGTAAGGTTTTAAGGCCCAAGATAATAAAGAAAGTGGGAAATTATCAAGAATGAAATTCTAGGGGCAGCTAGGTGGTACAGTGGATAGAGTATCAACCCTGGAGTCAGGAGGACCTGAGTTCAAATCCAGCCTCAGACACATGATACTCACTAGCTGTGTGACCCTGGGCAAGTCACTTAACCCCTATTGCCTCACCAAAAACAAAACAAAAAAAGAATTAAATTCTGATTATATAGAGGAAAACAACTTCAGTGAAGAGGAAAAGGAATTGTTTAAAGATATGGCTGTGAATGCACAGGGAAATCATCAACCAACTCAGATTTTACAGAGCTAAGTACAGAAAATGGAAGCAAGAACAGTTAGAGGACGAATACAAATGTATGTCGGAGTCCTGTAAGAACAGCTCCAGGAGTATTGATGCTCAGAATGAACTATGGCTGTCCAGGAAATCTAATTACAACAAAAAGGTACAATTTAGAATAAGAATAGCAGTTGAGATAACCAGATGTTCATAGGAAACACAATTCAAGAAATGAGCCAGTAATAAAAGCCAATGGCCTCAGTTCATTCTATACAAGACCACAAAGTATGGATTATAAACAAGATGGATGAGACATCTTAATGCAAAGGGGCCTTTTTTGACTTCAGATATCACTGAGATTTGGTAGAATGAGATACATAAATGGTATTTGGAGTGTAGAGCAGGTAAGTGGCAACAGTGAACAGCATGCTGGACCTGGACTCAGTAAGACAAATTCAAGCTATATGACTCTGGGCAAGTCAATTACCTTTGTTTGCCTCAGTTTCCTCAACTGTTAAACGAGGATACGAATAGCACCTAACTTTCAGGGTTGTTGTCAGGATCAAATGAGATCATATTTGTAAAGCAATGTGCAAACCTTAAATCATTATACAATGTGAGTTATTATTATCATTATTATTATAGAGATATATAAATAGACAAACACAAATATATGATACACACACAGACACACACACACACAAATAGTCCCAATAGGTAAAAGGTATGGGGGAGTTATAAAAGCAGTGTATATTAAGAATATATACTCATATGAGGAAATGCAGGAATTAGAACGGAAAGAGAATTTGGGCAAAGATCAAACATCAGTGAAGACAGGAACCAAATAGATATTGTCTTTGGAGTGCATCATAGACCACCTAGACAGAAAGAGGAAAGAGATGAAGAATTTGGAAGAGAGTTCACAAGCCCAGCACAGAGGCATGTTATAATAATGACGGAGTACTTCAATTTTCCAAGCATCTGCTGGAACTCTTTCTGCCAAAAGCAAAGCAGCTAACAATTTATTGACTTGCCTTAATTATAATTTCATCCTTCAAAAGGTACAGGAATCATCAAAGGGGAATTCTGTTCTGAAATTTATTCATACACATACACACACACACAAATGAAGAACTGGTTACTGAGGTAGAAGTTATACAAATGTTCATGGGAATTGACCATTCTGTTTCAGTATTGTGATTGAAAAAAAAAGTTGTAAATAGTCTGATATTCTAGGAAAACACAGTTCAATGGTTTCAGAGAACAAATAGAAAAGGAGTCAAAGGACTAATATTCAGCAGCGATCAGCATGAAAGCCTGAAGACACAAATGTATGACCCATGGGTTTATCATCCCTATGAAGATACCTCTCAGACCAATATATCTAGCATTTGTTTCCTCTGAGCAATAGGCTTTCACTATTGTATATTTCCAACTGGATCTATCATAGTCATCTCAAACTCATCAAGTATACCAACATCCTTCCAGTCAACCATGGTTCACAATCTTGACTTTATTCTTGACTCCTCATTCTTCCTTACCCCCTATGTCCAATCATTTGCCCTATCCTGTCAGTTGTATTGTCACAATATCTCTCATAAATGTCCTCTCCTCTCCATTTGTGCAGCTCTCATCTTCTTTCAGGCCCTCATCATCTCTCACCTAGACTATTGTAATAGTCTCCTATTTGGTCTCCCTATCTCTTCCTACTCTAATCTAGCCTCCATACAACTGCCAAAGTGAATTTCCTAAAGCACAGATATGATCACATCATCCTTGCTCAATAATTTCCAGTGATTTAAGGATCAAATATAGATTCCCATGTTTGACATTTAAATCTCTTCACAACCTCATCCTTTACTATATTCTCAGTCCTCTTACACATTGCTATTCACCTTGCACTCTGTGATTTAATTATATTGGCTTCCTTTATGTTTTTGGTATGACACTCCAATTCCCATCTCTACACTTTTGCCCTTGTTTCTCCCATGTACTCTCTCTTCATCTCCTCCATTTCTTGGAATCCCTGGCTTCCTTTGAGATAGTGCTAGTATCAACTTAAGCATTAAGCTTTTCCTGCTTCCACTCCAGCTGCTGGTACATCCCCTTCCTAAACTACCTTATATTCATTTGGAATACATTGGGTATATACTTACATATGTTCCTGTTATCTCCGCCATTAGAATGTAAGCTCCTTGAAGGCAGAAACTTTCACTTTTGTCATTGTATTCCCAGAAATTAGCACTGTGCCTGGCACTTAGTGAGAATTTAAGAAGTACTTGTTATTGATTAAAGGGAAAGAAGCAGTTGACTAAGAGATTAACATAGATATACAGGAATTTTGCCAGTCAATTTAGATTTTTAAAAAGGCATTGACAGAAGATGAAATCAAGAACAAATAAGGCATTTAGAGCTTGAACTTTTTGCCTTATTTTGCTGGGATCTAGGTCACCAAACTATTACTGGGCTTATCTTTAACTTGGTCCCCTGCCTCCCCATTCTTTATAGTACCCCTTTATGTATTGTCTTCCTCATCTACAATATAAGCTCTTTGAAGGCAAAGACTGTTGTATTTGTATCCCAAGTGCTCGCCATAATAACTAACACATAGTAAGTGTTTAATAAATGATTGCTCTATCTATCTGTCTGTCTGTCTATCTATGCCTGTCTGTTTGTCTGTCTGAAAATGAATACCAAAGTATGGCACAGTCCTGTAAAAATAGTTTTAGGAGTCTTCAAGACTGGAATAAATTTGGAATGTCCAGGAAAATTAAGAATGATAAAATGAGTTTGTATTTTTAAAGCCATATTGGGGAAGAGAGGAGGTTCCCTAATTGGATAGAACCACTATTCAAAGCAGAATAGACTATGATCATTGATGACAGAGAGAAAACAAAGCTCTTCAAGTATCATTTTTGCTTTTGTTTTCTCAGTCACATAGAATTATTTTGGGGCTGGAAAGGACATAAGAACAAAAGCGGCTAATAGGAAATTTACACTCGAGAGATAGGCAGATAGCGAGAGTGCACCTAATGCCCTAGATACAGTCAAGTTATTCACTCAGATGAACTATATCCTAGGGAATGGAAAGAACTGTCAGATGTTAATAGTTGAGCTACTGTCAGTGATCTCTGAAGGACTTCCAAGAAAAGGAAAGATACTTCAGGACTAGAAGACAATTGTTTTCCTGACTTTCACAAAAGGGGAGAAGGTGGAATTTGTAAGCAAGTGAGACTGACTTCCTTTCTTTGCAACTTTCTACAATGCAAGATTAAAGGGATGTTAAATGGTCCTTTAGGAAATGGGGGGTGGGGGAAAGCCAGTAAAATTAAGTTGATATCATTCTAGACTCACCTAATTTTGCTTTTAGACAAGGTATCCTAGAAAGGCTGATGAAAGGAATTCAATGGATCTAATTACCTAGATTTTAGCCAAGCATCTGACAAAATCTTCCACACTGTTCTTGAGGAAAAGATGGAGAGATGATAACATCATGTAGATTTAAAACTGGTTTAATGACCACAGTCCAAGAGCAATCATTAAAGGAGTGATATCAAATTAGAAAATAAAATCTCCAGCAGAATACTCCAAAGATTTGCATTTCCCAGATGGAATTTTCTGATAACATAAAACAATGAGGAATAGGTAACAAATTGGATTACAATCAGAGCTCAAATATATCTTAACAGTCATAAGTAGAAGATTGTACCAAATTAAATAAGATGAATTTTAGTGGGGGTTAATATGAAAACATGCTGAGTGCAAAAATCTAATTCATCAGTACAAGGCAGGAGGAAGCATGAGGAATATAAATTTGCCGGGAAAAGATATGGGATTTTTAGTTGATTTCAAACTCAATATAGGCAAAGAGTTTGATATGGCAGCCAAGAAAACTAATATAAACAACTTTCATTAAGAGAGAAATAAAGTCCAAAACTAGGGAGATGATAATCTGACCATACTCTATCCTGGTAAGACCATATTTGGATTTTGTGTTCAATTCTGGGAAGGAGATTAATAAGCTGGATAGTACCTATAAGAGGACAGCGAGGTGTTGAAGGACCACAAGTTCATGATACAAGTGGATTGGATGAAGAAACTGCACATTTTTAGCCTAAGGAAGAGAAATCTTGGGTGGAAATGGTCCATATCTTCAAGTGTTTGAAAGCTGTTATGTGGAAGATGGGTTAAAGTTATTCAGATTGCTCTCAAAGAGAAAAGTTAGAAGTAATGGCAAATTTAGGCTTGATGATAGAAGGAAAACTTAATTATTAGTGTTATCTACATGCACAATAGGGGCATGGTGTTGCTTTTTATAAGAGTTTTTTTAAGAAAAAAAAAAGGCTAGGTTGACACTTTAGGGATTTACCGTAAAGGTACAATTGGATGAGATAGTGTTCATGATTCATGCTTCATACTTTTAACTATGTAATTCCAGCTCTGGGATCCCTGTTATCCTGATCAGTGAGTACCTCACATGGCCCACTGTATCTAGGAAGCCACAGTCATGCTTCGCTTCATACCCTAGCCACTTTCCAAATACCTGGCTGTCTCTTACATATGCTTTCTCTCTACTTTACTTTCAAGTCCAGGGACTGTCATCAAATCATTGCTTCTAGAAAGAGTGGACCAATTTCTTCCCTTGTGGTAACATGATCCTGCCTATAAATCATCCAAATCAAAACGTCCCTCCCATTATTATCCCCTTGCCTGCTATATATGTTATTTCTCCCATTATAGTGGAAGGTCTTCAAGGGCAGGAACTATCTTTGCTTCTCTATCTCTATCCCCAGTACCAATCACATGCTCTGCTCTGTTCAATCACTTTTAGTCATGCCCAACTTTTCCTGACCCTGTTTAGGATTTTCTTGGCAAAGATATTAGAGTTGTTTGCCATTTTCTTCTCCAGATCATTTTATAGAAGAGGAACTGAGGCAAATGGGGTTAAGTAGCAGGGTCACATAGATAGTGTCTAAGGCCAGATTTGAACTCAGGTCCTCTGGACTCCAGAGCCAGCACCCTATCCATTGTGCCACCTAACTGCCCTACCAATCATGTAGTAAACACTTAATAAATGCCTTTTTGTTTATTCCCTTATTCTGAGGTTTTATGAAAGTTTGTACAGGAAAGAAGGTTAGCAATGCCACCTACTGAGATCTGTGGAACACTATAGTGGGGATGATGTGGAAGAGTTACAATGTTCAAAACAGCCAGAAAAATCTAGGAAAGACAACAGAGAATGCCACCTACTCCACCTCTTGGGAACTATGAAAATGTCAAGAGTAAGGATAGGAATTGCCAACCAATGCTACTTGCTGGGAGGCATGGAGAATCATAGAAAGAACCACATGCTAAGGAAACTATTGGATGGCATTAATGATGAAAGCCCTACCTAGTTAGGACATGACTGCATATAACTGTAGTCATACAGTTTGTGGAGAAAGAGTAATCACTTTATGGTGGTATTATTTTCTATGAGTTTGATTAGCATTCTGGGTGTTTCCTTCAACTTGTAAATGCAAATTTCCTTCTCTGAGTTTCGTCAACTCTGTGCATTCAAAGGAAGATAGTGACCGTATCCTGTGTGAATTTTGTGAATGGGTACATGATCCAGAGGTGAGAAAATCCCCACAGTGACCTGTGTCATATAGGACTTTTCACACAAGGGTTACATAGAATTTTATAAACTTTTGATGAATTCTCAATTTTGCCTAGGACTGACCCTGCCTCCTTAATTTCTTCTTGTCCTCATTTAGAATCATAAAACTTTACAAGGATGTACAGAAGGAATATCTAAAGTGCCCTAATGGGTCATTTTTCAAGGCTAGATAAAAACTAAATCCAAACCTTCAAATGAGCAAGGTAACAGTTTTACATCCAAGAGTGGTATAAATCTATCACTTGAAATAGTCACTAGAATCATTTACGGAGAACCAAGGAAAAACTTATCACCTTTTCTGTGATGATTGTAAGGAACTGACATCTTAAATGTTTCCTGTGAATATATTGAGAAATGAAAGTGAGTAATCAAAGAAAGAGTCATGATGGCCTCAGAACTATGGCTTGTGAGTCTTTATTCATAAACCAACATAAAGGAGACTTTATTAGGCACTTTTTATGGCAATAACCTAAAGATATTTCAGTTCTCATAAAATCATACTGGTAAAGTCAGTCTAGAATTTGCCCATGAATCCAAAGGGCACTAGAAAACTGAACTCTGAAGACTATAATAGAGGTCAGGCTGAACTTAACCTATGAAATAATCCTTAATAATGATTTCAGGAAGATAACTAGACTGATTTTACAATATCCAGCCAGAGGGAATGATTGTTGAAAATGATGAGTGCATTGTGGAATAGAGTGGGAAAAGACTGAACTATGATTCAGGAAACATGGATTCTAGATTGGCTTTGCTGCTAATGAGCTGTGTGCCCTCTGTTGAGTCTCTTAACATTTTTGGTCCTTGATTTCCTCAATTGTAAAATGAGGCATTTAGATTAGATGGATTTCTATGGTCCTGCCTAGCTCTAAAAGTCTGTGATTCTAACCAGGAACTCCAAGTATAAATTATAGGGAGGTTGGCACTGAATCAATATAGGGAACGTTGGTCCTTCATTTTTGAAGGAAACTAATGACATTATGGGATGTGAATTGTATTTAAGTGAGGCAAAGTTGTGCTAAGTCATCAGTCTCACTCTCTCTTCCAGAGTAATCAAAGTCCAGTGGCAAGATAAAAGTAAAGACCACTGGTGATGGTTCAGGATGCAGTGGATGACTTTGGCATCTTCAATGTCTGATCAAGCTCTAAGTGCTCCACAACACCAGCTTTAGCTGCCTTCCTGGACATTGGAAAATTGTTCTCATCTGCCCATTCTATTGGGAGAAGTCTTCACATGCTTGGGGTAGACATCCCCCTAACTCACTGATGGGTTTGAGGCCTATTGATTGCCATTAACCTGGTTTAGCCTGTCCTCCAAGACAGTTAAACAGGATGTCCTACAGCTTCTTAGAGCTACAGGTTAGAATTGGGTGAAAGTAGACACCAAAGGTGAATGAGAAGCACTAAAAAGAGCTAAGCAAACCTTCATGTAAGAGGTGCTATTCCTCCCTGAACATCTCATAAACCTTAAATAAGAAATAATTTTTTAACAATTAGAATTGTCTGGCAAGGAAGCAAAATACCTTAATATATAGTGAACCTTCTCTCACTACAATAGCTCAGATAGAGATTGAATGACTAGGGTTTAGGCAAAATGACCTTGAAAGTTCTGCACAGGTCAACAATTTTGTGATTCCAAAGTAGTTACCTTCAAGACAACATGCTTATTCCAGCAACTTTTGCCATCACTTAAACTTTTTTGGAGCAACTCTGTTGCAATTGCTTTAAACCACAGAAAAATAAGAACAAACAAAATAATGACATTGCTTGATAGTCATATCACTATTTTGATGTTATTTTTTACATACAATATTTATCATAGTTATCTCTGAATGACCTTTGACTAGGAGAAGCATAGGGTATTAGATAGTACTGGACTATCAAGAGACCTGGGTTAGAATTCTACCTGAGATGCTTCCAAGTTTTGTATTTATGTGGAAGTCACCTGACCCCTCAAATATTCATTTTCCTAATCAGTCATAATGGGATGTGAATACTTGTATTACCTTGCTCACAAGTCTATTTGGAAAAAAGTGTTTTGCAAACTTGCACTAATTAATGTGGACTATTATTTCTAAAAAGCAAATTCCCCCTTAAGGCATGAGAATTTGCCACCACTGTGATATTGTAATATTGTAATGATGATCAACTGTGAAAGACTTAGCTATTCTGATCAAGACAATAATCTAAGACAATTCCAAAGGACCCATGATAAAAAATGCTATCTACTTCCAGAGAGAGAACTAATGAACTCTGAGTATAGATTGAAGGACACTTTTTTGCTTTTTTAATTTTTTTCTTGCTTTTGTCTATGTGTTTTTTCTTCTGCAACATAGCTAATATGGAAGTGTGTTTTGCATGACTTTACATGTCAAATCGATATCATACTTCTTACTTTCTCAAGGGGTGGAGGAAGGGGAAGGGAAAGAGTTTGGAACATAAAATTTTAAAA
This sequence comes from Vombatus ursinus, assembly GCF_900497805.2. Lineage (NCBI taxonomy): Eukaryota > Metazoa > Chordata > Mammalia > Diprotodontia > Vombatidae > Vombatus > Vombatus ursinus. Next base: position 14,582,338 of record NW_020954590.1, on the reverse strand, counting down.
AGTGAATGTTAAAAATGTATATGTAATTGGGAAACACTTAACAAAATAAATAAATAATACATTTTAAAAAAAATTTTCTGTCACTGTTGGTCACATTCTAACTTTGTTTCTCAGTTCCAGTTTGTTGTCATTTAGTCATTTTCATGTCTGACTCTTCATGACCCCATTGGGGTTTTCTTGGCAAAGATACTGTAGTAGTTTGCCATTTCCTTCTCCAGCTCATTTTACAGGTGAGGAAACTGCAGCAAACAGAATTAAGTGACTTGCCCAGGGTCACACAGCTAGTAGATGTCTGGTTGTCAGATTTGAACTCACAAAGTCTTCCTGACTCTAGACCCAGTTGATTTGTGCCACCTAGCTGCAAAGAACACTAGTCGCCTAATAACAATGTCTCTGTCATATTCTCTCATGCTTGGTCCCTGTGTCCTTTTTTCCCTGAATGATAGTCCAGTCTTAGCAAGTACTGCAGTCATAGAATTCATAAATTTATAGCCAAAATGGATCTTAGATACCATCAAGTCCAACTCCTTCATTTTATAGATGAGATCCAGCAAAGTTAAGTGATTTACCCAGGGATACACAGCTAGTAAGCATAGGAGATAGGGTTTAAATTTAGGTTTTCCTAACCCCAAGCCACTCTTTTCACTCCAAACTGCCTCTCCAATTTCAGTCCTCAAAACTTATACCTAGGGCCAGATCTACCTGACACTGACCACCTACCTGCCTAGGTTTCTGTGTTAGAAGCTACAAAGGTAGCAACTATGCAATGAAATACAAGAGGGTTTATAGCTTTCTCTGGTTATTGATTAGCCCTCCTCTAGGCCATAGGCAACTACCAGCCTAATGCTAATAGTCAGAGTTGGAAGATGGCCCCTGGGTATTTGTGAAAGCTTGTTTCCAGAATAGAATATGAAGCATAGGAAGACCAAATATGGACAGAGTTTCAGTGTTGGGCTTTGGAGGAATTCATGGTGGGAGTTAGGGAGAGGCAGGGATTGATTACTGATATAACTATGTGAAAGCTGAGGGTGAACAAGTCAGTGGGAAGGATCCCTGGGAATTTGAGGAGTCATTTTGGGTTTTGGGATGTGGATTACTAGAGGATTTAAGAACTTGAAGAGTATGATTGTTAGATCTGAGTAGGCTAGTTATCTCTGCTTGAGCTATGAGTCCTAGAACTGAAAAGAATGACTCCCAAGATAAACCATCCTAGAGCAATATTGTCATGGAGGGTAGAGGAGGCTGACAACAAAGGCTTAGAGAATGTTGTTATCTGATTAGTACAATTGGGTGACCTCATGGGAAAGATGGGAAAGAGAATATGCAAGTAACTGGGGGGGAGGAGGGAAAAGGTAGGGGAAATAGGTGAGGATTTAGGGGACTAATTTTCTTGGGAATATTAGACATGACTTCATACCACTCTGCCTATTTCTTATTGCTTTGACTCTGTTCTACCCACCTGCTGGGATATCTGCCTGTGCTCACAGCCAGATATCCCCCACTCCCACCCCATGACAAGTGTTTTTCTTCCTGAACTTCTGCCTGTCACCTGCAGTCACATTTCCCTACCAGCATGAACCATCCACCTGCCAAGAGAGAACATCTCCCTGTTGCTCTCTGATAGGCAATGGCCTGTGTTTCCCAAATGTTTGGCTTTCCCACCATGGCTGAGGCTTGCTCTGATCTGTCTTACTCACAGAATCTTAGTATCTTGGAATTAGAGATTCTAATAAGCCTGTCTTGATACCAGGTACTAGTCGTCATGGGCTGATCCTTCTTGCTGTCAGCTAAGCCTCAGTCCTGACACGTGTGGTCTGTTCTGGTATACGTTTATTAGAAAAATAATCCCCCTGTGAATACTGTTTTGGAGAAATTAGAATTGCTCAAATGAATGTGAAAATGCTTTTACAATAGTACATAAGTGTGGCATAGTAGAATGAGAACTGGCCTTTTGTGTCCAAAAAAAAACCAACCTGGGTTCAAAAGGACTCACATGTACAAAAATGTTTATAGCAGTACTTTTTGTGGTGGCCAAGAATTGGAAGTTGAGGTGATGCCCATCAATTGGGGAATGACTGAACAAGTTGTGGTATAAGAATGTAATAGAGTATTATTGTGCTACAAGAAATGATAAACAGGTAGACTTCAGAAAAACCTAGAAGGACTTATATGAATTGATGTTGAGTGAAGTGAGCAGAACCAGGAGAATGTTGTACACAGTAACAACCACATTGTGTGATGACTAACTTTCATTGACTTGGCTCTTCTCAGCAATGCAAGTATCTAAGACAACTCCAAAAGACTCATGATGGAAAATGCTATCCACATCCAGAGAAAGAACTGTGGAGTCTGAATGCAGATCAAAGCATACTATTTGCTCTTTTTTTTTCTTCTGTTTTGTTTTGTTTCTTCTTTCTTGTGGTTCCTTCTATTGGTTATAATTCTTCTTTACAACATGACTAATGTGAAAATATGTTTAATATGAATGTATAAGTAGGGCCTATATCATATTGCATGCCATCTTGAGGAGTGCTGAGGGGAGGGAGGGGGGAGAAAATTTAAAACTCAAAAGCTTATGGAAGTGAATGTTGAAAACTAAAAATAAATTAATTAATTACAAAAATTAAGAAAACCTGGGTTCAAGCCCCAACTCTGAAATCCATGAAGTCCCATGAAGTCACCCAATTGTACCAATCAGAAAGCCACATCCACAAAGCTTTTGTTGTATACTCCCCATCCCATGCTCGTATTCCTTTCAGATGGCTTGCCTTAGGCCCCAATCCATGTAGTCCTAGGAATCGTGGCTTAAGCAGAGATCACGAGCCTTGACTTGGGCCCAATACTTAGAACAAAGCAAGAACAGAGGGTATCTGTAGCCTCTACAAGGTAATTGCCCCCTGCTCAGAAGTAGGCTGAAGTCAGTTCTTATGAGTTCCTGAGGGTCAATTGCTAAATTTTCCTTGTGAGCATTTACACTTCTAAAACCAGAAAATACAGCAAATCAGGACTTGATTTATCGTTTATTGATTGTCTAGATGTAAGAATGTGAGGGAGAAAAATGCTAATAATGCAGATTAAACTTGAGTGTGTTTTACACATTTTTTTGGAGAGTTGTTTGTTAAACAATTACCAGAGTCTCTACCTCTCACATCATTTGTTCTAAATTCCTGGCTTTCACATTGAAATGTGGCTGATAAAAACAAAACAGAACAAATGTCTTCTGGGGTTTCCAGCTGCTCTTCACTTTCTTCTATGAGCTTTCATTAGATTCATATAGCAATTATTTGAGCTGAGACAGAGAGCAGAAAATTTAGAGAAAAGAAAAGAAAATTCTACACTATGATGTGCCCAGGGCAAGGTTTTCAAATTTCAACTTCCTCATTTGGAAATCATGCTCTGCTACCACCCACCATAGGCTTTAAGCCTTTATGGCAAAACACATAACTCAAAAGCACAAAATGAGTGTGGAATAGAATTTCTTGTCATTAAAAACTGTTACTCTTTGTTCCCTTCTGGCCCTTCCCTTACCTCCCTGGATTTTATTCCCTGTTTGGTTTCCTATTTAATTCCTATTTAATTCAATTAAACAAAGCCTACTCTGGTTTTGGAATCAGAGGACCTACATTCAAATTCTAGATTTGCCATTTATGGTATTATCTATATGACCTTAGATAAGTCACTTAATCTTGCTAAGCCTCAGTTTTCTCAACTTGAAAATGAAGGAGTTGTACAAGATGGTGCCAAAGGTCTCTTCTGGCTCTTAGTCTATGGTACTATATGCCAGCACTGTACAAAAGACTGAGGATGCAAAAACAAATGTAAAAATAATCCTTGTCATCCAAAATCTTATATTCTATTGAGTGGCTACAACATGTATGCAAATAAGTATACTGTAAGCTAAGTTGAAGACGGAGAAGCATTTACAAGTAGGGGAATCAGGAAGGCTACATGGAAGAGGTAGAATTGAAAGGAAGTCCAGTGTTCTCAAGCATCAAAATGAGGAGAGAGTACATCTCAGATATGGAGGCTAGCTTGTGAAACTATATGGAGATAGAAGATGGAATACCAGGTTCAGGGAATACAGTCATAGTCCAATTTGTGTATAACAGAGTTGATAAAGAGAACTAGTATGAAACACAATTCAAAAAGGAGTTAAGGGGCAGCTAGATGGTGCTGCAGTGGATAGAGCACTGGCCCTGAAGTCAGGAGGACCTGAGTTCAAATCCGGCCTCAGACCAAACACTTGACACTTACTAGCTGTGTGACCCTGAGCAAGTCACTTAACCTCAATTACCTAAAAAAAGAAAAGAAAAGAAAAGAAAAGGAGTTAAGATCTAGACTGTGTATAGCCTGAAATTCCAAGCTCAGGAGATTGTTTCATATCCTCTAACTACCAGAAATCATTGCAGGGGAATGGCATGATCTTATTGAGTCTCAGGAAGATACATGTGGCACTGTATGAAGAATGGAGTGCAGAGAAGAGAGGCCAGAAGCCATCAGTATAATGAGGAGGATATTACAGAGGTCCAGCTAAGAGATGAATAGGACCTGACCTAGTGTAGAGGCTATGTAAATAGAGAAAAGAGGACAATTATGAAAGATAAGGGTTGGAGAAGGAAGAGTCAATAAAACTTGTAAATTGATTAGGTGAGGGAGAATGGAGACACAAAAATAACCTAGAAGTAATGGGGAACAAAACTGTTGAAGAAAAGAGCTATATCATATTAGCTCAGCATACTCATGAGCAATTAATATGTCTCTAATTGTTCAGATCTGTCTTTATTTGTGTGAAAAGTGTTTTGTAATTGTGTCTTTCCTTTGATTATCAGAATTTCCATTTTGGCATTTAATTGGGATTTTTAATTTGTCCATTGTAGTTGTTTTAGTGGCATATACAATTCATTGATCTGTTCTTTCTCTATTTTATTGATGTGTGTTTAGAGATTTTCCATTAAGTACTGCTTTGGCAGCATTCCATAAATTTTAGTATGTTATGTCATTGATGTCATTCTCTTTAATGGATTTATTGATTATTTCTATGATTTGTTCTTTGATCCACTCATTCTTTAAGATTAGACATTCATTCTTTAAGATTAGGGGCAGCTAGGTGGCGCAGTGGTTAGAGTGCTGGTCCTGAAGTCAGGAGGACCTGAGTTCAAATCTGGTCTCACACCAAACACTTGACACTTACTAGCTGTGTGACCTTGGGCAAGTCACTTAACCTCGATTACCTAAAAATAAAAGAAATAAAAAAGATTACATTATATGGTCTTAAATTAATTTTTAATCTATGATTTCATGGCCATTTATTGAATGTAGTTTTTTGCATTATGGTCTGAAAATGATGCATTTAATATTTCTGTTTTATTATTTTGCACTTGGTTGTGAGATATTTATGTCCTAATACATGGTAAATATTTGTGAAGGTGTCATGTACAGTTGAGAAAAAAACATATACTCTTTTATATCCCCAATTTTCCCTAGAGATCTATCGTATTTAACTTTTCTAAGATTCTATTCATCTCCTTAACTTCTTCCTTGTTTATTTTATGGTTAGATTTATCCAGCTCTGAGAGGGAAGAGTTGAAGTTCCCCAGTAGCATAGTTTTACTATCTTTTTTGTCCTATAAGTCATTTAACTTTTCCTTTGAGAAGTTGGATACTATGCCATTTGGTGCATATAAGTTTAGTATTGACATAATTTCATTCTCTATGTTGCCATTTAGCAAGATTCAGTCTCTCTGCTCATCTTGTTTACTTAGGTTTATTTTTGCTTTTGCTTTGTCTGAGATTATGATTGTTATCCCTGTATTTTTAATTCAGTAGAAACATAACAGATTCTGCCTCAGCCCTTTATCTTAACTGTGCATCAGTTTTAAGGGTATTTCTTGTAAACAACATATTATCAGATTCTGATTTCTAATACATTTTGTTATCTATTTCTATTTTAAGGGTAAGTTCATTCCATTCATGCTTAGAGTCATGTTTACTAACTATCCATTTCTTTTCATCCTATTTTCTTTCATTTATCCTCCCTTCTGTCTCTTTTTAGCCTGTCCCTCATATAAAGTAGGTTTTGTTTTTGACAACTGCTTTCCCTTATCCTTTCTCCTTTTTAGTAACTCTCGAACCTGTATCCCCTTCCCTCCTCCTTTCTTATTGGGTAATATGGATTTCTATACCCAACTGAGTGTGGTGTGTGTACGTGTGTGTGTCTGTGTGTGTGTATCTCCCTCCTTGAAACAATTTAGATGAGAGTGAGGTTAAACATTGCCCGTTCCCTCCCCATTATTTTCTCCTCCACTGTAAAAGTTCCTTCTTATATACTTCTTTTATGTGAGATAATTTTATCTATTCTTCTCCCTTTCCCTTCTCCAGTGGCATTCCTCTTTTTTGCCTATACATCTTTTTCATCATTACAACATAAATAACTCATTCCCATTCTCTGTCAACATGGAATCTCTCTAACTACTCCAATAATGATAAAATTCTTTGTTGTTATTGTTCAGTTGTTTCCATCATGTGTGACTCTTCATGACCTATTTAGGATTTTCTTGGCAAAGATACTGGATTGGTTTGCAATTTCCTTCTCCAGGTCACTTTACAAATGAAAAAACTGAAGTACATGGGTTAAGTGACTTGCCTACCACAGCTAGTAACTGTCTGAAATCTTTTTGAACTCAGGAATAGGAACCTTCCCGATTTTAGGCTGGTTACTCTATCTACTGCACTACCTATCTGTTCATAAAGTTCTTAGGAGTTACAATTTTCAATGCCCCATATAAGAATGTAAACAGTTTAACTTTATTTGGCCCATTATGATTTCTCTTTCATGTTTACCTTTTTATGCTTTTCTTGATGCTTGTGTTTGGAGTGTCAATTTTTCTATTCAGCTCTGGTGTTTTCTTCAGGAATACTTGAAAGCCTTCTATTTCATTAATATCCATTTTTCCTCTAAATAATTATACTCAGTTTTTCTGGGTAGGTTATTCTTGGTTGTAATCTTAGTTCCTTTGCCTTCCATAATATCATATTCCAAGCTCTCAGATCCTTTAATGTGGAAATTGCTAAATCTTTTGTTATACAGATTGTATCTCCACAATATTTGAATTGGTTTTTTCTGGCTTGCAATATTTTCTTCTTGACTTAAAAACTGTGTAATTGGGATATTAAATTCCTGAAAGTTTTCATTTTGGGATCTCTTTTAGGAGGTGATTGGTAGATTCTTTCAATTTTTATTTTATCCCCTGATTCTAGGATATGAGGGCAATTTTCCTTGATAATTTCTTGAAATATTCTGCCTAAGGCTAAGCTCTTTCTTTGATCATGGTTTTCAGGTAGACCAATAATTCTTCAATTATCTCCCTTTGATCTATTTACTAGATCAGTTTTTTTAATAATCAGATATTTCCCATTTTCTTCTTTTTTTCTTCTTTTGATTCTGTTTTATTATTTCTTAATGTCCCATAGAATCATTAGCTTTCATTTGCTCAATTCTAATTTTTTTAGGGAATTATTTTCTTCAGTCAGTTCTTGTACCTCTATTTCCATCTGGCCAATTTTGCTTTTTTTAAGTCATTCTTCCTTTCAGTGGTTTTTTGTGCATCTTTTCCATTTGGCCAATTCTGATTTTTTTGTTTGTTTGTTTGTTTGTTTGTTTTTAAGAAAGTATTTTCTTTAGTATTTATTTGTGCCTCTTTCCAAGCTGTTGACTCTCTTTTCATAATTTTCTGGGATCACTTTGATTTCTTTTCCCAATTTTCCTCTTGTTCTCTTATTTTATTTTTAAAAATCTTTTCAGCCTTTTCTAGGAATTTTTGTTGGGTTTGTGTCCAATTCACATTTTTTTTCCTTTGAGGCTTTGCTTGCAGCTATTTTGAAATTGTTATCCTCTTTTGTGATTGTACCTTTATCTTGTCATCATAATCATTTTTATGGTCAGATTTTTTTGTCATTTGATCATTTTTCCTGCCTATTTCTTGAATTTTAACTTTTTGTTAAGGTTGGGCTTTGCTCTTGGGGTGGAGGAGGTATTGTCCCAAGCCTCAGGTTTTTCATGCTACCATTTTCAGAGCTAGTTCTGGACATCTGTAAGTTTTCAGTACTTTCAAAGTGGAATGATCCAAGAAGAGATGTGATCTCTGCTCTGCTGGCCTGTTCTCTGGCTTTTACTCAGGAGGAGACCTTGATTTCCTTTAGCCACAAGTGCTATCACTCTTTTTGGCCCTGGTACTATAACTGGGGCCCCTGCTTTCTTTCAGCTGCAAGTGCTAATGCTCCTTTCTGCCTTGGAACTGAGATTGGGACCTCTACTATTTAATGAGTGACCATAAACCCTCTTCCCTGCCCCAGAACTGTGCCCTGCTCTGCTCCCCTGTTGCTATAAGCATTAGTGCTCCTTTTTACCCAGAAACTGTGATCCCAAACTGCATATAGGCATTGCAACTGGGTCCTGCACCCAGTGCCAGTAAAGTTTCCCCTGTAATCTTTTTGACCAGTTGTCTGACCCCCTTGGCATCTCTGGGCTCAGAGTTCCAAAAGTTGCTGCTGTAGTTGCCTCCAAGGCCTATTGCTGGTGTGAGCTGTGCTCTAGGCTGGCCACCTCTCCCTCAGACCTCCTAAGTTGTCTTTGGCTGGAAAAAACTGTCACTCTAGCCTTTTGCTGACTTTGACACTCCAGAATTTGATTTGAGGCATTATTTTAAAGTTATTTAGAGGGGAATGTTGGGAGAGTTCAGTTAAATTGCTGCTTTTACTCTGTCATCTTGTTTTTTTTTCCTTTGTGTTGACATTTTCTGTTTTAAAAAATCATGTTTTCCGAGATATATTGAGAATGGAAAAAAAACACTAATGGTCTAAAGAATTCATTTTTTTGCAATATGGCTAATGTAGAAATATGTTTTACATAATGTAATATGTATAATGGGTATTATATTTCTTGCCTTCTCAATGGGTGAGAGATGAAAGATGAGGAGGGACTTTTGAGCTGATAATAAAAGTTAAATATCAAATTATTTAAAAGGATTTTTTTTAAAGAATTAGAGATGTTTTAAGGAAATAGGATGTAAAAAACTCTATGTGTCAAATAGAGATAGTTTGATCCTTGAAGCAATAGGGAGCCACTGATATTCATTAAGCAGAGGGTAATGATGCAACCTGTGCTTTAACAAAATTAGTTTGGGGGCTGAATGGACAATAAATTCAAGTGGTAAGAAGCCTGAGACAGAGAGACCAAATAAAAAGATATTGCAATAGTTCAGGATAGAGATCATGAGGGGCTGAACTAGGGTGGTAGTTGTGTAAGTGAAGAGGAAGGAATGTTATGTATAAGAGAGATTTTGTACAAATAGAAAAAATATTTGTCAACCAATTAGACATGTGATGAAAATGAGTGTCAGGAGTAAATGGTGATGCTAAGATAGACAATTTGGGTTATTGTGAGAATAATATTCCTCTACTGAAACAGGGGAGTTTGAAAGAAAAGTGGCTGTGGGAAGAAAGCAAAAATCACAAGAAGCATATCAAAGAAAAGTTAATTCACATTTCTGGGACCAAAAGTCAAAGTCTTTGGTTAGTAAATCAAAATTATTAATGGTGACATAATGTAGAAGAATTCCTTTCATGAGAGATCCCAGAAAGAGTCATCAGGACTCAAAAGGTTATCTAAAATAAGAAGTATTTTCAATAAGAGTTAGGATTGAACATGGTGAAGAAGAAGGTGGGAATCAGAGGGAGAATTGGGAGTTGGGTCTTGCTAGGAGAAAGGCTACACTGGAAGCCTGGCAAAGTGGTCCCAGGTAGGTGAGACAGAGACCTTTGACGTCTTTGTTACAGAGTTTTGGACAATTTAGGAATTCAGCCTCTCCACACTAGCCCCATGCTTCTCAACGCTGATGTCCACTAGGGGAAAAGGAGTGATAGATCTCCCGGGGTACCTGGCTCTCAGCAGGATGGAATGTTATGGCATCAAAAGGGAAAGCCAATGAAGGAAAAACCAAAGGATAGGACTGGACCCTGGGGATGGTTTCTGGAATATCTTAGACATGGATAGGAGAAAGAAGGTAGGGTATAATGAGAACCACATTCCCTAGGAAAGAGCATTACAAAGCAGTGTCATTGCAACTAAGAGAATGGATCAAATCAGGGAGGGTGAGCCATAAAGAATTCAGTATCTCTCTTGTAGGAGCTGGAAAAGGGAAAGGAGAAGAGAGAGAGAAAGGCATTGGGATTAGATTAATGTATGAAAAACAAACAGCAGAAACTAAGCCTATCTATCTATAGATAGATATGATAATAACTGTTATCTACATATGTGCATATTTATATTCTGTATCTGTATCTATATACACACATACACCACCTGTGCAAATGTATATATGTATTGTATATGTGTGTATGTATGACTAATGCTTGAAGAGAGGCACTTTAAATAGCAGATAAGATTTATCCTCTAAGACAGTAGGGTCTGGCTTGAAATTTTGCCTTTGACATAGAAGATTGTCACTTGCAGAGAAAGTGGCAATTTGTATCATTAGAGCAAGTTTCTTACCGGAGCTCCCTACATTGATGAAATCACAGCACTAGTCAAAAATAAAATTCAAGAAAACTAGAATTGCTTCATTCTCCTTTTGATTTTTGACAGGCCAGTCAGTCAACAAACATTTAGTAAGTATTTACTATGTGCCAAACACTGGAGTAGAGGCAGGTAAAGGATACAAATGAGGGCAAAAAAAAAAGTCTCTACCCTCAAGGAACTCACATTTTAATAGGAGAGACAAGATGCAAATAACTATGAGCAATACATGTGTGTGTGTAGATACATATAGAAGTATATTCTATATTTAAGCAAATAAACATGTATGCTATATTCCAAAACACATGCATCATATATGCATAGATTTGTATATTGTATAGATATACACCTGTTGATATATGCATTTTACATGTGTGTATAGATACATATATGCATTTATAGATGATAGAAAGATAGATAGATGTAAATGAAAGTAAATCACACACATAATGAACTCCATACAAAAGGCGAGATTTGCAATAAATCATGAAGGAAGTCCAGGAAGTCAGAAGTTGGAGGAGACAACGAAGAGCATTCCAGGCATAGAAAATAGTGCACATCCATGAAGTCAGCACATCGAATATTATGTGTGAGTAATAGCAAGTAGCCTAACGTATCAGATCATACAGTAAGTTGAGGGGAAGAAAGTGTAAGAAGACTGGAAAGGTAGGAAGGGGCCATTACTGAAATTAATTGAAGGGGAAGGAGGAGGAGAACTACATGATGAGACCAGTAATTAAGAAAAATCTCTTTAGCTGATTAATGATGAATTAGAAGATGAATAAGACTGATTTGAGATGGGGAGGCTAATGGTTATTGATGATTATTATAATAATACAGGAAAGTTATAATGAGGATTTACAAAAGGGTGGCAGATGTGTGAATGGAGGAAAAGAGGTTGCCAGTGATATTGTGAAGGTAAAGATAATACAATTTGGCAATAGATTGAATATATGGGGTGATTGTGAGTGAGGAGTCAGGCATACCACTTTGATAGCATGGATGATAGAAAAGATGGTGATACTCTTGACAATAATAAGTAAGTTAAGAAGAGAGAAGGATTTGTGGATAACACTGAATTCTGTTTTGAACAAATTAAATTTAAGTTACTTGTGGGACATCCAATTAGGGAAGCAGGACTAAAAATTATGAGAGAAAGCAAGTCTGGATATATAGATTTGGGAATCAGCTGTGCAGAAATGGTAGTTGAATCCATAGGAGCAGATGAGATCACCAAGTGATAGAAAGAGAAAAGAGAAGAGTCCCCTAGCCTTAGGGGACATCCATGATTAATGCATGTAAACTGGATGGAAATATAGGAGGGGATACTGAGGGATGGTCAGAGTTACAGGAGGAGAACCAGGAGAAAGAAGTGTCGAAAATTCCTAAAGAAGAAATAGTATCCAGAACAAGAGACTAAACAACAATGTCAAAGGCTGTAGAGTGAACAAGAAAGATGAGGACTGAAAAAAGGCCAATAGATTTTGCAATCAAGATCTTATTGATAACTTTGGAGAAAGCAATTACAGTTTAATGAAGTCAGAAACCAGATTACAGAGGGTTTAGAAGTGAGAGGATAAGTGAAGGAACTAAGCATAGATAGCTCTCTACAGGGGCTTCCCACAAAAGGGAGGAGAGAAATAGGATGATATTTCAAAGGGATTACTGAATCTAGTGAGAGTTTTTATGAATGGATAAAGATGTGACTGTGTTTGTAGAGAGCAGTGAAGGAGATAGTAAATAGAAAGTGAGGATGTGAGAGAGTAGGGGTTGGTAATGGGAGCAATCTACTGGAGAAGAAGGCTTAAAATGAGGTCACTTGTGCATGCAGAGGAGTTTGCCTTGGCAAGGAGAAGGGCCAGTTTTTCATGGAGGACAGGAGTTAAGATGATTGACTGAAAGAGTGGGGGAAGTTGTCAGAAATGTGAACAGAGAAAGAGGTTCTCAGCAAATGGACTCAATTTTCAGTGAAGCACTAAGTGATAGATATCCTTAGATATGGGGGTGGACGAAGAGTTTTAAGAGCAATGGGCAAAAGTTGTGAAAAGGCAATTTAAATTTAATGTCAGGAAAACTCTCTCAACAATTAGATCTGTCCAAAAGTGGAATGTGTTGCCTTAAGAAGAGTTAGATGCCCCTATTCTGAAATCTTCAAGGAAAGGCTAGATGGCTACTTGTTAAGTATGCTTTCATGAAGATTTCTTTTGTGTATGGGTTGAATTAGGTAACTGATGAGATCCTTTCAAATTCTTCAATTGTCTAATTATGTAAATGTAACCATGATAATAATAAATGTGAATGGATTAACTTCCCCCAATAAAAAGAAATAGAAAAGAAGAATAGTTTTAAAAACAACCATTTGCTACGTGATATATTAATAACCTACAGTGTGAAAGAAAATGTATTTCTTATAGTAATTATTATATACTATATGAAAAATGTGATGAAATATGATTGATATATTTAATTAATAATATAATCTATTCCCTCATTTTACTTTATAAGTTATTAATGTTTTTTTTGAGTTGAGAAATATATAATTTCCATATATGTGTGTATATAAAATTCTGTTAGCTGCCTTACACACATACACACACATACATATCTATGTATATATATTGTTAACAGTAATGTATTGTTAATATATAATTCTGATTCAGTTTTAGCTTGCTTTAAAAAGCAGGAGCTATAATAATAAGTTCAAATAACGCCACATTAAAAATGGATGTTATATGTCCATAGAGACAAAGAAGGGAAATTCTTTAGATTTAAACATGCCATTTACGGAGAACTGGAACTGTGACTTCAGTAGTATAGAGAAATCCAAATTAGAAAACCCCCTCTATCAATGTAGATCATCACTTATTATGGAATTTCTTATACTTCTAAGTTGCAGAGGTTGGGGGAGGAGAAGGGGAGAGGCATTGAAAGATTAAGTGCTTAACAACACACAGCCATAAGTATACAAGGCAAAGCTTGAACTCAGATGTTTTTGAAACCAAGGATTGTTCTCTATCCATTGTGGGCTGTGACTGCTCAAATGAATTGTAAACAACGAAAAAAATTATATACATATATGTGTATATATACATATATATAAATACACAAACAATATCCACATAGTATCTGAGTTCTTAAAAGAAAAGGTAGGAATATTGTAGACACTGATGTTAATGTGATACTAAAATAATCAAATATTCTCCTTTGTATCTGGATAAACATAAAAGAAGAAAAAGGAAGATATCTCATTGAATAGACCACTGGAAAAATTTGATTGGATTGGCTAGTGATGACTTCTGAAAGAGAATAATAAAAAATAACATTTTTCTCAGCTATCTATGGCATTTTTTACAGAAATTGATAAAAATATGAAAGGAATCATAATTTTAAAGGAAATAATAAACATATCCCTTGTAGATTATAATCCTACAAAATAGGAATTAAGGAAATTGAGTAAATGAAACAGACCAACTGAATAATTAGGGGGTCAGTGAACAAATCACAGATACAATAAATTATAATAAAGAGTATATGAGACAGCATTCTAAACTATAACAAAGAAAACTACTTCTCAGAATTAACCTAACAAAAATGAAAAGGAAGGTTGATAAACTAAGTGCTGGATTTCATAGCATACACATTTTATTTTTCTCTCTCATTATAATTTTAATTTTGTGTTTTTTTATAAATGGATATTACTGCAAATAAATATGCAAGGTCTGTAGTGCTTAAAGAACACATTTCAATGACTGTTAGAGATATTGCAGTGGCTCTTGGTGTGGGGAACTCAAGCATCCCAAGGATCATTCAAGTCTCAAACTAAATGGGGAAGAACTTAGATTCCAACAACAAGCTCTCTTTGTCTTTCATGGCCATGGTAAAATGGAACTGATGAACAAGTACATTTTAATTTCATAGATTTAGAGCTAAAGGTGGACCCTAGAGTCCATCTAATCCAATCCTAAAATTTTATAAATGAGGAAACAGAAGCCCAATAAATTAAGTGGATTTCCCAAAGTCACACAGGTAGTAAGTGGTAGCATTGGATTTTCAACCTGGACTGACTGGGCTTTCAATTAGGGCCAGTTGACTCCAAATCCAATATCATTTCCTGGTGTCAAATTGAAAAGCATTTTTCATCATTATTTAGTCTGATCTCCATAGCTACTGAAAATATTATTATTTCCCACTTTTTAGATGGGAAAACTCAGACTCAGAGAATTTTAGTGACTTGCCTCTCTCTAAATCTCCTCCTTTGGCATGGATTCAATTATCATCTTTATGTAGTTTACTCTGAAACTGTATATTTGGCACTGATTTCTTTCCAAGCTCCAGCTCTTTCTGTCTCACTAACTATTTGCTTGCCATCTATACTTGGATGTCCCATAGCATCTCTAATTTTACAACTCCAAAACAGGTCATAATCTTTGCCCTTCAGAGTTCCCTAGGATCATCATCTCAGAGTCATCCTGGAATCTTCAGGCTCTCTCACCCCACCCCACCCTCTATATCCAATCAGTTATCAAATTTTGCCAATTTTTTTTTTCTTGAACATCTCTCACACCTCCTTTTTTCTGCCAATAGGACAACTACACCATTTCAGACCCTCATCACCTCTCACCTGGGCTATTGCAATAGCTTTTTAAATGGTTAGTCTTTCCCTTGCCTTCTGCAAAACTTCACACAGTTGTCAAATTGGTATTCCAAATGCATGTCTGACCATACCACTCCCCAGCTTAGCATTCTTCTATAGCTTCTAGGATAAAATACTAAATGCCATTTTGGGTGGCACACTTATACATTCCCACACAGGGCAATGGAAAGTCACATGATTGGTGTGAGCAGGCTACCACACATAGTGAAGAGCTTTGAAAAATACTGGGAAAAAATATGACAAAAAGAAGTGGTGTTCATGCACCAAGACTGAAGAATTGAAGGTAGCCAGTCATAATTTTCCATGGTCACCCTTATGCTGTTAAATAAAAGTGGGGAAGGCCATGAGCAAATGTGATGGATTACCTTTGGGGAACATTTGGAAGGATGCAGTGAGTCATACAGGATGGGAGGGAATGGATTGCTTGGTGTCTGAATCAATGGATGGAAATACCAAATTAATGGGATTATAGTTCTTCTTAGGTATTTGAGATGATCAAATTCCATGCATTAGGAGGGTTGTAAAGCATCATGTTATGACAGTAAGAACACATTAGCAGCTAGGTGGCACAATGGCTGAATGCTGCAGTTGGTGTTAGGAAGACCTGAATTCAAATTTCATTTCAAACAATAGTCATGTGATACTGGGCAAACCTTTTAACCTCTCTAAGCACCAGTTTCCTCATCTCTAAAATAGGATAATTACAGCACCTATCTCACAATGTTGTTTTCAGGATCAAAAGAGCTAATAAATGCAACATATTTTGCAAGCATTGAAGCACTATATAAATGCTGTTGTAATTGTTGTTATTCTCACCTGTCTGGGAGTTGGGAGAACCATATTAGTTTCTTAGCTCTTTTATTTACTATTTAGTTATATAAACTCAGGAAAGTTATAATATTTCTGAGCCACAGATTGTTCATTTGTTAAATGAGAATCCTGACGCTTTCACTCCTTAGCTTCCAGGGTTATTGTAAGGAAAATGCTCTGTAAATCTTTCCAGGAAGGCTTTACAGAGACATGTTACATCAGCTGAGCCTTGAAGGAAGAATTGTTAAAGGAGGAATTGAGGCATCAATATAGTCTAGGCTTAGGGAACATCTTGCATTTTGTGTTAGAGAATATCCTAGGTTGTTTCTATCTTGTTGGGCTATGGATAGTCAGTGAGTCAGCTAGCATTTATTAAGTTCCTATTATTTGCCAGGCACTGTGTTAAGAACTAGGGAAATAAAGGCAAAAGACAGCCCCAGCTTTCAATGACATCACAGTCTAATGCAATAAACAACATGTAAACAACTATTTACATACAAGATATATACAGGATAAATTGGGGGTGGGGGGGTGGGGAGGTTAGTCCCAGAGGGAAAGTGCTCAAATTGAAGTGGATTGGGAAGGACTTCTTCTAGAAGGGACTTTAGCTAAGATTTGAAGGAAGCCGGGGAATCCAGAAGGCAAAGATGAGGAGAGAGAAAGTTTTGGGTATTGGGGGACAGTCAGTCAAAATCCAAAGAGTTCAGAGAGGGAGGATTGTATAGAATGTACAGCAAAGATATACATTATGCAGAGTACATAAGGGAGAGTAAGGTGTTAGAATATTGGAAAGATAGGAAGAATTTAGGTTATGAAGGACCTTAAAAACCAAATGGAGGATTTTATATCGCTCCTGGATGCAATAGCAAATTAACAGAGCTGATTGAATAGGAAGGTATGACCTGGTATGGTCAGACCTACACTTTAGAAAGATCAATTTGACAGCTGAGTTGAGATAGATTGAAATGGAGAGACACTTGAGGCATGAAAACCAAACAGCAGGCTATTAAACTAGATCTGGAATAAGGTGATAAGGATCTGCCCCAGTGTGGCAATATCAGAGGAGAGAAGAGGGTGATTATAAGAAATTTTACAAAGGTAGAAATGGCAGGACTTGACTTTTGAGTCAACATGGGGTGGGGTAAGAGTTAGAAGTTGAGGATGATACCTAGAATATTAATTTGGATGACTGAAAGGATGATCATACCTTCAACAGTAATAATGAAGTTAGGAAGAGGGGAGGGTTTTAGGAGGAAAGATGAGTTCAGGTTTAGATATGGCATGTATAAGGTGTCTTTATTTCATCCAATATGAGATTCCCAATAGGCAGGTGGAGATATGAGCCTGGGGGTTGGCAGAAAGATTAGGACTTGAAAAATACAAGCCACAGTCTTTTGCATAGAAGCAACCTCAATGGTTGTATTGTGCTATGGCCACATAACAAGAGAGGAAGGAAATCTGAAGGAGGCACTAGGATTTTAAGGCATATATTCCTATACTGTGTTGTCAACAACAACTAAAATTTTGAAGGGGAAGTCCCCCCACTGAGGGGTTAGAATATGTTGGTATAAAGCAGCCCCCTGCCACTTAGGCATCTAGAGCATGAAAGTTTCTTTGTTTTCTGTATAACAAAAGTTTTTGCCTTGGTGACATGTTAGTTTGCCATCCCTCAGATCTATAAAATGTCAATAATAGCACCTATTTGTGAGGGTTGTGTGAGGATCAAATGAGAAAACAACTGTAAATCACTTAGCACAGTGCCCAGCACATACTAAGTGCAATATAAATTTTAGCTGCCATTGTCATCATTACTACTACCACTACTACCACTACTACTGCTGGTGATACTACTATTGCTACTACTACTACTACTACTATTGCAGAGAATATAGTACATTCTCAGACTTGGCATATTCTTCAAACTATACAGGTTGCATTTACCACCATCTGAGCATCATCTCTGTGGAGATAAAGAGAGACAAGGAAATATCTTGGCACAACTAAACCAAAACTAGGACCATAAACACAATTCCTTGCAATATCTGCAACAATCTTTAAAAGTTAAGTAAAACTGTCGTTTCATGTTTGCTTGTTCCAGGTCAACCAGCACAAAACCATTGAAAATGAATGTTGCGAAACTTCAGGCATGAACTCCAGAAGTAATATAAGACACCTCCCTCTACTCCTTTGAAGAAGTGGCATTTATGCCATCTCAACACCCAGGATTAGCACAGTGCATCAGGAGAATCTTTCAGTACTGTGGTATGGGAGGGAGAACATAGAAACCACATACCAAAAAGCTCATACCAGTATCATCAGGCAAATTGGTAGGTAGAATCAAGGAATTAGAGCAAATAAAGCTGCTTTGCATAGGAGTCTATGGAGCAATTCCAGAGAGGAGGTACTGATTAACTCAGTACCTGGCACATTATAAGTACTTCCTGAATGTTTGCTGATGTATTGATCGATTGGTTTAGGGATAGCTGAGGCCTCACATCATGATCAGAGGGTCAGTGAGTAGAGTTACCTCTGTTGTTATTATCTTCCAAGGAATCCCGAATGATACTGATGAAGGAATGGGAGATACCTTGCTGTAAATTTGTCTGTGAGGCAGCACTTAGTTCTATTTGGTCACATGGAAAAGAATCACAGATTTAGAATGGAAAGAGACGTTAGAGATCAGACCAACCCTTCCATTTTTATACATCAGGAAATTGAGGCCCAGAAAGGTTAAGTGACTTAGAATAATAATAGCTCTAAAGCTAGAAAGGATCTCAGAGGTCACCTAATTCCATTACTTGTTCAATGATAAAAAAGGGCACGAGACATAAGGAGCATTAAGTACCTTCCCCACATACAAAGCAAAACTCAGATCCTGATTTCAAAATCCATGTACTTTCTACTGGAAGGTCACGCAAGTAGTAACTGAGTCAGAATTTGAGGTAAATTCTCCTAATTCCAAATCTAGTGCTCTTCCCACCAAAACATGTGACCTCACTATATACAGTATGAGGGGAGAAAAATGATTCCATTTTGCTCCAAAGGATGGAAGTTTAAGTCCTGGAGGTAGAGAATCACCAAGGAGATAGGGGAACTAGACAAAGAGCCTTGTATAATTGTGGCTTTCCCTGCAATGGACAGAAGCTGTGATGGAAAGAATACTGAAGGAGGAGAATGGATGATTCCCTGTTGTCAGTGGATAACAAGGCTGGTCCCAACCTTGGCACCTTTAGCTGACTTGGGTGATTTACAGAGCAAGAGCCATACCCAGCTAACCTTCTGGGACTCTGAAAGAGCAAGACTATATTATATGGGAATCTCAGGCCATGTCCCTGACTTGGGGACATCGACAGCTTTTCTATATTGCTCTATTTAGGAGGGAGATAACTGGGAAGAAGTCAGAATGTCTGTTTTCTATTTCTGGGCATCTGTTGTTCTGTGGCAGCCCTTGATATCTTTAGCCTGTGATAGGTGTAGTGGGGTAGGGGAGGGTGTCAATTTTATATTAAAGGTTAAGTTTATGAAAAATGCTTCTGAAGCTGCTTAGACTGAATCTCTGATAAAGTTTAAGGGTCCAAAATATAACCAAAAGTAGGGCTCAACTTGTCTGACATTCTCATTGCAGCTGTGCCTGTCCAACTTCATGGAACAGCAGGGAGATAAGATGTAGTGAGCCCATCAGGAATCTCTCTGCAGCTTCCAATAAGTATTTAATTGGATTAGCTAGCAGAACACACTAATCATGTCTCTCTAGATCAGTGGAGTTGTCGTTTTGGAATACTTGGGCTCAGAGAACTAGCTTTTGGTTCAGAGTAATGACACTTGGGTAGTAGACCTTCCTTAAGTTCCCCTCCCCCTGTCTCTGAACCTCACCTTATCATTTTTCACTGGCCTGTCCCCAAACCACTACCCCAATGTTCCTGTTGCCATGGTGCTCTTCTCCCAGGGCCCACCTTTCCTGCTAACCAGTAAGACACTCAGGACTCAAAGTTAGACTTTCTAGGAGAAGGGTCACTTCCTCTCCTATTAGAACTTCAACCAAATGTGGGACTTTTTCCTGCCCCCTAAATCTCCAACTAAATTTTTCCAGGGTCCAATTATTCCTAGTTATGGCCCTGACTGCGGGGATTACAAACTCATGATGCGTATGAATTAATTGCTAGGTTCAAATCAGCATGTTAGAAAGCAATTGTTTTCAAACCCAAAATTACTGTAAATTAAGAACGGTGTCATATCATGGTTATTCAATCGCTCTTAGAATAAGATAGTTTGAAGTGGAATGATGTAGTAACATTTTTTTTTTGTCTGAAAATGATTTTATTGGTTTAGAGCCCTCTTGGGTGAGAAAACTCCCACTGCCAGAGGAAATTGGCCGGAGTTCCATAGCTATAGTCATGAATATTTGTCAGCAGCCACTGAGTGCCTTCTCACTTTGATCCACTTTCAATACAATTGCCAAAGTGATTTTCTTTAAGTGCAGATCTGACCAAATTATTCCTTTATTCAATAAACTCAGTGGCTCCCTATTGCTTATTGGATACAATATAAATTATTCAGTTTAGCTTTGAAAGATCCTCATAACGTCGTTTCAACCTATCTTCTCAGCCTCACTATACATTACTTCCCTTTTTACCTTCCTCAATCAAGCTGGCCTTACAACACTGCATCTTCTGTCTCCATGCCTTTGATTTGGGCCATTCCTCCCAGCCCCTCAATATCTGGAACATACTACCTCTGATTGAAGGGTCACTTTTGCCTATGGAATACTTTTCTTCCTTTAAGATGTAGCTGAAACCTCACCTCAAAACATAACTTTCCTGATCTCCCTAGGAGAAGATAGATAAAAAGAGAAAATGTATACATACATATATTTATATGTAAGTATGTATATATGTATGTATTCAAGATGTATACCAAGTTCACATGAGGTAGCATTAGAGGAGAAGGCACTAACTGTTGGAAAGACCAGGAAAGAGCTCCTGGAGAAGATGGTACCTGGGTGGTCTTGAAGGAAACCAAGGATGATACAAGGTGATGGTGAAGATAGCATTCTAGACATAGCAGACAGCCAATAAATAGAGATGAAAGATGGGGAAAAATACCTGAGGAATAGCAAGTAGGCAAATATGGTTGGATTGTGAAGTTCATGGAAGGGAAGAAATTATAAGAACAATGGAAAGCTAGGAAGGGTCACTGATATGAAGACCCTTGACTGTCTAACATACAAGCATATATTTCATTCTGAGGAAATAAGAAGTCACTGGAGTTTATTGATTGGAAGAAGGGTGGTCTGTAGGGGAAGGTTGGGGAAAGGAAGTATGGTTACATTTTTAAACTTGCCCTATAGAAAAATCACTTTGGTGGCTATGGTGAGGAAAGATTGGAATAAGGCAATTAGGAGGTTTTTAGGCTATTGAAATAATCCATGCAAGAGGTGAAAAGGGCCAAACTAAGGTGGTGGTTGTGTGGGTTAAAGAAAAAGCCACAGATAATGAGCAAACATTTAACCTTTCAGTGACTCAGGTAACTCTCTAAGACTATAAGTTGCAAACCTTAATTAGTAGAGAAAGATTTCTCACCTATCTTTCTCCATATCATCGAAATCACTGATTTATACCCTTACATCTATGCCTCTATCTATGTCTATATCTATGCCTGGGATGGACTTGCTCATCTCCACCTCCTGGCTCCCCTGGCTTCCGTCAGGTCCTAGTTAAAATCCTATCTTCTACAGGAAGCCCTCCTCAAGTTCTCCTAATTCTAGTGCCTTCCCTCTGTTCTTTACTTCCTATTTATTCTGTATATAGATTTTTTGGTACATATTTCTTTGCTTGTTATCTCCCCCATGAGATTGTTAGCTGCTTCAGGGCAGGGACTGTCTTTTGCCTCTTTTTGTAACCCCAGTACTTAGCACAGTGATTGGTATAGAGTAGGTGTTAAATAAATGCATATTGACTCACTAAAAAAAAAAATCACTGATCTAGACTTAACTCTAAATTTTCTCCAGATGAACATACTATGATCCTATACTTCAGAGGACCATAGATTTAGAGGTAAAAGGGACCTTAGACCTTTGTGGATATACAGAAAAGGAATAAAGTCCTTTATAACTCCTAATTACTTGCCTAAGGTCACTAAACAAATGAAAAGTAGCAGAGTTGGGCCTCAAACCTAGGTTTCTTGAATCCCAGTCCAGTGTTTTGATTCTCAAGATGATATATCCCTGTCTCTGTAGTCAACGCTTGTTGGTTGATATATAAAGTTACAGAAGGAATTCTTGCACAAGGTGTGTTGGATGTAGGCATCTATACTGTCTCAAATGATGGCTATTAATGTCTATGCCTCACTACCTGTATTTGATCATAAGCTACTAGAGGGAAGGTACTTTGTCTTCAGTGTCTCTGTATCTCTGTGTGTGTGATGCATATAGCCTTTCATGGTATTGGCTAAATATTTGTTGACTGCCAATGATTTTATTCACTTATATATAATCAATTCTACCCTAGAGGACATTTTACCTACTCTCACAGGGAACTTAGTATTTACACCATTGTAGGTAGGTATAGCAACTTGTACTTTGGAGTTTTGCAAATTTATAAGCCATGCATAAAAGGGATGGTAATACATTATTATTATTCTTATTATGGTTGTGGTAAGAGTAGAAATTCAAAATCAGTTTGGATGCTGAATAAAATGTTATGTAGCTTGAAAAAAAAAAGATGATGTTGTTTGGTAAGACCAGATATATTACTGAACAAAAAGAAGGTCTTCTGATGAAAAGATTATGATGGATCATCATAACTTTTGTTCCCAAGGGTAATTTTGGGATACTCAAGTGCTCTCAAATGGATATGTGAGTTCATTAGTTTGGATGTTCCCTCCAGTGATATTAATCATAACTGGTCCATGTCCTCCCATCCTGCATAAGTCTTGTCCATGCCTTCCTATAAGCTTGCCAATGTGCTTGAGGCCTTCTTTGGTTTCTCCTTACATCAGGAGTATACTAGTGAACTACCAAGTTTGTCCATCTTATCCTTACCATATGATTGCCCCCTTCTAGTCCCATTATATATTTTCCTAATGACATCTTTTATTATTGTTCTTCTTCAAATAAAAAAAATATGCTATTTGAATAAGATTCTAGAGTTGGCAGTGACCTCAGAGGTCACTTAATCCAACCCTTACAAAAAGGGGGTCTCAGAATAAAAGGCCAATAAAACTTATACATCATCAAATCTATCTGCCTAGTTTAAGGTAAGATTAACCTAAAGCTACCCTAGAAGTAGAGTTGCCCACCTTTTTTTTCAAATATACCTGGGAAAAGTGTCCGTAACCTTGTTTTTGGCAGTGCATCTATGTGTCTCCTTATCTCAGCAGTCTTGTGTAAGTAGGACAAAAAATAGGTTTTCCTGCCTTGTTTTGAAAAAAAAAATGGTAGGTGGTGAGCATTGCCAATATCATTTAATCATACCATTCCAGGATCACCCAATAGCTACGAACAGAGAGTTTATGGTGAAATAACTATTTGTAGCAAAATCAATAATAACAAAAACATAAACAGACAAAAACAAAGGAAAAATGTTACAATCCTTTCTGGGGCTACTCCCCTCAACCTGCACTGCTAATCTCAGGTTAGGTTCCCAGAGGGTAATAACATCCAAATCAGGTTTAAGTTCAACATACCAGTCCAGAGTAGAAGCAAAAAGATCTTTCTCAAGGCCAGAATGAAAACGTTGGAACTGACACTCATGTTTCTAGGGCTTTCACTCACCTCTTAGAGGTACCTTTCAAGCCAACCTCATCCACACACTTGTTCATATGTTGCCAATTAAGGCTGATAGAACAGCTGCTCTCTCGGAGGCAACCCGATCCAACCAATGGCTTTTTGCTGCTAGCTTCTCCAAAACACTGAGCTGTGTTGGCGGGGTTTTAACTCCAGATCTGCCAGGGATCATGGACAGTAGGCCCAGACCATTGGAAAATGATCTGCACTGGCAATGGACTGTTCTGCTAACTCCACTTTGATCCATCCTTCATACTGAAGAGGTATAGCAAGCATTATATGGATTCAGAAAAGTTAAGTATCTTGTCCAAGAATACCTAGCAAATTAATACATTAGGTTTCTTGCTCCCCAGTCTAGTGCAATTTCCATTTCATAATGCTGTCTCTTCAAGTTCAACTTCTTACTCTATCCTCTACTAACTGTGTGGCCCTAAGCAGGTCAGCTTTCCTGAGATTCATTTTCTTACTGTGCTTTGCACACAGTAATCACTTAATAAATGCTTTATTATTCTTCCTACTTTAAAAAAGGGGGAATAACTTGTACCGCAAAAATCCCATAAGGATCAAATGAAATAATAACAATATATATTTATATTGTACTTCAGGGTTTTCAAAACACTTTGCTCAGAACTCTGTGAGGTAGGTAATCCAAGCATTATCTTCCCCATTTTCAGCTGTAGAAACTGAGGCTCCCAGAAATTATGTAAATTACCTCTGGTTGTACAGCTAGTAAATATGGAAGCTATAATTTGAACCATGTCTTTTGTCTTCCAGTAGAGGTATCTCTTTGCTATATAATTCTAAGGCTATACTGCTGTAGGTTATTATAATTATTGGTAAAAGTCAACTTAATGTTAATATAAATGAATATTATAGATTCTTAGCATTTTATCCTCATTCTCAAAAGTATATTTGTCATCTTCCTTGTCCCATTGTTCTTAACTTACTGCCTACTTTAGTCATTGACACCTAGTCAAACTATTGACTGGTTCTCTAAGGAATCATGGAGTATAGCAGAAGAAAATCAGACCAACAGGCGTTGTCCAAAAGGAGGGAGAAGGTAGATTCTGTAAATTATTGTTTAAATCATTTAGCATTGATTCCTAGAACAAAATATGGATCAAATGACTGAATGAATTCAGAATGAACACATGGAAAAGAAAGCAGTGATCACTTAAAGCTAGCATAAGTTCATGTAGGCCATGTTGGTCGTGCCAAATTAACCTTCTTTCTTTCTTTGATGTAGTCAATCAATTGAGAGATCGAAAGTCTTATAGCTATTTTATACTTCAAAAATTAAAAACTGTGGGGCCAGCTAGGTAGCGCAATAGATAGAGCTCTGACCTTGAAGTCAGGAGGACCTGAGTTCCAATGCAGCCTCAGATACTTGACATGTACCAGCTGTGTGATGTTGGGCAAGTCACAACCTCGACTGCCTCACCAAAAAAAAAAAAAAAAATTAAAAACTGTGCTGCGACTTTTGGAATAACCTGTATTCCTAGTCTTACAAAGTATTTGACAAAGTCTATCTTAATATCCTTCAGACAAGATCAAGATCTGCAGGCCTCACATGTAGCAGACATATTCAAAACTGGTTAATCTACTGAAGCCAAAGAGCAATGATTAATTAACAAGTGTCAGAGAAAGTCTCTAGTGGGGTGGTACAGGGCTCAATCCTTCTCTTCAATACTTATCATTCAAATCAATTAAAAAAATTTATTAAACACCTTCTATAGTCAAAAATGAGGTACCTTGGATGAAAATATAAATTGCATGCAAAATTTGTAGGTGAGATTTACTTGGAAGGAATAACTCTTAACTTTGATGACAGAATAGGGATATAATAATAATAATAACTAGAATGTGTATAATACGTTATAAATATTACCTCACTTAATCCTCACAACAATGGGATGTAGGTCCTACTATCCCCATTTTATAGAAAACTGAGGCAGGCAGAGGTTAAGTGACTTGCCCAGGGTGACACAGTATGTGACTGAGGCAGGATTTGAACGCAAGTCTTCCTAATTCCAGGTCAAACACTCTATCCACTATATTACTTCACTACTTCCAGAATCTAAAAGATATATTGACAGATTGAAAAGATACTCTAAATGTAATAAAGTAAGATTAAATAGGTATAACTTTAAATTATTGTACTTGGGTTTCATTGGACTCTTACCTGAATCTGAGATGACAGTGCGGTGTGATAACCAAAAAGCTAATGTGGCTTTAGATTGCCTTAATATAAGAATTAAGGTCAGATTAGAGGAGGCTTCCCTTATCTTTCCCTAGATAAATAAAACCAGAGTGTTGTTTCATTTTGTAGAATGAAAAATGGTTGAAGGATTCCAAAGGAGGGCTGCCCAGCTGAGGAGAAACCTCAAAATCTTTATGAGATTGCCTAAAACAACCAGGGATTTTTAGCCTAGAGAAAAGATGACTTTGCAGAGAATTGCCAGCTGTCTTTAATAATGTGAAGTAATCATCATGGAAAAGAAGTAGGAACTTTGGTCTGTTTGGCTTCAGGCAATAGAATTTTAACCTAATGGACAGCAGCTAGAACATGGCAAATTTTAGCTCAATCTAAGGAATTTTTTCCTGAAAATAAGTGCCCTGCAGCAGTGGACTAGCTATCTCTGGGAGACAGGTTTGTTTTTTGGGGGGAGGGGGAAGTTGCCTCTTTGCATTTCTAGGGCTGAGTATGGTGCTTGGCTCATAGTTTGTGCTTAATAAAGGCATACTGATGATGGTATGGTGGTGAGCCCTTCATCATTAAAGGCCTTGAAGTGGAAGCTGGAAGATCCCTTGGCATATTGCAGAAGGCATTCCTGTTCAGGTACAAGCTAGATCAGACAGCCCTTGAATTGCCTTCCAACTCAGAGAACCTATGATTTTATTTTTTTTTTTTAGGAATAACAATTTCATTCTAGTTAGGCTGAAACTTGATAAGAACATCTTGTCTTTTCACTTGCTGAAGAATCAGGTGACCATACAGCACAATGTCACAGAGGAAGAAAAACACAGAGAGCCACCTATTAGAGTTTATGCAAAGCTGTGGGAAACATCTCTTAGCCACCATACATGATTCATGAGGCCAATGTGAGAACTCAGTTTAAAAGCATTTGATCATCCTTTTATTTGGGACAGTGGCAGTTTTAGTAAGATGATATATTTCTTTCTAGATGTGACTGTCTTTTGGAAACTGAAGCTCAAGGTCACTGAATGTTTCTGTTTCTTGTGTTGTGAGTCAAGCTTTTGCTACAGGGTTTGATTCTAAAGTCTCAGATCTTTGCCTTTCATGTTAAGGCCAGGGAATAAGTCCAGGAATATAGAGGCCATCTGCTCTTCTGACCCAAAGCCCAACGTGGTGAGCAAATGAACTCCACCTTTCTATTCCTCACATTGTTCATTTCTCATAGCTCTGAATCCAGACACAATAAATGGAACCCAGGCATGTTCAAATATGCATGTATGCATCAGGCACTGAGAAATGTCTGGAGTTCAAGTATTTGATCAATTTGCTCTCAGAAATTTCCAGTGAGACATCCTAGTCCATTATGTCATCATTTTGTTCTCACAAAAGGCACAGTCTCTATTAGGGTACCTTGGCATAATAAATAGAAAGCTGGATATGGACTCAGGAAGGCCCGGGTTCAAATCCTCAAACCCTTCAAATACTTACTAGCTATGTGATCCTAGGCAAGTCAATTAACCTGCAGTTAAGTTACAGTGTCTACATGTGTAAAATAGGAATAATTCAAGACTCACTCACAGGGCTGTTGTGACAGTGCAATAATATGAAGGTAAGGCAATTTGCAAACCTTGATGTCCTATATACATGTGAATTATCATTATAATTATTATTGGGAATGGAAATGGTACATAAAGAATATAAGTATACAAGGCCAAGTTGGGCATAACACTTCAGTGATGCTAAAACAATGAGAAAACCCATAGTAATTATAAGGTGGTGACAACATCCAGGCTGTGATGACTCGTACCTAATAAGTGCTATAAAAGATGTTATTGCTTGATTTACTTATAAAGGTGGTGGATTGATTATATAGCTTGAGTACTACACTGATATTCACAAAGTATTTAAAAAAAGAAGAAGATAAGGAGGCAGCATGGCATGATGGAAAGGCTCTGGAGTAGGAGGACCTGGGTTCTAATCCCACTTGTAACACCTTACTTAAACAAAAGTACAGAACTTGTATTTCTATACCTACTCAATTTCATCTTATTACATTTGGAATATCATTTCAATCTATCAAGATCCTTTTTAGAATCCTTGTCACTGAAGCTGTGAGCTATATCTTCATCTTCTAAACTCTCCATTTTTCATCAACTGTTCTTGGTTTCAACTCTATTTTCCCAGCTGGTTTTCCTCAGGAGATTCTGTATGATCGTTCCTCCATTAGATTGTAAGCTCCTTAAGGGAAAGGACTTTCTTTTTCTTATTTTTATCCTCAGAGGTTAGCACAGTGCCTGTCACATAATATGTGCTTAATAAAAAGGTTATTGGTTATTTAAAATATATTTTCAAAATATTTTGTTAAATATTTCCCACTTTCTTGTAAAAATTTTAACAATCCTTTTTTAAATGTTGAGTTCTAAATTCTCTCCCTCTCTCCCTTTCATCCCCCTTCCTTCCTTGAGAAAGCAAGCAATTTGATATTAATTATATATATGAAGTCATTAAAAGCATTTCCATATTAGCCATGTTGCAAAAGAAAACACAAAAACAAAACAAGAAAAATAAAGAAAGTTTCAAAAAAAAGTATGTTTCGATCTGCATTCAGAGTTCATCAGTTCTGTCTTTGGAGGTGGATAGCATTTTATATCACAGGTCCTTTGGAGTTGTCTTGCATCATTGGCTTGATCAGAGTAGCCAAGTCTTTCTCAGTTGATCATCCTCACACTACTGCTGCTCCTGTTTACAATGTTCTTTTGGTTCTATTCACTTCACTTTGCATCAGTTCATGTATGTCTCCCCAGGTTTTTTTGAAACCATCCTACAATACAATAGTATTCCATCACAATCATATACCACAACTTGTTCGCCATTCCCCAATTGATGAGCAACCTCTAGATTTCCAATTTTTTGCCACCACAAAAAGAATTGCTATAAATATTTTTTCCTCTTTTCTTTGATCTCTGTGGGATACACATGGAATAGTGGGTAATAGTAGTAGTAGCTGGGTCAAAGGCTGTGTACTGTTTTATAGCCTTTTGAGGGTAGTTCCAAATTGCTTTCCAGAATAGTTGGACTAGTTCACAACTTCACTAACGGTGCACTATTGTCTTAATTTTTCTATATTCCCTCCAGCATTTGTCATTTTCCATTTTTTTATGCTAGCCAATCTGATAGGTATGAGATAGTATCTCAGAGTTGTTTTAATTAGCATTTCTCTAATCAGTAGTGATTTAGAGCATTTTATGTGACTATTGATAGCTTTGATTTCTTCTTCTGAAAACTAACTGTTCATATCCTTTGACATTTATCAAGTGAGGAATCACTCTCATTTTTGTAACTTTGGTTCAGTTCCCTTTATATTTGAGAAATGAAGCCTTTATCAGAGAAACTTGCTGTAAAAAATTTCCCCCCAGTTTTGTTTTCCTTCTAATTTTGGCTGCATTAGTTTTGCTTATGTAAAAAGCTTTTTAATTTCATGTAATCAAAATTACCTATTTTAAATCTCATGATCCTCTCTATCTCTTGTTTAGTCATAAACTCTTTCCTTATCCATAGATCTGACAGGTTCATTTTTCGCTTAGTAACTATTGACTCTTCCAGGATAATCTCATCCACAAATTCAAATGTCCTATACATTTTCATCCAAGTTGCTCCATCATTAAATATAACAGACGCTTTATAAAAGGTTGTTGTTTGATGAAATTGAATGATAAGAGTATTGAAGATAACCAGGCCAAGGTCAGAGCCTTGCAGAAGGCACCACTAGCCTACTGAAGACCTCCTGTGATATCAGCTCATTAATAGCTGCAATTTGGTTATGATTATTTAACCAGTTCTGAACCAGGGCTTTTATATTACTCCATGGTACCTTGGGCTAATAGCTTAATTTCCCTGGGAGCCAGTTTCCTCATCTGTAAAATGAATGGGTTGTGCTGCATGATTTCAAGAGGTCCCTTCTAGCCCCAGATCTGTGATTCTATGTCCCACTCACCTTTCCCTTTACCCCCTCCCCTTCCTATATTGATAATGTTGGACCTACAGTCTGGGAGACCTTGGATTGGAATCTCTTCACACAAGCTGTCTCCCATGGCAGGAATAGTCTCCCTTTTCATCCTTGCCTCTTGGAGCCCCAACTTATCTTCAAGGCTCAGTGTATGTCACATCCTTCAACAGGCCTTTATTAATTCCATTAGTTATAAGTAATTCCACCCAAATTACTTTGTTGTTGGTTTTTTCCCCAGAAAAAAATCTACACAAGTAAATTTATTTGAGCAATTGGAAAGAGCTATATAATCATGTATTGTTGGCATTCTTTGTTGAAAAAATTTATTATTAATTTATGGAATAAAACAAGCATTTCCATAATACAATAAAAAGATGATTATATATGAAACTGTAAATCTGCTATGCACAACTTACTATTCCTTTCAAATATACAACAAAATTATTATGTAAATTTCTTTTATTTGTCTTCCCTCCCTCTCCCCTGTCCTAGAGATGGCTACCATTAGACACAAAGACACAAACACATACACACACATATACCTATTTGTATATATATATATATGTATGTAAAAATATTTTATGCATATTTCTATTTATCAGTTCCTTCTCTAGATGCAGATAGCATCTTTCTTCATATGTCCTTTATAGTTAAATACTTTGTATTTATTTTATGTAGATTTTTCATTTTCTCATCCATGTACATGTGTTTTTTCTCCAGTAGAATATTAACTTATTGAGGGTAGGGACTGTTTTGTTTTTATGTTTATAGTCACAGACACTAGCACAGAGCTTGGCACCTAGCAAACAAGTAACAAATGTTTATTGAACAGAATTGAATTAATCTGTACTAGCTGTTTGAACCTGATGAAATCAGGGACCTCTCCTGACATCTCTGAGCTTCAGTTTCCTCATATGTAAAATGGAGATAGTATCTGTAATTCCTAAGTTACTGGGTGGTTTGTGAGACTCAACTGCATATAAAGTGCATTATGAAATTTGAAGTGCAAATGCGTGTGTGTATATACTTGTAATTTTTGTTACTACCAATAGTAGTAATATAGTTATCACTCCTCCCCCCCCCCAATTTTTACTTTAGTGTCTTACAAAATACCACATACTTATACATTCTCTAGTAAGTAGATTTTTTTTCTGGAGGCTCCCTATCTTTCATGTACCTCCCACCAAATGTTGCTCCATCATGACCCCACAGGCCCTTTGCTTTGTCAGAAATAGACCTGTCATGTGCTTTAACACATTTCTATTATGACCAACCATTATGACCCATTTTCGGTTATGGTTATAGAGTCATACAATTTGATTTGGGGCCAGCTGCTACTGTTAAATTTACATGCATTTTAATTTTGCAATTTTTCATCATGGTCTCTGGGATCAGCTACTTGTCTCTGTATCTCTGACTGTGATGACCAGGTGCTCTTGTAATTCCATTTTCTTTTGAGCAAAATTCTGTTTAGTGCCTGTTTTGTCTGTTATACAAAAAACTAAGTAATGTCATTGAGACAGAGTAAGCCACTTTAAAATAGGCCAGATGAGGAGACCTGGTCCTTTCAGTCTTCCCTGGAATAATGTCTGATTCTTGGCAGGTGACAGATCTGGATGCATATACACACATGGAGGAAATGGGGGGAATACATTTACATACACATACGCACACATATGTTCACACATGCACAAGGTGAACATACATGAATACTACAGTTTATATGTATATACATAAACATGCATGCATACACGTATACATATTCTGGGCAAGTCAAACTGCCAAACTCTAGGTCATGATGCTGATCGACAGGATATTAAAGTCTTTTCCTTCCCATTTGAGAGAGACAATATGGTATCATGGGCTTTAAGTCAGAGAGATCAGGGTTCAAATTCCACCTCAGACATGTAAGAGCTGAGTGGCCTGAGGCCACAGGTACTTGGAGATTATAATAGCACATAGACAGGATTGTTTTAGATGCTCAAAACTGATAATATATGGAAAATGCTTTGCAATGTCAGCATCATTTTTTTTCCAATCTGGCCATGAGAAAGATCTTCTCCCACTTCTGTGAGAATAAAGTTTTTATTTCAAGAGATTGTATCATTTGACAAGAAGAATCAAGACAAGAGCTTTATAAACTGTGTGATAACTTTAATATGTGAGCACTGTTTAGTAACTTTATAGGGCCCAAGATAGGCCTCTTAACTGTCAATCAACTGAACTCATCTACAACTTATAGGAGAAAGCTTGGGAGTCAGAGAAAGAGTTCTTTTTATTTTTTTTATGTCATTGACCCCTAGGCCAGTCTAGTGAAGCCTATGGACCCCTTACAGGAATAACGTTTTTAAATGTGTAAAATCAAATACATGGATTACAATGGAAACCAAATATAGTTAATCAAAAATAATATTTAAAGTACATTTAAATTTTACATCTAGGTTCTGCCACTTACTACTGGTGTGACCTTGGAAAAGTCACTTCCCTCTCTAGGCTTTTAGTTTTAGTGTGAGGAGATTGGATTTAATGTTATCGGAAGTCTTTTCCAGCTTTAAGTCTATAATCCTATGGCTACTGCATGCCAGGAGCTGTGTTAGGTGCTGGAAATACAGAGATAAAATCAAGACAAACTCTAATCAAATCTCTGGCTCCCCATTACATAGGACATTTACTGTATGAGTCTCCTGCCTACTCCAATAATTTAACTCTTATGGCTCTTCAGATGAACAGTGTCTTTGTCCTTTAACTTTCCCAGTTCCAATAATCAGGAAAGAAACAATAAGAAAGTGACCCTACATCAGTAGCACCTTTGTTTTTGAGTTTGAATAATCATCACAACAATAACAAACACTACTGAGTTATTTTAATGACACAGGGTTATTTTGGCACATTTTATGTAACCAGGCTAGCCTGTGTAAAAGGCTCTCTCCTCTCCTAGGGCAGATAATGTTTGCTCTAAGGAAATTTAATATCATTATTTTTTGCATTCACTGCCATGCTTGTGTGCAGATCTTCATTTCTCATCCTTAAAGGTAGTTATAGTCCTTTATAGCACATTAAATCATAAACCCATCCCCAGTTTCTTACCACTGAGTTGCACACCTTTAGAAATGAGTCAACTGTGTATTCAGATATAGAAGCAATATATATTTTAGAGGCTGTAATATTTCCTAACAAATTGATTGCCTATGAGCCCTTAGTCATCCCATGGTTGTTCTTCATGTGACTTCTCTGTCTTCATCCTTGTCTATTAAAGCTTACCAAACTGAATGCTTTATTTAAATGCTGCTCCATTGTACATAGGGAGGGGACGGCACATACTTATTCTCTCAGTGCATGGTACAGAAATAAGGTTTCATTACCTTTCTGGCAAGTAGTTCAAAGCTCTTTCTAAATGAATAGTCAAGGAGTGCCAGAGAAATAGGAAAATGGGAAGAAGCTTCTTTAAAAAATGGCCTTGGGGAGAGAATAGGAAAGGTGAAAGAAGTAAAGAGGCTAATAATTTTCAGAGCAGTGGATAGAGCGCTGGGCCTGGACTCAGGAATATCTGAGTTCAAATCTGGTTTCAGACACTTATTAGTTGTGTGACCCTGGGCAAGTCACTTAACCCCATTTGCCTCATCTGTAAAATGAACTAGAGAAAGAAATGGCAAATTATTCTGGTGTTTTTGCCAACAAAACCCCAAAAGGGTCACAAAGAGTTGGACATGATGGAAAGAGGATTAAACAACAACAAAGATACCCACCAGAGTGTAGGTTTCAACTAGGCTCAGATGTTTGCATTTACTATATACATACTAGATAGAAAGATAGTATGTGTGTATGTGTGTGTGTATACAGAGAAGCATATATAGAAAATATGGAGAGAAAGTAGATATAGAAATGAATTGTAGAGAAATATATTAGAAAGTATATTGATGTTTATATATACACATATTATATATGTATATTCTCTATATACTCCTTTCTCCTATAAAATGTAGATGTCTTGAAGTATTGTTGACTTTTATCTCTAGCCCTTAGTACAGTGCCTGAGACATACATAGAAGGCACTTAATAGATGCTTTTTTGTTCATTGATTCATCCTTTGGTAGAAAACTACTCAAGTGCCTATCAAAGGGAAATGAGTAAATCATCATCAAGGAAGATTTAAATAAATCCTCACTCACTCTTGAGCCATCAGTAAGGTGCTAGTAGTTATAAATGAGAGAATTGGCCACAAAGGTTACCACCACAAGCACAGAGGACTGAAGAATAAGAAACAGGGGTAGGATTTGGTTGTCTGGACCATAATTAAAATAGAGATGAAATCCTGAAAGTGCAAAAACAGATCATTTTAATGAAGGAGAAAAATAAGGAACCAATGAGGTTACTCAGAGAGCTGGTTAAATAAACCAACTTAGATTTTTAAAAGAAATTTAGAAAACTGGAAGCAAGGGCAAATAACAGAATATAAGCACAAAAATGAAGTACGGTACTGTAAGAATGATGTTAGGAATGAATGCTAAAGTTCAGAATGAGTAGACAGTGGCAATAAATGTGAAGGACATCAAGGGTCCTTTTACTTATGTTGGGGGAAAGAAGGGTAACAAAGAAAGGATGGGATTGCTACTGGGAGTAGATGGAACAATGATGAGAGTTCACAGTACTCTTTATTTTATGTCTGTTTTCTCTTCTAAGGAAAATGGTTTACGGATTGGAAATAAGAGAACAAAAACTGGGTAATTGAAACCAAGATCAATAAGGAGATAATAAAAGGGCATCTAACACCAAACTGGCAGAAGCAACTGCTGAGCCACTCTCTAGTTGAAAGGAAGAATTCAGTGGAGTGCCCCAGGGATCCTTTTTTTTTTTTTTTTTTTGACCCTCGGCTGACTTGGATGAAAGCATGAATGGTATTGTGGGCCAGGTTCAAATTAAGCCAGTACAACAATTAGGGTTCAAGGTTTAAAATGCAATAAGGCACTGTAGATCATAAAATGCACCTAAAGTGAAAACCTACTGATAAGGGATTAAATAAGCAAAGCTTCTAAACTTAAAAGGATACTTCTCTCATCCTTTTGCAGTCACCAGAAAACTGCCCAACTTAAGTCAGGAAGGTAAAGGGAGGTGACTGATTATGTGGAAGAAAGGATTACAGATAGACAGCCAAGTGATGCACTTACACAAACAAAATGTTAAAAGACCTAGGAGAAGCACTAATACTTTGGGTAAGTCCTCCATGGAGCATTTATGGGAGAATGTGGACTTTAGTCACATAGGATAAGAAAGAGTGTATTGATTTTAATATTCATTTTTTGGAACAACAGAATTAATGAGATTATGTGTTGTACGGAAGAATTTATCTTGTCAATCTTAGGATTATAGATTTAGAACTGAAGCGACCTCAAAGGTTTTGTTTGTGTTTTTTTTCCCTTCAAGCTTCTTAATTCTGCATATGAGGAAACTGAGGACCAGGGAGGTTAACTGTCCTGACCAAGTTTTCCCAAATAGTACCAGAGGTGGGATTTGAACACAGGTCCTCTGATTCCTACAATGTAAATTGAGTAGTTTGCAACAATGGTTTTTTTTTTTTAATATGTTGTGCATCAGCAGGATACCTTCCCTCTGAGGTGAGGCAGATTGCACCACTTTATAAAAAGACTCGGGATGACAGCTTTATATACTTTGTGGTGGTTTTAATAAATAAGTAATATTTACTACTTTTTATCTGGGTCTATACGCCTATCATTGTCAGTTAATTCAATTCAATAATGTAAAACTGAGTCAATCTTCTTTCCACTGTATCATGATGCATTTTCTGTCAGATTGTAAGCATCTTGAGGATATGTTCCTTATTTCTTTATAGCTCATGTATTGCCTAGAACAATGTCTTGCACATAGAAGGCACTTAATGAATATTTGTTGTTTGATTTATTCAGGATGCAGGTTGAAGACACACTTACTACTCTAGTCTCCACTTATTTCCCACTTCTTTGACCTTTTATATTAATTATTATCTCTATACACTATTATGATACTTATTCTGCCTTACACTGTTACATAGTTTTTTGAATGACTTGTCTCCAATGACATTACAAATACTTTGAGTATAGGGAGCCTATCCTAGACTTTCTTTGTATCCCCAAACATGCCTGGCCCAGTGTTAGCAAATAAATGGTTATTTGAATTGAATTATGTTGAAATTATACGCATGCACACATACACATAAACAATGTACATGCATGCACATTCATATATATGAATAAGCTTCCTCAACATTTATTTTATGCATTAAGTTTCACTTTATTATTGACATTTTATGACATAGGATTACTATTCCAGTCATTATTGTAGCCTAAAAAAAATAAACCATATATCTGATATAATGAACCTCGATAAATTCCAATGAAAAACCAGTTAGTGAATCAAAATATGTTACATTAATACTTTACAAAAAATGCTGCACTTTAGAATCACATTTCAATGAATTTTACTATTAAATTATGAGCATTATACATCAACATGTTTATGTATTAAAACAAAGCACTATGTATTTGGGTATTTAATATTTAAAATAATGAATACCTGGTGTAAATGAATGCATATAAAAATATTTTTAGAAGCAGAATGGATGTTCTACATACTTATTGAGGCATTACAAAAAATATATTTATTTGAACATATAACTTGTTTAACTGAAGCATTTTTCCTCAAGGCTTTCACAAACTTAGTATTCTTGGCTTCATTCAGTATAAATACATAGTGCTACCATGCAACTGTGCTGCAAAGTAATTATTTTAAACTAAAAAGGAACATGAGTCATCACTAATACTCAAGAGATGTTGTGGGGGCATCCAAGAATGTGTAAGTGTAACACATAGGAAACTGTACCCACTGGCTTATGAGCATCATATCTAGTCACTCACTCCATTATGATAAACTCCATAAGAATCTTCTAATTCTCAGACAAGTATCTCCTACAAAGGTAACAGCTTGACTCGTGACCATTTCTTTAAGGGACACAACAAAGTCCCTTCTGTACAAAGAGAGGTCTCATCAGGAAAAAAAAAGCAAAAGAGATGGTCAAAACATATTCAATGGGCAATAGTCATTGGGCACCAGAATCTTATGTATGTGTGTATACATCCTTAGTGACAACCCAATATCTCAAAAGGGGGGAGGAGGAGTAATTGTCAATAACATACATCCTCAAAATAAAAACATTTAGTAAATTTATATATAGAGGCATATGTATGTGTTTACATATAAATATATAAATATGCATACATACGTATTTTACATACATACCCAGGATGATGAAAATCAGATTTCTATTACAAAGTAAAGGGTTCAGCATTTTTCTAAATAACCTTAAAACCAGACTTTTGCTTAATGAAATGCTAGTGCATAGGCAGAATGTTTAAAAAAAAAAAAGCCTAATGTACACTTTTAGTAAGATTATTGATACTAACTCACAACATTATCCTACTACAAAAAAAGACAACTGTTGGTCATTAATGATCATCGTGGAACTGTACTACACAAGACTGGCATGACCAGTACATTAGAAGGGTGTTGCCTTGGTGTCTCAACTTTGGCCCAGAGAAGCACAGTTTCACCTGGAGAGTAATCTATTCCACCATCAGTTTATCCTCTAAAGTATAGAAATAGAGAGGGATAAAGATTTTTTGTTTGTTTTTAAAACTAAATATTGATGGTACTAAATCAGTTCAAGACCATTTTCTTTCTTTTCTTTATTTTACCCCACTCTTTAAATTGTATTACCAATCATGTACTAACTCAGCAAACTGGTCCATCTAATACACCAGTTAGATAGCCTCACAAGCCAAGTCAAGCTTTAATTTGGAAAAAAATGCTGTAATAGAAATACAATATATTGTCATACCTCCAACAACATTTTGCTGATTAAAAGAGTAGCTTTATTACTGCTCAATTGTATTAGGAAGTTAAACATGTAAAGAATATTAAAAAATAAGGGAAAATTGTTCTTGTCTTAAAGAAGGCTGGATTAGTGAAATGTCCTAAGTATAGAACATTTGACAAGAAATACTTTGTACTCTTGGAGTGCTTTCTTGTAACTATCTGCCAACAAAATGTTTAGAAGTTGAGGTCCTGCTTGAATGAACAGATGACATTTATAACTGAAATCTTTTTATATACAAATAATTCATATGCTAAAATTATTAAAAAAATAGCTGATGCTCTTGAGTTATCTTGCCCTCAGCATCTGGCTTATTATTCATTATTTTTTAAAGCAAACTCCTACTTCCAAGTAGATTTTAGCTGCTATTCATGTTACCTGGGCTATGAAATCCACGTACAATAGAAATAATGAGATTTTATTGTACATGAAAGAGAGGCAGTGGAGGGTAGGGGAGAGAGCCAGACTGTAATCATTAAGACCTAGAATTAAGTCTCACCTCAGACACATACTGGCCTCCTGACTCTTGGCAATTCAGTGAACATACCAGTGCCCCAAACGCTCTCTAAGACTGTTAAGTTGCAGAGAGGCACCAATCTACATTAACAAAGGAAGTAATTCACTGGGAATTTCCAACACTGTTAAAATCCCAGGTCAGGTTTAAAAAAAATATACATATAAGTATGTGTCAATGTGTGTGTGTGTGTGTGTGTGTGTGTGTGTGTGTACATAGTAGCATCTGGCAACATGATGTCACTTTCTATGAAGCCAATTTTGCCAAAAGTAATCAATCAATAAACATTTATTAAGCATCTACTATGTGCAAGGCACTATGGTAAGCACTGGGAATACAAAAAGACAGTCTCTGACCTCAAGAAGGTCACAATCCAATAGAAGAGACAATGGATAATACTTGCATTACCACTGTAAAACTCTTTAGTTTTAAAATTAGCAAATACTAGTATTATGCCAAAATTAAGGAAATGCCACAGTTTAAACCATAAAGTTTATGTCATTAACTCAATCTGAAGCACAAAAATAGAACTCATAACCTCTTTCATGAGCTAAATGTTTACAGGCCAGTAAATGTCAACAATAACAAACTGATTGAAGAAAAATTTCCAATGATAACTTTGCCAGGTATTTGGAAATGTCTTCTAATACATTTCCCCTTTTGGTTTGTTAATAACAGAAATACTCAAATCTTCCTTTTCTCTAGTGCCCTCCTTGAAATTAAGGGAGACATACATAGGTGTGTATGTAGATGCATTGCCTCCTATAGTTCTCTTAAGGATGATTTTTTTTTTTATGTTCTAGCAATAGTCTCAGCTTACTAGAGGGGGGCAGAGGCGATGGGCAGACAGAATGTGAAATTACAGTATTATTGTTCTTATTATAGTGTGGATGATGCCTATTACAGTGAAGAAATTCCTTACTTTATTTCTTTATATTTATCAGAGAACATTTTTATCCCCACTACAAGATAGTTTCCACAATATAATTTTTAGATTGGTAATTTATTATTTACTTCAAATGTCAATGAAACCAATTAAAATAATTTTTGACTATTTACACTTCAATATAATAATTTCAGCTTATTAAATGTCCACAATTTGTCAGTTACTCCCTCTGTGTCTACCTTTCATTTTGAATTTTACATAGTTATACTCAACAAGCACTTTCTTTTTCTTATTCGGCTTTCTTTGTATTTTTTTCATATCTAGCTTTCTAGATATCTTTATATTCCTCATACATATTGATTTGAATCACAATATAGTATTATATAATTATATACCATATTTTCTGTAGCCAGCTGTCAATTGTCAGACATTCTAGTTGTTTCCAGTTGGTGTGTATGTGTTTTTGCAATGACAAATAATACTGATATAGATATAATTGAATGCATAGCTCCCCATCACCACCATTTTTAAAGAGTTAAAACATGGTTTTAAAAATATAATATTTTAGCAAGAAGTTACCTTTTCAAAACACAGGTTCCACATATCCAAAACTGTGTAATAGCTGTTATCTTTCACGGACATGTCAAAGTTTGGTAAACAATACTAATGCCACAATATTGAGGAATCCCAGATTTAAGGAAACTTTTGAGAAAGACCCTGCTGGCCTTGATGAACATTGATTGTCAACATGGTAGGTTAAGAGACTCTTGGGTTTTTTAGTTATCCAGGAAAACAAAATATTATTAGAAATTAAAGATGTTTAACAAATTTAATTTCAATTTTCTTTACCATCCCCAGAATAAGATAATGGCCAATGATAAACTAGAAATTTATATTTCTGACCATTATTCTGTCTCCTAATCTAATGGTGACTTTTGCTACATGTAGGCATCCAACTTTGCTATTGAAGGGCTCAGTGACATTTGCTACATGTAAGCATTAGGTTTATACATATATGTATATTTAAAATCAGTAGAACGTTATTGCTCACAACTACCTATACAAAATTACATTAAAGTTTTTTTAAATGGCTAAAAGTTTTATTATGTATATATACTTACTAAAATAATTTGCCAGAACTTTCAAGTTTTTTTTAAAAATCCCTATAAAAATGTATATATTTCAGTGGCTATATAAAAAATTCCCACCATGCCTAACTATGGAAAATAAAATGTCACCAGTGTGAGTATATATACATATATGTATATATGTATGCATGTATATGTTTACACATGAATTATATTGCATTTTTATCAAACTCACTGCTAATAATGGTAGCAATTTTTAATAATGGTGTTTTAATGCTGATAGATTTCACAAGTAAAATTTAACTTCAGAAGATATGTTTCTCTTTATGTGCTTAGAATATGTAATAATTTTACAAAAATAAATTAATCAGAACCAGAATAACAATCACAAACCCATTAAAAGGGGTTCATTCTTCTAAAAGTTGTGAATTTTAAAAAAAAGTAATACTGTGTTTATAACCCAACAACCAAAACCACTTCACTAACTTTAAAATCTTACATATTTAAGGTATAGTTTAAAATACAGATACTAAACATACATTACCAAGAATTATGAAGGGTATGAACTATTTTTAAGAGGTCATAAAAATGATCACAAATGTGATATATATTGCAATACTGAAACAAATCACAATGCACCATTTTAACACTCTCAGAGTGGGCAGTAGTCCCACAGAGGCAGGCAGGAGAGCAGTAATCAAATGTTTCAGCTCTCCACCACCTTGTAAAAGAGCTAAGTTTTAAAAACCCAACTCATAATGAGGCCATGTCCTATTTCTGTTACCACCTTTCCTTTGCTATCCCCATTCCTCCCCAAACTCAGGTCCTATAAGAAGGCAGGAAGACAATTACACAACAGAAAGTTAAAGACTTCTCCACATATTCACAAACACCAATATTTTTTTTTTGATGGAGGCTGGAGATTCCAGACTAATGATTTTACTGCTGTGGATATCTCTTCCTAACATGAACATTCTCTTCACTGGGGCAGATCTGCCACTCATTTATATCATAATATTAAAGAGAGTTGCCTGGGGTCACTGAGTGGTTAAGTGACTTGCCCAGGGTCACAAAGCCGGTACATGTTAGAGTCAGGGCTTGAACTTGGGTCCTCCTGACTCCCAGGCTGGTCCTCTGCTGATAATGTCTCTCATTTATACACACAGATCAAAGAAGGCATGAATACTGTTGGGACAAAGAATGCATTGGTGTTGTAACTGATCATAGAGAAAGCATATGAAAGGGATGATAGGAAAGTTTACTGGGGTGTGGATCACCAATTCTTCCATTTATCCATCTTGAAACCCTGAGGGGTTCAAGGCAGTGAGCTAAGAAAGATCTACTTTCAGCTATGGGAATGGACGTGCTTTTCTCCAGTGCTAAGGAAGACTGAAGATGGGGCACAGCCTGCAAAATATTTAAGCTTCTCTT
Organism: Vombatus ursinus; assembly: GCF_900497805.2. Classification (NCBI taxonomy): domain Eukaryota; kingdom Metazoa; phylum Chordata; class Mammalia; order Diprotodontia; family Vombatidae; genus Vombatus; species Vombatus ursinus. The sequence continues at coordinate 14,540,472 of NW_020954590.1, read as the reverse complement.
TTAGAAGCATTTCAATTTATACATTCTTTTCTTTCTCCTACCCCCAACCCCCAAATGAGAAAAGAAAGAAAAACAAAAAATCATTTAGGAGCATTTAAAAAGGGGTAACTACAATCCAGGGATAATTAATCAAATTCTATAAAGTAGAATTGTTCATTACTTCACTCCTCACATCAAAAAAAAAATGAAATTAAATGAAATAGCCTAAATTATCAGTATTGACGCCTTTAATAGGTTGAAATGGAAAAAAAAGCATACTCCACAGCTTTGTCATTTGAAATGTTCTTTGATTTTCTGTAAATTTCAAGGATGAATGGCAGCATCTTTTAAAAATTGATATTTGATGCTAATCTATGATGAGAGATTGACTTGTGAGAGGTTGAACTGTCTGTTGGAAACAGAACATATTTCCAGTGTCAGTCTCCCAGGTTAAAAAGCTGCAGAATGAGTTAGCTACTTATATTTTTGCAAGAGGAATATTGTGACTCAGATTCCCAAACCTATGTGCTTTTTTTTTCCTTTTTTTCTTCATAAGTAACAGCAATAGAAAAAAGAAGTTCTAAACAAATAATTTCTTTAGTGCAGGAATTTTATCCAGAGTCAAGACATGATTTACTGGGAAAAGCCCTGGCTTCTGGTCCTTTGTTCCAGAAGCAACCATTTGCCTTCTTTTTGAGAATTTTGCTTCATTCTTCTCCAGCAGGGGGAGGTGGTTGGCAGAGCTTGTACAACCTAATAAATAATAGAGAAATTATGTCATTAGTTCTTCAATGCTTGGCAGAGATGCTTAAAAATAGTCAAAGATCAATTGCAATTATTTATGACAATCAAATTCTAATTATTTGTAATATTGCTACAGCATGTGGTAGACATTATTTTAAAAATGCTTTTAAGTTGGAGGAGCTGAATTTGACAGTAGAAAAGCAGCCAGCAGACAGGGAGAGATTAAAATTAAGTGACAGAGTGGTGATGCTAGAGGGGGCAACATGCTAGAGGACACAGGATGGAATGGGATTGCTGGTGAGGCAGAGGGTCTTTACCTGGCATGGAGCTGGGCCACCTTTTTTTGTCAGATAGGGGTAAAGATAGAGATAGTGGCAGAAGGCATTTACATGAGATGAGTTATCTCTATTTTATCCTTAGTACAAAAACATTATTCCCAATGGACAACACAATGAAACTGTGATTCAGAGAGGTTTGAGGATCTTCCCCAAGTCACACTGCTCCCAGTTAGCAAAGTCCAAGTCCTTTGACTTCAGAGAAGAAAGCACATTGGTAAAGATAAACCTAGCTCTGATTTCCCTTTTGCTCACAATAAAAATAGTATTTGACATTGCTGACCTCCCTCCAGCCCCTCACTCCCTCAGTTCTCTCCCAGGACATCATCCCTACAATCCTTTTCTCCATCTTGACCCCTTGGTGAACCAATTCACTGTCCTCTTATCTTGAATCCTTTGCCATCTTATCAAACTGCTGATTGTGCCCTGCCAAGCCTCAACCTTGAATCACACTCTCTGTTGGCTTTGCTCCTACATAAATATTATTAAATGTAGGTGGAGAAAGTCATGCAACCATTCTGATTGAGTCTACTCCAAATTTACATTATTTAGCCTCAAATGGGCTATCCATGCTGGATACAATAATCTTTTGTTAACTCTTTATTGCAGTAAATGAGGGCCTCTTTTAGATGAAATGCTGAACAACTTCTACATATACAAAAGCACTGGTTAATACTAACTTTTTGACATCATGAAGATTTTTAACTCATATCCACAAATCTTTCAGCTTCCTTCAGCTGATGTCTAGGAACCATCATGCCTCATTTCCCCCAAAGCAATAAATTACTGGCTAAAGTATGCGACACAATTAAAAAACCAACCAAACAAACAAAAACTTCACAATTTCAATGCTAGGTGCTATTATATAGCAGAAAAGGATCACAGAAGCAAAAGCAACATTAGAGATAATTTAACCAAATGGACTGACAGGATAGACAACCAATTAACCACATCAGGTGAAAACATTTGACAGTTGGCTATAAAGCTTTCCTTTCAGGTTTTACCTTGATAAATAAACTGTACTCTTTCATTTGTTAGATACTCCTTAGATAGTCCTCACTTTACATAAGGAGAAACTAAAGGTCAAAGAGTTTAAGCAATTCATCTAAGGCCACACTGCCTCTAAGTAGCAAAGCTGGTTCAAACCCAGACCTTTTGATTCAAAGTCAGGGCTCTTTCTAGCTAATTTTTTTTTAAAGCTAATTGCTTTTTGACAATGGAGAGTCCCCGGGAGCAAAACTCATCTCTTTAATTGAAAGTTTAATGTTGACTCACTAATCTAATTTGTTTCTAGGACTCAATAAGAAAAATAAACTTTGCTATTGAGAACTGAATTGCAATTGGTCAAACTAAATCTTCCTGTTTTGAGAGAATGCCACAGATGCAGTTATATATAACTCAGGAAATTTTGCAAAATGAAATTTAGTCTTGAGTTCTGAATGTGGTTTGGGATCTACAGTTATTCTCTGTGAAAAGAAGTAGAATATTAAAATGAGAGAATATCACCTCAAAACAGCTTCCTTCATGCTACTAGAATAGAGATGATGCCCGGCCCAAGTACTTCAAAAGGCTCTTCTGTATTTGAAGGAGATAGTAAAGTCAAAAACTGCCTTGCCAGGGCTGGAGTAATAGACTGAATAAGCTATTTTTTATTTTACATCCTTAATTTCAATCCTCTCATTTACCTGCAATATGCACTGCTGTCGAACAAATGAGAAAGTGCAGTTTATTTATCCATGTAAAACGTGGAATGGAAGCTACACAGCAAGCTGTCAAATGTTTTCACCTGCTGTAGCTAATGGCTTGCCCCATCTTATCTGGGCCCTGTCATCACATCCTATTACAATGCATCACACATGTTTCAGGATAATGTAACTAATGCCACCAGATAGATGAATCTTTGATATGCCTGCCTTGCAAACTGACGAAAGAGCTACTCGCTGTGATCATCTAATGAAATAATAGCTCAGGGTAGGAAATCTAGGTCTGGGTGGCATTTAGATTCAGTGATGTTACTTGCAAAAGGCTCAGGGTTACTTGAGTTCAGACACATTTATAATGGAAAAATGTAGGGTTTGGGGAATTTACAACAGGCTGATGAAGATTATAAGTAGAAAACAAGAGGTAAGACTTAGACTGAGTCACTAAGTACTAAGACATTTTTTTTATTGGTAATTTTGTCTGCTTAGGGTACAAGGGCCTCTTTTTTATTGCCTCTCCCACTCATCCACCCCAATGACAAAGCATGGATGCAATGGCTCTGAAGGCCCTGGCTACAGGCCAGGGGAATAAAGGGGAAATTGTAATGGTGAGAAACAGCCTTAAAATAGAAAGACCATCAGACTTGGAATCAGAACTCCCAAGTTCAAGTACTAGCTGTTGAGTCTACTGGCAAGTTATTTAATCTCACTTCTTTTACTGTAAAATAGGTGCAGAAAAACTTGCAATATCTAATGCACAGAGTTGTTGCAAGGAGAAGAATTTGTTCTATAAATAAAAGAGATAATACAGCAAAGTGTGGCTACAGGGTGGATTCAGGTCTTGCTTCTGACAATGAGAACCGTGTGATGGTGGCTAAGACATTTAATATTTCACTGAGTTGGGAAGAGTTCTAACTAGAAATTGAATTAAGGGTTACCTCCATCAACAAAATTATGTCTGCACCAAAAGAATTTCTCTTCCCTTCCTTCCCCCTTTCCTCTAGCCTTATCTCTTTCAAGGACACCCAGCTTTGTAACAGAAGTGCAGTGGGGCAGTCTACAAAACAAGACAAAAGCTTTGGTCTTTCCTGCTTTTTCTGCATAGGGGATAATAAACACCAACAGCATGGGGAGAAAGGCTGTTGTACTCACCAGAGCTCTGGGCAGAAATTATTGATTTCCTGGCCTCCTGACTCAACTTTTCAACTGCCTCATTTTTCATACCGTTTATACTCACTGTTGGGACCATCTCCCCAAAATGAGTTTGTCTGCCAGAGGCCGATGATGTTTCAAGCTCTGACCTCTTTGTTGATGTTGTTGAGTTTTATTGATGTGTTTTGTTTTTGCATTGCGAACATTTACAGATTCCTCCCATTTCATGAGAGATTTCTTATAACAATGGTCTCCTAACAGTAAACAGTAAAACTATTAATACAATGACCTCATCTGTGTGGACATGCAACATTTAACATTTGTAGAACTCCTTCCCTAACTTCTATATTAAAAAAAAGGCTAAGAGAAATCTTTTTTCTCCCTCACCTATCCCCAAATCTACTGGCAGTGGGGAGAAATGAAAGTCAGAAAAAAAATTCTTGTGACAAATATGCATAGTTAAGCAAAGCAAATCCCCTCAATGGCTGTATACAGAAATGTATATATCTCATTACCCTAAAACAAACGTATCTATCAGGTATTGCATATTTGATCATTCCTCTGGGATCACTAGTGATTATTATATTGAACATAGTTTTTATGGCTTTCAAAGTTATTTGTTTTTACAGTGTTGTTATTATTGTATAAATGAGTTTAGTTCTGCTTACTTCATTCTTCATCAGACCATGTCTTTCCATGTCTTTTTGGAATAATAATAATACTAATAATAGCTACCCTTTATATAGTACTTATTATTTGCTGGCCACTGTGAAATGCTTTACAAATGTTATCTCATTTGATCCTCATAACAGCCCTGCAAAGTAGGTACATTTATTATCCTCATTTTACAGATGAGGAAACTCAGGCAAACAGAAATGAAGTCACTTGCCCAGGGTCATACAGTTGGTAAATGTCTGAAGTCAGATTTGAACTTAAGGGCTCCTGACTCCAGGCCCAGTGTTCTATCCACTGCGCCACAGAGCTGCTCTGTATCTTAGAGCACAATAGGACTCCATCACATTCATATGCCACAACTTATTCAGCCTTAGCTCAGTTGATGGGCAGCCCTAATGGGATTTCCATCTGATACCTATCAGAGTAGCATAGGTAACAAAAAAGGAAAATGAAAAATTTTGGAGGGGCAGTAGGAAAGCAGGAACATGGATGCACTGTTGGTGGATCTACGAATGGGTACATTCTAAAAAGCAATTTGGAATTATGAACAAAAAGTTATTAAATGATGCATGTCCTTATTAAATGATGCATGTCCTTTGACTCAACTATGCTCAAAAGAGTTCAAAGAAATAGAAGAAGGTCCTCCATGTACAAAAAATATTTCTGGCATCTCTTTTGGTGGGGGCAAAATTCCTTACCTCTTCTTGCCTCTATGGGTTTAGTGAATTCAAGAGATCAGATATTTCCACATCTATACCTAGTGCAGAGGCCTAATGGCATGGTGGAGAATTAGTCTGGGAGCCAGGAAGATCCACGTTCAAGTTCTGCCTATAGCATATCCTTGACATGTGACCATGAGCATTTGACCTCTCAGTACTCTAGGCAACTTTCTAAGACAATAAGTTACAGAGAAAGGGCTGATTTCCACTTGCAGAGGGAGTTTCTTCATCTAATACTTATAATAATGAAAACCTTGGGGCAATTAGGTGGCACAGTGGATAGAGCATGGGACTGGAGTCAGGAAGACTCATTTTCCTGAGTTCCAATCTGACCTCAGACACTTTCTAGCTGTGTGACCCTGGCTAAGTCACGTAACCCTGTTTGCCTCAGTTTCCTCATCTATAAAATGAGCCAGAGAAGAAAATGGCAAATCACTCTGGTATCGTTGCCAAGAAAACCCCAAATGGGGTCACAAAACAACCGAGTAACAACAAATATATATGAAAAGAGGTCACGTAATTGTGCAGGTACATGAGTTGTTGCTGTTGTTCAGTTGTTTCAGTTGTGTCCAACTCCTTGTGACCTGATTTCAGGTTTTCTTGGCAAAGATACTAAGGTATCTTCTTTCTTCTCTAGCCCATTTTACAGATGTAGAAATTGAATCAAACAGTGTTAGGTGATTTGCCCAGGTTCACACAGATAGTAAATGTGTGAGGCCAGATTGGAACTCAGGTCTTCCTGACGCCAGGCCCCGCTGAGCTGCCCCGAGGTAGAGTAAGTGGGTGCTATCAATGTTAGTGGTGGACAGATGTGCATTAGCAGGAAGGAGTGAGAAGAAGCGTAGGTACTTGTTTAAAGAATAATTTTTATGACCCCAGACAGTAGACAGTTCTCTAGCTCACATCCTTTATTAAGCCATGAAGCCATCAAAGAGCAACATATCACTAATTCCTAAATCTCGGTGGGGAAATGATTATGGTTGTCAACATGGATGCTAAAGAGTATTACTGGAGTAGAATCCTAATTGAAAGGCTGAACACTAAAGATATTTTGCTACACATAGGATAGGAGAGGAACTAGATTTGTGATGTCTGTGGTGTAAGAAGCTCCTGGTGAGGAACTCCCTTCAATGCAAGTCAACATGTTATCTGCAATAGATAGTCTCAGAAAGATGCCTAGAGCACCGAGAGGTTAAGAAATTCGCCCTAAATCATAAAGACAGTATATGTGAGAGGTGGCACTTGAACCAAGGTCTTCCTGAATCAGGGACCAGCTCTATATCCACTATGTCATGCTTCATCAAAGATATTTTGCTACCTATAGAAGAAGAAAACAAGGTGAATTCAACCTGCACCAAAAGAACTAAATTCTTCATCTTGGAAAGCAATAGGGATAATGTGGTATTAATAGTTTATTGTTTTGTAGTATATGGCAAGGAAAAGTTCTCTAACATCTAATAATAACAACAGTAGCTAACATTTATATAGTGTTACCATGTGCTAAATGCTTTACAATTATTAAGTCATTTGATCCTCACAGCGGCTTTGAGAGGTAGGTGCTATTATTATCCCCATTTTATAGATGAGGAAACTGAGGCAAGCAGAGAGTAAGTAACTTGCCTGGGGTCACACAGCTAGTAAATAAATGCCTGAGGACATATTTGAAGCCAGGAATTCCTAACTCCAGGCCCATCAACAATGGATAGAGATGTTCATTAGGGAGAGAATTCCCCATCACTGGATATTTATAAGCAGAGTTTGGAAGAGAATTGGTCAGGGATACTAGAGAATACATAACTACACTGGGTAAGTGAATGAATGAATGAATCAACTAATCAAAAATACTTTATTAAACTCTATGTGACTGTACTAGAAGGCATTAAAATACAATTCTAAGACTCCAAGTTATGAACTCAAAATCTGATACCTAAGAAGAAGAGATGAGGAACTAGAGTTAAGGGTTCTGTATCCACAAACACATAAAAGGTTTATGCAGGCCATGAGACCCCTTAAAATGGCTCAAAATAAGACAGAATTTGGGGGCAAGAAGTCCATTTTTTATGTCTGAAAATAAAAGGGACCCATAAGAGAATAATCAATAGACTGACTGATAAAGTCAGACAAAGCCTAAAAAAAAAAAAAGAAGAAATAAATAAACATTTTAAGGGAAAAAATTCTTGATCAAAAAGTACTTTGTGCAAAGGAAATTAAGTAAAAAGTCACCAAGGAGGCTGAAAATATTATAATAAATTTTGCAATACCCTTGACGGGATAATGGAAAAACCTGAAGACTGTCAAGAATAGTTCAGAAGAGCAGTAAAAATATTAAGTGAAAATATGAAGAGAAAGTATAGAAATTAGAATCCAATTAAGGAGTAAATCAGCAAGTTGAAGATGATACAAGAGAACTAAGAACAAAACACAGAGATAGTCTCCATAATAATAGATGTTCTGAAAAAGAGAATGACAGAATCAGACAGAAAATTAATGGAAAAATCTTATTTTAATAACAAGAACACATGAAACCACTACAAAATATTTTGTTATATGAATACTAAACATTATATTTAAACTTAATTAAATTTAACTAATTAATCAAATTAAAATAACTTAATGTTATATGAAAATTAAACATGAAGACAAGATGTGAAGAGATAAGTGAAAGATTATAGGTCTTCCAATAAAAAGTCATGCAAAGAAAAGCTGAATACTCTACATAGATATATTCATACAGAAACTTTGCCCATAAATACTAGAAGCAGATAGCAAGGTAAAGAAAGAATGCAAAGAACACCAACAGAAGGAAATCTCAAGTTTAATAAAAATAAACTGCTATTATTTGTTGAGCAAATAAAAAAAAATAGGAATCTTTGTTACTCTAACAGGCCCCTGAAAGATTCCTGTGTTCAGGTAAATAATTATCCTCACAACTAACACATTTTTTTGTATTTCATTTTAAGTGCTAAAACCTAGCCTTACAGAAGGAAGAAGCAGTTCATGGGCTCTTCTCTTTATTCACTACTTGCATACTGGCTTTTTGATCAGCATCATGGAGTTTTATTGTAAACTGCACTATGTATCAATGTTTCTATTCTCAAACTGAAAACAATGCTCAGCTATTACCTTGTATTTTATTGGAATTTTAACACTTCAATGGATCTATTATCCAAATACTGTATACTATACATGCTCAAGTATCTGAAACGAATATCCATGTGAAATTATTCTTCAGCCACAAAAAGCCTAAGAATATAATCAAATCAGCTGTGAGAGGCGCCATAAACAAGAGCAGTAGGATTAATGAGAATTGTTTGGAGGAGTCAGCACCGAAAAAAAAATGCTGGCAAAGCCTTGGTTTATTCATCCATTTTCAGGGGGGAAAATGTTTTCCTGTTTCAAAGTACTTCCATTGCCCACATTCTCAGAAAGAAATATAACTTCATAAATGCTGCAGTCATCTTTCTTACTCTAATGGTTACTTTACAAAAAGAAGCTGCTAAAATTGCCTAGTCTTTAATAGCAAGAAAAAGAACACTTTTTTTTTGGTCAATATGCAAATGCATAAAATCTTAGAAATGGAAAGTGATTCAGTCCAGTACCTTACTTCAAAAGCAGTGCACTGTTAACCCTTTCAAATCGGATAGTGGCCTGCCCTATTTAGCTTCCTCACTTTCAGCACCTGTTTTTAATTTTTGATAAATTCTATCAATACATTTTGTTTTTAATATCCCTTACATTTCCCATGGTAACCCTCTCCCCATCCCCTCCTGAACAACCAGACCATATAACAAAGAATATAAGAAAAAAAGACCAGTTCAATTAAACTAACCAATATGTTCAAAAACTCCTACATTTTACATTGTATTGCACTCATATAGTTCTCCTTCTCTACAAAGAAAGTGAGAGGTTTTTTTCATCCCTTCTTTAGGTATAGGATTAGTCAAAATTTCTTAACTATTAAAAATCTCTAAGGATATCCAATTCCACATTTCCAATTGCTTGCTTGAGATCTGTAGCTGGGTGTTCTATTAATACTTCAAACTCAATACATCATATATTAAACTCATCATCTTCCTTTCAAAACCTGCAGCTCTTTCAAGTTTTTTGGTGGCACTGCCTTCCTTTTAGTCACCCAGACTCTAAAATGTGGAGTTATCTTTTACTCTTCCTTTTCCTTTAATCCCCATATCTGGTCAGCTGCCAAATCCTATTAATCCTGCATTCACAATATTTCTTGCATCTGTCCTTTCTGTCCTGCTTACACTGTAACCATCTTGGCTTACACATTTTATATACTGCTTTGACAATTAGAATAGCCCCTGGACTGGTTTTACTTTCCTTTCTCTCCTCTCCCTATCAAGCCTTTACAAAACTTGCTCTCTTTCTTTACATACACATATGTGTGTATGTGGGTATATCTATATATATACATATATAGATATATAGACATATAGATCCATCTATACGTCTATATGTCTAGATATGTATACATATCCATCTATACAGATAGATATCTAAATAGATTGATCAATCAATCAATAAATAGACTTATTACTGTTGTTTTCATTTCAGTCATGTCTGACTCTGCATGATCCCATTTGGGGTTTTCTTGGTAAAGATAGTGGAGTGATTTGCCATTTCCTTCTCTAGCTCATTTTACAGATGAGGAAACTGAGACAGAGTTATGTGACTTGCCCAGGGCCACACAGCTAGTAAGTGTCTGAGGCCAGATTTGAATTCAGGAAGATGAGTCTTCCTGACTCCAGACCCAGCACTCTATTCACTGTACCACTTATGGAGAGAGAAAGAGGGAGAGAGAGAGAGAGAGAGAGAGAGAGAGACAGAGATAGAGACAGACAGACAGAGAGAGAGAGAGACAGACAGAGAGAGAAAGAGATCCTCAATAGAAAGTCTTTCCTTTTTTCCTTCCCTCCCTCCTTCCTTCTTTCATTTCTAACTTCCTTCTTTCCTATCCAGTACCTAGCACGAGACCCTACGCATAGTAGGTGTTGAATAAATGCTTGTTGTATTGAATTGGATTCCTAATCAAAAGCCTGACCATGCCACTCCTCTATTCAAAAATCTTCAATAGAGGAACCTAGGTAGTGCAATGAATAGAGCGCCAGGCTTGGAGTCAGAAAGATCTGAGTTTCAATCCAGTCTCAGACACTTATTAACTGTGTGACCCTACATAATTCATATAATGTCTTTTTGCTTCAGGTCCCTCATCTGGAAAATGGAGATAATATAACGAAAGGTACCTCCCAGGGTTGTTGTGAGGGTTAAATGAGATGAGAAAGGTAAAGCATTTAGCACAGTACCTGGCACTTAGTAAGTGGCGTATAAATGTTAGCTGTTATCATTAGCTGTTATTCAATGACTCCTCATTGCCTGTGGTCCAAAATGTAGATCTCCTGGCCTGAAATTTAATACCTTCTATAATTTGGCTTTAGTGTAGGCCTGATTTTATGTTACTCTTCTTGAAACACTTCCATTCCAGCCAAATTGTATTTCTGTTTCTCAGTCAAGTCCTGTCTTCTCCAGTGCAATCTGCCCCTATCCCATGACTAGAATACCATTCCTCCACACTTTTGTCTTTTGAATTCCTTTCCATCTGTCTAGGCCCAGCTGAAGAGACAGCATCGAGTAGGGGAAAAATAAATAAATTTTTTAAAAAATGAACTGGGAGTCAAAAGAGTCACAGACCTATCATTATTAGCTCTGTGACCTTGGGTAAGTTATCACATTTCTCTGAACCTACTTTTTCTCATTTGTAAAATGGGTTTAATCATCCTAGCATTACCTATATCACAGGGTTCTTGTGAGAAAAATGCTTTGTAAACTTTAATGTGCTATGTGAATGTCATTTACTGCCATTTGTGAACTATAAGGTTCCATATGAATGTATTTTATTTATTAGTAACAATGACACCAGATTCAAGGGCATGGCTCTTTTTACTCCACTGTGTTTCCATGCTATTGAATTTATAGCCTGTTGCATTTGCCATCTTAAAAACAATTAAGTTTATTTTTCCTTCTCTTTCTCTTCTTCTTCCTCTTTCATTTTTAATAATAATCATCATTTATTTTATACAGCACTTTACAATTTACAAAGTAATCTCCTCTAAACAACCCTTTGAGGAAGGTACCACACATTTCATACTCTCCTTTTTCAGGATGAAGAATTCTTAGGCGCAAAGTAGTGAAGTGACTTATCCATAGTAATATGGCTAATTATGGTGAGGGAGAGGACATGAACCTATGTATTTTGAGACCAAGTCACAGGAACATAAAATTTAAATAAATAAATTTAATTTTAATAAATTAAAAAAAAACTTAAATAAAATTTAGAGAATGGAAGGGCTATTGTACCTTACATTATATCACTCTGATTTGAGTGAAGTATTCTCAGAACCCCTCTTACTATAGTAATACATTTCTGGGCATTTTTTCAAGTGAGTTTTGACTTAAACTGAATATGGTCATTGAAAAATATGTGATCTTAGGTTATAATTATACTACCCTGTTTGCTTTATTTTAAGTCAGAAGGAAACACAAAAATAAATACTTTTGAATATTCCACAATCAATCACTAGATATTCATGGGGGCCTCTATTATTCTAATGCAGAGGTTCTGAACCTTTTTTTGTGTTGAGGCAGCAAGGTGGTACAATGGATACAGCACTGGGCCTGGAGTCAGGAAGACCTGAGTTCAAATCAAGACTCAGACATTTATTAGCTGTGTCACCCTGGGCAAGTCACTTAACTTCTCTTTGCCTCAGTTGGCTTATCTGTAAAATGGGATAAAAATAACACTTACTTCCTAGGATTGTTATGAGAATTAAATAAAATAATAGTTGTGAAATGTTTAGCACAAGGCCTGGTACATATTAAGTGATATATTAATGTTAACCATTATTATTTTTATTTAGTAGGAAGAAGAGTAGTAGTAGCAGTAGCAGTAGTAGTAGTTGTAGTGGTGGTGGTAATGGTGTATCCAGACCCTTTTGGCTATTTGAGGAATCCTATGAACCTTTTCCTTGAATAATGTTTTTAAATGCATAAACTAAAATACAAAGGATTACAAGGGAAATGAATTACATTAAAATGAAGTTATCAAAATAGTAAAGCAAAATAAACAAAAAAAAAGTTCATAATCCAGAACAAGTTTAGGCAAACCATTTATGCAGGTTTAAGGGAGAATAAGCTCTGTATTACTGTCTAAAACTTAAAGCAAATCATTTACACAAATAACTGATCTGGGCTCACACTTACCGTGGAGCAGATTCTGGTGTCCGGTCTCTGACTCCTAAGTTCTTGGCTGTGTTCTGCACTCTTGCTCCCTGAAACAAAGGCCAATAATTTGGTTCTTTTTTAATCCAATGCTACATCAATATTATTTGGGCAATACATTAATAAATCATAGTCAAGTCTATTCAGCAAGCAATTATTAAGTGCCTACTAAGTGTCAGGCTCTGTGCTAAGTGCCGAGGATACAAAGAAAGGCAAAAAAACCCTAAAAACGAAAACAAAAACAAAAAACAGTGCCCACTGTTATTTACTGAGCAAAGAAGTTCCAGCTAGAATATTGACTCCAACAGTTTGTTTATCAAAGCCAGGAGAGAGGGGAGAGAAACGCTAAGAAGAATATTTTTCAATCTAATTATTTTGCTGGAAACAGAGAAAAGACTTACTTTAAAGTTTTTTTTTAATTCAAAGACTTGAATCTAAATAATTTATATCTATTTTTAATTACCAAAGCCATTAAAATGTTTAGTTAAAAATAGGTACTTCTTATCTACTATCATATCTAAATGTCTCAGCTAGTAGAATCCATACTTAGGACTTTGAAAATTAAAGATGAGAAGACTATTAATGCCCACTGTCTATTTCTACCAGGCAGGGACAGGGCAATTTATCATAGTTCTATGCAATACCTGTTCTGCAACATTTCTTCCTTGGCTCCATCATTAGCTATTTTAAACTTACAGCAATAAAGGCATAGCATTTAAAAAAAATACCTCTAAAGCAACTTTTGGAAAAGAGGCAGGCCTGTACAGATCTCAAGAATTTGGACTTTCTACCATGGAGCTTACCACTTCAAAGAATGGATCCATTAGCACAAAGGAAGGGAAAAGGCAAAAAAAGAAGAAAGGAAGAGAGAAGGAGAGGGAGGAATCATGAAGTATATTCTAAAATGATTTTCACTCATTCAGAAATGGAATGCCATTAAAGCCTTTGGAAAAAGGGAACTAGAGTGCTATTCCATCTCAGTCCTCATCAACATTTTGCCTACCTGTCACATCCTAGCCTTGCATAGCATATATGCCTAAATACAATATCACATTTGTCTCTAGTTTTCCCTGTGTATGATGATGGCAAGAATTAAAAGGCAAGTTAATGGAACCTTCCACCTCGAGGGAGTTTAATTCAAGTGAGGGTCAAAGTTTACAGGCTAAGTTCTATCTTTGCTCTGTTTTTTCAATCTCAGTCACTTGTAATTCATCAACCATCAGACATGAAAAAAAAAAAAAGAAGAAGAAGAAATGTCCCTGAGATTCTCAAGTGAACCTTATGATTCCTGTATAAATAAGAGACTTCCAACTATTTCTACTACTCTGATACTTTCCATAAGACATTCTCATTAATTCCATAATGTGTGCTATGCATCACTTGTTTCTAACACCACCAAGAATGCATTAATGGAATAACCACACAGCTAAATGTGGATCCCCAGTGACATATTTAATAAAGTGTTTTTCCTATTTTGTTTCATAAAATTTTCAAAGAGATATCTAAAATAGCTAGAAGGGAACAAAGTTGTATTTTGTTTCCTTTGGTTATCACTTAATATTGAAGTTATATTTACAGTTAGCACTCAGCCTTTGAGAAAACCCCATAGAGCATATTTATACCATTGGTTTACAAATAAATCTTAATTATCCAGTCTGGGTAGTAAATCAAATGTGTTGTGTTTTTAAAATCCCTTGTTATCTCACTAAATTATGGTTCATTAGGAACATAATTTAGACCTTTTTTTTTTTCCCCAATCATTTCATGTTGTAGACAGAAGCTAGGGCTTTGTCTTATCTAAACTTTGTATCTGCCTATTTATGCCATATCCAGTAGATGCTCAATAAAGATCTGCTGAACTTTACCGAATTATTTAGTCTCATAGAATCATAAGATTTTCAGCTGAAAAATGTTGTAGAGATCATTTTATACATGAGGAAAGTGAGACCAAGAAATGTGAAGTAATTTGCCCAAGATCAAAGGGGTAATAAGTAGTAAATTCTACTCTAGGTAATATTTTTAATAGAATGTTATTTGTTTTGATTCTGTGTACCTTTTCCCTCCTTTTAGAGCATGTTCTTTCACATTATATATTTTTGTTGTTATGATAGCCTATGTATTATTATTGATAATTTTATTATTGATTTATTATTTATTAAATCTTTTACTACATCACAGTATCATGACATCACAAAATCATAGACAAAGCTAGAAGAGACCTTAAAAGACAAGTCTAATACCTCATTTTACAGATGAGGAAATTGAGACACAGATAGGTCAAGTAACTTGGCCAGAGTCACATAGCTAGTAAATATGGGGGGAAGGGATAATATAGCACCTAAACCTAATGTATTACTCCAAGTCCCATGCATCGTGCACTTGCCACGGTGCTTCTCATAAAAATGTACTAAGTGATTTTAGAAAACATTCTAAAATGTCAGAAAATGTCTAAAATGTCCAGAAAAATCAGATACTTATGGACTTCCTTCTATATGCTGAATACTCATTGGGTCAGTTAGTCAACAAGCATTTATTAAGCACCTCTTATGTGCCAGGTACTGTGCTAAAAGCTAGGGATACAAAGAGAGGCAAAAGAAAGCCCCTGTACTTGAGAAGCTAACAATCTAATAGGGAAGACATCATGGGAAAAACTGTGTACAAACAAGATGTGTATAGGATAATACAAAGATAATAAAAGGAAGGCACTAGCATTAAGGGAGATCCAGAAAGTCTTCTCATAGAAGATGAGACCTTAGCTGGGACTTGAAGGAAGCCAGGGAAGGCAGGAGATGGCTATGAGGGAGAGTATTCCAGGCATGGAGAATAGCTGGTGAAAAAATTCCCAAAGTCTGTAGATTGTGTCAAATGTGAGGAACAGCAAAGAAGCCAGTGTCGCTGGATCACAGGGTATTATGGGGAAAAGGAGGCATACAATTAAAGAAGACTGGAAAGGTAAGAGTGGGCCAGGTTGTGAATGGCTTTGAGGGCCAAACAGAAGGTTTTTAATTTTTTTCTAGAGGTGACAGGGAGACACTGGAGTTTTTTAATGGGGTGGTGGTGGAGGGGCGTTGACATGGTCACATATGCATTTTTAGGAAGATTAATTTGATGGATGAGTAGAGAATGGAATAGAACAGGAATACAAAAGAAGTTAAAAAAAAGTCAGTTCCTCTCCTCAAAAAGCTTATTTTTTGTGAATAAAAAGATCAAGAAGCATCAAAGAACAGGATGACAATCAGTGCTATAATGTATTACTGTAATGGACAAGTGACATATCAATTCAGAAAAGGAAGAGGTCATTCTTATCCGGAGCAGTTACTGAAGGACTCATAGAGAAGATGGTGCATGATAGAGACCGAAGGATGGATAAGATGTGGATAAGTAAAGGGAAGGGAGAGACAGAGGTTGAAGGCAAGTAAGATGTAAAGAGAATAGAAAAAGAATGGATCATAAGATTCTGGAATATGATTTAATAATATAAAGACCAAAATGAAATTAATTGATAGCCAGTGACATTTAAGTATGCGATTCGCAGTTTTACCTCTATCCCTACATCTATTTGATCAGTTAGCCATGGGGAAATATTGATTTGCCCATATTAGGTGTTCAATAAATATGTTGCTGATCGAGAGGGGTAATGGTATTATGTTCACTTTGTAAAATTTTTAATAGCACAGGGTTCTTTTGCTTTTAATGTTTGGATGTTTATCTATTAGTACTAGTAACACAGCCAGCAATTTTAAAAAATACTATAAGAAGTCAATTTATAAAACCAATGAAATATATTGTGACTAAATAATATGAACACATCACACTTGAATAGATTCTGTTTTCCAAAAAACTCAAAATCTACTAGGAGCCTTGTTTAATTAATGTACATAATAACCCAATGAGGGAGAAAGGTGATAATCATCATTATCCCATTTGGTAAGGGACAAGCTAATTTACCCAGGGTTATAAAGCAAATAGTCCAGGAGCCTGAACATAAGTCTTTAATTCAAACCAGTAGCCTAACCTCTTAGACTAGGGTGAACAAAATGTAGTCTTTATGGCAAAGGAGTTAAAAGTTCCACAGGACTTTCCTCTGTTCATGCCTGGAGGTTAGGTGCTACATTTTGGATGGTGTTTGTTAAGCTAGAGTGCAACATGAAGAGAGTGAGTAGGGTAGTGAGAAGACCGGAAATCAGACCATATTGGTATAGTTTAAAGGAAATGGATAGGTTTGATCGGGAGAAGACAAAACTTGGGGGGGGGGCGGTTATAGCAGTCTTTAAGTATTTAAGGGGCTGCATGTGGAAGAGAGAATAAGTCTTTGTTCCACTGTGCTTGAGAGGGCAGAACTAGCCCTGCAAAGCTATTCCTTATAACCTGTATTCTATCTCTCACATCTAGGCCTTGATAGATAGCCTCTCATGTCTGGAATGCATTTATTCCTCATCTCTAATTGAATCCTTGTCTTCTTTTAAAACACAACTCAGGTGACATCTCCTAATGAAACATTTCCTGATCACCGCACCCCACCCCTACTTATTCTTCTTTTCCTTCTCCTTCTCCTTCCTCTCTCTGTCTCTGTCTCTCTCTCCCACTCCCCTATCTAATTTACTTGGCATTTCCTTTTCTCCTTTGTATCTACTTAGGTATATATAGTATAATCTTCAGCAGAATGCATGTTCCTTGAGCGCAAGGACTCAATTTTTTTTTCTGTCTTTGTATACCTAGCATCTAGTATAGTGATTTTCATGTAGTACTTCCTAAATAAATATTTGTTGAATTGAATAATTTTGTATTAATTTTATATATACATATTTGCCTAAATGATATATCCCCTCTCCTTGCAATGTAAGGTTCTTGAGAGTAGGATGCATTTCATTTTTTGTCTGTGTATTCCCAGGGTCTAGCACAATACTGCTTAATAAAAGATTCATGAATTGAATCTAATTAGGAGCAATGCATGGAAGTTGCAGAGAGGTGAATTTAGGCTCATAGGAAAGAAAACTATCTTAACAGTGTGATGATAATTTTTCATTTTCCTTTTATCCAATTTTATTATGCCATTTCTCCTGGAACATTTGACTAACTGAAACCTGTTTTCTGTTAATATTAACCTCACTTAGCTATAACCTGGCTTACGGAGGGATGATAGTAAAGGAAGACTTTTTACATTCCTAAGATAAGAAGCAAAAAGAGAAGAAGAATGGAATATAACATAAAAATTTCCTTGACATAATACTTTTGATTGTCTTTAAGACATGTAAATCCCTTTCCCTCAATTAGCCCACTGTGACTTTTTAACATGTAGGATTTTGCCTACTGTGTAGAAATCTAACAGTATATTTACTAGTTTGTTCTTACTTAATTTGTTTAAACTTAATTGAAGGAAACATAAGATTATGAATCTATTTGACTGGGTCTATGTGATCTTTATGGCACAAGAAGCCATAAATATTGTTTTATGTTAAAAATTATTTTTCTGTTTTTCTGATGTAATTTTCTGTATAAAGACTTTGCCAGTAACTCCACTATTTTTTTCAGGGTTATTTTTCTACTTCCCAAACCTGTGCTTAAGCATAATAAAACCTAGGTTTTTTATCTCTATAATTTCTATGTTGTCATAAGTTTATTCAGCAGCAGTAACCTACCACATGTACTCAGGGAGAGCTGTTTCTTCCATAAAAACAGAGCTACATGAGCTTCCTTACAATGTGGGTTGTAAAGAGCAAGGGGATTAAACTCATATAGAAATGGTGCCAAAAATGTTACATAAGGATCCCAGTGGGTTTGTATTAACTTAGAAAACCACACAGTAACATCATCTCTGTTTTATTGTGTTTTTATTTATTTGGTCAAATATTTCCCAATTACATTTATAATCTCTTTACTCAGGAGGGTTTCAGGCTGGACTTCGACATGTATGGTAGGGAGGATTCAGCTACAAGGTGAGTTACATGGACTCTGAAGTACCTTCCAAAGCTGAGATTCTATGATAGGCTGAAACTCAGTTCCCAACTCCATTTCCACTTACAATCCCCCTACTCTACTAATATAAGGCTCTACTGTAACCACATAGCACCACGTAACACTAGAAGGGTAGCATAGGCTAATATGACATAACGATTGTTGCTCACATCACCTCCAGGGTAAGTTTGCTCTAACTTACCTCACCACTCCTGGAAAGTATGCTTAACCCTAGAAATGATCATGTAGTTTCTTATGAAGATGTTATAAGATTTTTTTCCCTCAATATCAGTTTAATTTTGTTATATAGTATAGGACCCATTACCTCGGAAAGGCAGAGTTATATCTTATTCCTATAGTTAACCTTTTCTTGATTTGGAACTCTGATTTCATAGGTATAGGGAACTTTCTAGTGTGGAAACTCCTTCTACCATTGCAGGTCAGCTGCAGGGTTGAACAGCAGGCACATGACAGAGGCAGTACTTGCACTTTTACTCCTGGTACTCCTTTATTCTGCCATAGTGTCTCATTTTGTATCTTCAATCAATCAACCAATTGAGAAGCATTTATCAAGCATCTAATTTATTAATCTAAGCACTTAATGAGGTGGCACAGGGAATAGAGTACCAGACCTGGAGTCAGGAAGACCTAAGTTCAAATGTGGCCTCAGAGACATTGTGTGAATACAGTTGGGCAAGTCACTGTTTCTCTCAATTTCCTCATCTATAAAATAAGCTGGAGAAGGAAATGGCAAACCACTCATGTATTTTTGCCAAGAAAACCCCAAGTGGGATCACAGAGTCAGACATGACTGAAAACAACTAGACAACAAGCACTTAACACATTGAATTGCTCACAATTACACAAAGACACATTGCCCAAAAGGGATCAAAGTATTCATGATCAAAGGACAATGCCAATCAATTTAGAATATAGAGAGATGTAACTTTACCTGGAGTCACCCTAATAGTAGATATAAGAAGATATGAAATTGGGGTCTTTTAACTTGCATATCAGGGTTCTTTCTACTGGATCAAACATATTCTCTTAACAATCAGCAGAAGTTATAGATTTGTTAGTGTGGTGTTATAGGTTTTACCAAAAGCAAGAGTTCTGATATCACATCACACAATCTAACTTCTCCCTTTGAAATAATGATTATGTCACTGTTTTGAAAGCTTTATTTCTATTTTTGAAGAAAATTTATACCTGCCTATCCAATAACCACAAGCTCATAAAATAAGGCAGGCTGAAAGTTGTCATTTGACCTGTAGAAGAAAGCATGAGGTACACACCAAAGGCAGAGTCTTACTTTCTTGACCTAGAGGTCAAATAGAGAAGTAATGGCTTCTCAAGGAATTAGACAGTTCTGGGAACATGCAGTCTAAATAAATCATTCTTATAAAGGGTCATGTCTGTGTTAGATTATGGAATCGCACCAGAATTTATCCTAGTAGCATCCTAGGATTTAGAGCTCGAAGGAGCCACAGAGATCATCTAGCCCTGCACTCTCATTTTATAGATGAGGGAATTGATGCCCATGGAGGTTAAGTGACCGACCTGACATCCCAGTGTACTAAATAGGAGGCTGAGTGGGAATTTCTATTCCTCAATGTTGATGTCCTCTCCCCCAACGGCCCACACGAATACAATTAATGCAATGGCATTTTGTTTTCTTGTGATGACCACCTAAAAACATTTCTTCAGATAAGACCCTGGAGAATTTAATGTTATAGGGTTTCACCGACTCATTTGATTAGGGAACAAATTTAATCATATTACATTTCTAAAGGAAGCCTCTTCTACTAATGTGGTTGATAAATCACAATCTACTAACACTTAAGTTTCATCAGAACAATGCTTACTATTCATTTTTGCATCATTAGAGGCAGCTCCTTATGGAGATGCAAGAATTTATCAATAATATCATTCTGTTATGTTACTCCTACCATGAATATTAAATGCTTAACAGTTTAGTCCTTTTTTCTCCTTTGTTAGAGAGATAAGACAATTAGCCAGAGCAATGGTGTCAAACTCAAATATGGGAGCCACAAAACCAAATATAAGGTCCTTGACTACTGGGTATTGACTTAGAAAACCACATATTAACATTATCTATGTTCTATTTTATTTTTTATTTATTTGGTTAAATATTTCCCAGGTCCATTTTAATCTGGTTCATCTGGGGCCCAAGTGCAGGCTTCAGTGTGGTCCCCATGCCTCATGTTTGATTCCCCTGAGCTGGATACAGAGCTGACACAGAGCGAAGCAAGCAGAACCAGAGCAGTGTATACAAAAGCAACAACACTGTAAATGAGCTGCTTTCATGGACTTAACAACTAGGACCACTGTAAGGATCAGTCATGTTTGCAGAGGACTAATGTTGAACTATGCTACCCACCTCCTAATAAAGAAGTGCTGAATTTAAAGATGTAGAATAAGAAATACATATGGACATGTACAATGTAGGAATTTATTTTCCTTGACCATAGATATTTGTTATGACAATTTTTTTTCTTTTAATTTGGAGGTGAGGTAGGAAAGAAAACATATGCTTGTTAATTGACAAAAAAAATAAAAGGTTAAAAATTAGTTTTCTCAGATAAGACAGAATCAAAGAGATTTTATTCAGATTACTCCATGGCTAGGAACACAAAATCGAGATGTTTTCATTTAAGTCCTAAACCTATTCAACTTGCTCTCAAAATAAGTTGTCTTTGGTATTCTTGTGCTCCAGCAGATTGTGTAATTGTCACTAGTCCCCAGAAAAGAAGAACTTTATGTTTCCACGCTCTTTTGTAACCTTGAATTTGTTATGTACTACAAACCAATTTTCAAACCTATCAGAAGTTCCTGTTAAGTAGCAAAACTGTAGCAAAATTCACCCTTTTTCTTATCCAGACAGCAAAAATGAAATTGTGTTGTTAATAGCCCTTATTTGTTGCTGCTTAACCATTTTTCAGTCATGTTTAACTCTTTGTGATCTCATTTGGGGTTTTCTTGGCACAGATACTGCCTTTTGCTTCTCCACCTCATTTTATAGATCAGGAACTGAGGCAAATAGGGTTAAGTGACTTGCCCAGGGTCACACAGCTATTAAGTGTCTGGGACCTGATTTGAAGTCATGAAGATGAGTCTTCTGACTTCAGGCCTGGCACTCCATCTGCTGCATCACCTAGCTGCCCAATAGCCCTTATGAAAACACCCAGATTGAAGAAGAGCTTTGAAGACCACAGTATAGAAATAGGGTTACTTAGGAGTTGGAAACACAGGTTAAAAAAAAAGTCTCTACCCTCAGAGAGTTTACGTTCTATTGGGAATATTGGGTAGTTGTTTTTTTTTTCCTTTGTATTGAATGGTTTCACAAAAAATAGAAACATAGAATATACTACTCATGTTTTCTACTCTCCCTCCATGTTCTCCCTCCAATGTCACCCTAGATTTTTAAGCATTCCTGATGTGAAATTTGAAGAGTCACTATTCCTTAGACATTAAACAAATGGAAAAGCAGGCCCTCTGAAGCTTTCCATGAAATTCTGTTTTATAGTGACACTAATAATATTCAAGAAATTAACTCTTTTTTGCCCCTTTCTCATTGGGATACCAAGGTGGTAGTGTTTTATGAGCAATTTCATCCAAGTGTTCTTCTAGCACTAATCTCTAGGACAAGGCACTGGTCAATATGCTTTTGACTCATTGTCATACATGGATTATTCAAATGAAATGTCAAAAAAATACAAGTGTCCTCCCTTTGTGGTGTCTCAACTTTGAAGTCAAATTTTGTGACCTGTGATAACTGTAGCCAGGAGCTTTGCTCCTTCTCCATAGTAACACCATGCCTATATGATAGCCTTGATCACTTCAGAGCATCTTTTCTATCACCCAATAATTATTTTCCTTTTTTTCCCCCTGATATTGACACAAGCTTTGTAGTCATGGGATTCTTAAGTTCAAATCCTTCTTTTCCCATAATATATCTTGTTTGAATACTTCCCACCCTCCCATACCAGTGTCTTAGCTCTGATGCATCAGTTCCTAAAGGGTAAATAAAGTAGGGGGAGATAATGGGAGAATCAAAAATAAATGCCTTTACATTTTGGAACACTATCTTCCCTGCTGGCATCCAAATCCCCCTCAATACAAAGTCCCTCTATTTAAAAGTCAGGGAAAAGGGGCTCTGTCAGTTATGAGTCCTACAAGATAGATAAAGTATTGGTTGAAACTTGTAATTTTGAGGGAGAACTGCTAAGATTATCCTGGAAGATAGCAACTCATTCTATATATATTGTAATATAGGCCGCATGCATCTCTTATACCATTTTACACACTTACATTATCATTCAGACATTGCAGTATGCTTATGTCTCTCATGGGTCTTTTGATTGCCCTGTGGTTTTTAGGGGGAGTAATTTTGGTTCATCTGCTTTTGTGGTGTTCCATGATCCACAATGATAATAGCGTCTCTGAGAGAGAGAATCTTGGTGTTTGAGAGAATTCAAGAAAATTAGAGAGAATGTTTTCAACAATGAGCAATTTGGGTTCACTAAAAGCATTTCACAATTTCTTAAATGAAATCAAGCTTGATTTCCTCCTAACACTTTACCTTGAAGTTCCTGTCAATGATGTGTGTGTGTGTGTGTGTCTCTCTCTCTCTCTCTATATATATGTATATGTATATGTATATATGTATATATAGTTAAATCAAAAGCAACATTGACCTTCCTTTAAATGGAAAAGTTGGAAGAGTAAGAACAAAATTGTTGAGAAATGTTGAGCATGGTAAAATAGAGAGTTTTCACAAAGAACACTCTTCAATTACTAATTTTGCATAAGAAGAAATGAATCCACTGGAAGTGGGGAAAAAAATTAACTCTCTTCAGTTATAGTCTTGCTCATAAAGCTTACACTTAGAATGCTTTCTTTCTTCAGTCCTTTAAAAATGACAAATAGAATTTGCTTAATAATAGTCACAATAATTAACTAATCCAATAATTAGTTAATTAATCTATCTATGCTTTGTACTGGAAAGACTTAACAAAATCTCAATCTCACTCCGATTTACTATGCCTTAACTAGCTTCTAAATGATCTGTACAAATCTGCTCTACATCTCCCTTGGGGGTCACTTAACCCCACTTGCCCAAAAAAAAACATTCTTTGGGGAAAAAAAAACAAAAACCCTGATTTTTTTCAATATATGGAATGATAAAAGAACCTAGGACAATTTTCTAGATTTCTTACATGAATATGTCCAGGATATCTAGTTTCCAAGACTGTCAATTTTCTGTATTCATTATTTGCCCTATAAATCATTTTTGTAAATAGACACATATTTCATATGTATCACAGGAATTTGCTATTTAGAATAGTCCTGTGGCAATACAATGTTCTTCACAGCCATGTGACTGCATCACCACATTTATAATCATTGCTAACAAAAAGAATGTATTAATATTCTGTTTTATTCTATAAATTTAAAATAAAATTTTAAAAAGATTCTGTCTTGTAGATAGAGATGGAGATAGGGACTGGACTTGTGATTTCATTGCTTTAGCAAAGTCCTAGATTAGGAAACTGCCTTCACTAATGCAGGTCAGTCAACAAGCATACATTAAGCACTGCTAGTGTCCCAGGCACTATGCTAAGTAGGCCCTGCATCTTCTCTGCATTCTTAGAGAGTTGCCTGGGACAATGAAAAGTCAAAGATTTGCCCAGGGTCACACCGACATTTCAGTATCTCCCAACATGGAAATGATAATTCATGAAGAGTCATAAGTTATACAAACAAAGCAGAAGCCTGTATGGCTTTAGATACGTGGTCTGACCGCTGCTGAACTTTTCTGCATAATCCTTAAGTATGATACAACTGTAAACATGAATAAGCTAGTAGATCAATTTGCAAAATTAAGTTTTCATTGCAGTTGTTCATAGGTCATGCACTGGTATAAAGTCTGATTTTAGTCTAATTTCCCTTTTGATATATTATATATCTAACATAGAAAAGCACAGCAGGAGAACAACAATTCTGTTTACATCATCCTTTTTCTTTACAGAGACCTTTGTTTATTACACTTTTAATTTTTGTTAAAGTCTTCTGCAGCAAAGGAAAGTTTTGACAGATTTAATTCTCATTTATGAGATGCAAGAAACTCCTTGCAGCTATGCTGATCAGCAACTCATTTGCAATTGGTAGTCTTAAAAGGGAGGATTCCCCTACCAGAAAGAAATGAATGATGATAATATCATTTATGGCATTTATATAATGTTTACTATGTGCCAGGCACTGTGCTAAGTGTTTTACAATTATTATATTACCTCATTTGATCCTCACAACAACCCTGGGAGGTAGGTGCTATTATTATCTCCATTTTACAGGTGAGAAAACTGAAGCAAACACTGAAGGTTTAAGTGACCTGCCCAAGGTCACACCCTACCAAGTGTCTAAGGTCACATTTGAACTCAGGTCTTGCTGACTCCATGACCAACGTTCTATCCATTGGACCATTTAGCTGCCCTAGGTCTGCACCCACGTTAACAAAAACAACACTACAAAATGCAACACTTGCATGAAATTCAAACATTTGTGGAAGGGAAATGATTAGTTTACTACTGACTCTAATTAGATCCAAAGCTTTTATTACTCAATTACTTTGGTGGGGAGTGGGAGGGAGTACTGAAGTTAACTACAACTCATGAATTTGCTAACCTTTTTGCTACAGTAGGTACCCAGTGTGATTTGTTAACTTTAACATAATCTGAAGTACAAAATTCCAATATAAAATAAACTTATTTCTTGGTGTCCATACCATGGAACTGCACAAATAGGAGATGAGTAAAGCTCAGGTATAACTTCCAATAACCAAGCTATTTTGAGTACAACTATTAGATTTGTGCCATATGTTATGCAATGAGATTGTAAGACACATAACATGCGAGTGTAAATCTAAACAATAAAAATATAAAACATACTTTTAAAATGATATTATATTACATATAATTATAATATTATATTATAGTAAGAGATTAGGAAATGCATGAAAGCAGATATAATTAAAGTCACTGGTAAGTTCCAGTGCTGGCATGTTTCTACACTTTTCACTTCTCTTTATAAACATAACAAGATGCATAATCATCTTCTTGAATCAAGGTTTAAACAAAGTAAATCCAAGAGGTGCTTCAGGTGGGGCTCAATAGAAAGATAAAGTAAACTCACTGTACTTTGTTTACTATTCAATCACAGTACTTCTTTATTAGTGAAGCCATTATAGTAAATACTACTACAAAAGCTGCCCCCGATTTACAAATTTGTTGTGTTATTAAAGCTAATTTGTAAGTTGGGTCTTTGGAAAATGGAACACATATTTTTCATACACACAATGCTGCTAAAATATTGCATGCTTGCAATTAAAAGAATAACCAATATTATGATATCACATTTTTCTTTTAGAAATAAAAAAATACACACAAACCTACAAAATACTTTAAAAACAAATAAACATTCCACGATACCACAGAATGACTAGTCTAAGCCTAATGGGAAATTACTTAGATTAGTACCTATTGTGTCAGTCTCTAAATACCAGTGGGATGAAGGAGGTGGCAGAGGATGTGAATCAGAAAACTCTAACACCAAAGGGTGAAGAGGAGGTACTTGAAGGTTGAGAAAATAGTGAAGTAGACAGCAGTCCAAGGAGATGGTTTTATTACTTGTTTCTCTTTCTCTCTGGAGCCAAGATACCACTTTTCTCACCAAAAAAATGAACAATTTTTAGGATTAACATAGTGGGTCTGGGAACAAAGATAAGTCCCAATGATCAGAAGTTTAGTTAGCCAGCTGAACCAAAAAGGTCACCTTGAGAACCAAAAGGGTCAACAATGGCCAATATGGAAAGGATTCCTTGCAGGAGGGGTGTTAGGGAGAAGAGAGGCAGGGAGAGGAGGAAATGGAATTTTTAATTGGAAGACTGAAAGGAATCTGTAAGCAGATCAAGCTATCTTGTCGGTATGAATTCATAGGTGGAAAGAGGGACAACAAGGAAGACGTGAGAATATAAGAAATACCATCAGCAAAGTCTAAAGGCATTAGAATTCAATATAATGGTACAGTTTCACAGTAGAAGAGATTATGCATAGAGGTTTTGTGGTTTGTCTTTCATTCTCGAAGAGGACCATGACATCAGAAAGATGATGACATGACTTGTAATTGAATTGGATTTGAGTGAGACAAGGCTGTGCAAAGTCACCAGCCTCACTTTGATCTCCAGTCATCTGGGTCCAGTGGCCAGATATAGATCAAGATGACTGGAGATGGTCCAGCATACATAGAGGGGAGGACTATGAAAGGACTGGAATTATTGGATGGGAGGAACAGAGAAGTTTGGGAAGCAATAGGATATTACTAAGGATTTTCAGCAGAGGAATGAATCAGATCTGTGAATAAGAGTTTGACATTTGGTTATTATTAACTTTAAGACCTTGAGGATGTCACCTTTCTGGGCCTCAATTGCCTTACCCATAAAATGAGGAAGGTGAACAAGATTATTTCTGAGGTGGCTTCCAGTTTTAATGATATTGGAGTCATCAGTATCTTGCTAACCAATCCTTTAAAGTCCAACTTAAATGCCATCTCTTCCCTGAAGTCTTGTCTGGTCACCTCAGTTGGCAAAACACTGCCCTCCTGCCAATTCCACCTCCTTAGACCTTGCCACAGCACCTGATTTTGTAGCTCTCTGATACCATCTTGAACACTGAGTATGTGTTTTTTTCCTCTAATAGATGAACAGCTTGGTGCAGAGATCATGACTTATGTCAACTCTCTATTTCCCCCAGCTCCTAGTTAAGTGCTTTACATAGTGGAGAGAGGAGAAATAAACATTTAATAAGGACTTGCTATATCTCAAGTACTGTGCTAAGCACTTTACAAATATTATCTCATTTGATCCTCACAACAACCCTGGGAGGGAAATGCTGTTACTATCCTCACTTTACGGTGGAGGAAAGTGAGGTTATGTGACCTGCCCAGGGTCACACAGCTAATAAGAGTCTGAGGCTAGATTTAAATTCAAGTCTTGCTAACTCCTGGCCAAGATCTCTAGCCACTGTACCACCTCACTGTCTAGCTGTCATCAAGCTACAAAGAGTTGGTATTTTGGAAATGTGGGTTGCACTGATGCATTTTTCTCTGCCCCACACGTATTGAGGTCTATTTTTCTTTAGATTGTACAAGAATTCTAGAACTTCCATGAGTGGCAAATAATCTTGACCCAGAACATTGAAAATAAAAATTAGTTCCAATGTCCTAAGTGTCTTTCTTACTTTTTATTTTGCTGATAACACTTACAAAGGATAAGAATGCCTTGTGTTTTATCTAGATATATATATTCAGTGTATATGCATTTCATGTATGTGTGTGTATATATATATGTATTTATATATATTATAAATATATATACATATATATATACACACACACATTTCAACACACTTACACACACATTAGTCTCTCATTTAAACCTGACAATTGTGAAACCCCATTTACACAAATGAGGAACATAATCACCCAAGGACAGAGTAGTTTGTGGACAGCTTTGGGGGTTCTTCAGCCTCCTAGGGCAGTGGTGTTCCCATCATCCTACTGTTCTGCTGCCAGCATCCCATCATCATGGAGCCAGCAGGACAAGGTAGACACAAAAGTGTTCACATGGGAGGTGAGCTGTAGCCACTCATCCCTTTTTGTCACTTAGGACCCACTGCTTTCTTACTCTCATTTTCTGCTATTTCGTGATATGAATGCACAAACAACCACGCTCTCCCATTTTATCCTCACATACTAAGTGAATGCAAAACGAGCAGAAGATGGTATTTTATAACATGAAGCTGTTATCTTTGAGAGAGTAGGCTCTAAAGAGGAGAGAGCAAAGGCTTCAGGGCAATATGTATTTTTTTTCCCTATTTTGCACTGGACTTTTTAGCATCGGTATCTAGGTATTAGCGGAGATATGTTCTATATCTTTAAGACAACGAGTCTAACACGTCATTTGAATTTACCTGCTTTCGCATTACATCCGTAGCTTGCATGATGTACCGGGGTGGTAGTCCATGACTTCTAGCCAGGATTATAGCCTGCTCCAGAGTAACACTCAGAGTGCATCTGTCGGCAAAGATAAAGTGGAATAAATTGTTATTTATAGTCACAAAAACACAGTATCTAGATCTTCAAAAAAGCACCCAGAAATCTTAGTCCCCACAGTGCCACCTACTTATCTAAGACATATACAAACATCCATATAAAATATACATATAAAACACATACATGTATATATATATAGCTATAATAGCTAATTTTTATATAGAAGTTACTATGTACCAGGCCCTGTGCTGTAAGTGCTTTACAATTATTATCTCATTTGATCCTCACAATGACCCTGGGAGGCAGGTACTATTATTATCCCCATTTTATAATTGGGGAAACTGAGGCAAACAGGTGAAGTGACTTACCTAAGGTCATATAGCTAGTAGGTATTTGAGGCTAGATTTGAATTCAGGTCTCTCTGACACCAGGCCTAGGGCTCCATCCACCGCTCCACTCAGTAGTATATATACATATATAGGCATATGTTTGTAAATATTATATATACATATATATATACACACACATATATACATACACACACATATAGTATGCCACATATCATATATAGAGTATATATGTATATTATATATACCTCAAAGTATATATGATTATAGACAATATTAGTTAATATTTAAATAGTGGTTTAAGGTCTCTAGAGCAGTTTTCATATATCAGCTCATTTGATCCTCTTAATAATCCTATGAGATATTAACTATTATTGTCCCCATCTTATAGATAAAAAAACTGAAGCAAACTGACATTAAGTGACTTGCCCAAGGTCACACAGGTGGTGTTTGAATTTAATTCAAGTCTTCCTGATTTTAATGTTAGTGCTGTATCAACTACAACAAACTTCCTTTATAGAGAAGTTATTATAATAAACTTCTACTTCAATTTAACACATTTTTATTTTTTAGGTATCGAATATTTTTTCATTAATCTGTACCTCCCATTACTCACTCACCTATGTGAGACAAAAACGATCTCTAAATATATATCTATATAGTCCAGCAAAACAAATTCCTACATTAACTATATAGAAAAATACACATTTCTTTCTGTATTTTAAGTTCGTCAGAAGAAAGGAGCATGTTTCATCTTCATTTTTTGGACAGGCAGTGTTATGGCTTACATATAGCCCATGTGCTTCATGTCTCACACATCAGCCCATTCAACGTTTATATTTTCATTTTTAATCATTTTTGTCAGTGTGATAGGTATAAGGTAGAACTTCAAAGATAGTTTAATTTGTGTTTCACCAATGTTAGTAACTTAGAATATATTTCAAATGACAGTTGAAGCTTCCATTTTATTCTTTAAAAACTATTGATTTCCTTTAAACATTTATTTATCAGGTAATAGATCTCAATCTTATAAATTTGAACCAGTGATTTATATATCTTGGAAATGAGATGTTTATCAGAGAAACTTGTTGCAAAGAGTTCCACGCCCTTGCACCCCCTACCCCCTCAATAATCTGTTTTCCTTTGAATTTTTACTTTAGGTGTTCTTGTACAAAACTTTTTGAAATTTTACATAATTAAAATTTTCTATTTTATCTTGTGTGATTGTTTCTATCACTTTAGTCATGAATAATTTCCTATAAATTGCTAGAAAGGTAATTTCTTCCTTGTACCACTAATTTATTTATATTGTAACTTTTATAACTAAGTCATGTATCCATTTGGAGCTTATATAGGTATATTATGTAAGGTGTTAGTCTAAACCTAATTTCTGCCAGATGTCTGTCCAGTCTTCACAGCAGTTTTTGTAAAATAGTAAATATTTCTCCCAATAATTGAGAGGGGTGTCTTTGGGTTTATGAAACACTATGCTACTGTATTTGTTTGATTCCGTATGTTGTATTCCTAATCTGTTCTGATTATCTCTCTCTGTCTCTGTCTCTCTCATATCAGTACCAAATCATTTTTAATGATTACTGCTTTTCAATACAGTTTAAGATCTGGTATAGAGAGATTCATTCTTCCTCACATTTTTTATTATTGACCTTGAAATCCTTGACCATTTGATCCACCATATAAATTTTATGATCTTTTTTTACTATATAAAATATTTTTCTAGAGTTTTATTGGTATGGCATTAAATATTATATTTATTGCATTAATATCATCACTTTTATTGCATTGGCTCAATTTACCCATGGGCAATTAATGTTTCTTCAAATACTTAGGCCTATCTTTATTTCTGAATTTATTTCTGCAAATGACTTAACTAATACCTAAATGAATGGTGGCAGATACAATTTTGAGTATTTTTTTTTGGCTTTGTGGTGAGGCAATAGGGGTTAAGTGACTTGCCCAGGGTCACACAGCTAGTAAGGGTCGACTGTCTGAGGCTGGATTTGAACTCAGGTCCTCCTGACTCCGAGGCCAGCGGTCTCTTTACTATGCCACCTACCTGCCCCTTCTATAGTTGTTTTAATGGAATTTCTTTTTCTAGCTTTTCTTGCTGAGTGAATGTGTACACACATACACATTATACATATATATTTACACATATGTATGTGTGCATGAGTATACAAATGCTAATGCTGATGGTTTTGTGGATTTCTTCTATATCCTGAAACTTTGTTGAAGTTGTTAATTATTTCCATAAAATTTTTAGTTAAGATTCTTGGGTTCTCTAAGTATAAAATATTAGCCTCAAAAAGTGATGTGTTTTTGTTTTGTTTTTTTGCCAGTGATATTCACTGAATTTTTTTTTGGTCTTATTTCTAGAGATAGCATTTCTATCGCCATGTTAACTAGTAATAGTGTTAATGGAAATACTTGCTTTATTTCTAATCTTATTGAAAAGGTCTATAATTTTCTCCATCACAAATAATTTTCACTTTTTAATTTAGATAAATACTATTTACTAATTTATTCTTATGATTTCTAAAAGTTTTTTAAAATAGAAATGAGTAGATTTCATCAAAAACCTTTTCAACATTTATTAATATAAACATGTTTTTAAAATTATTTATTATTTATATTACTAATACAATTTATTATTCCTGGTATAAATCCAACTTAGTCATAGTGGTCATCTTTCTAATAGGGTGTTACAGTTAGCTTCCTAATATTTTACTTAAAACATTTGTATAAATATTCATTAGAGATATTGGTTTATAGTTTCCCTTTTCTGCTATGTCTTTCCCTGATTTCGGTATCAAGACTATATATCTATACTATAGGGAAAAAAACAGGAAGGATTCCCTCTTTTCCTATTGCAAAAAAAAAAATTTATGGAGTATTGGAATTAATTGTTCTTTGAATGTTTGATAGGTTCCACTTAGGAATTCATCTGATGCTAGAATTTTTATCTTTGGGGCTTATCACTTATTCAACTTATTTTTCTAATATGGAGTTATTTCAATAGCCTATTTCTTCAGCAATCACCATTTTAGTCAGCTACTAGGTGCCAGGTATTAAGCTAGGATCCAGAGACAGTAAGAGAGTGAAATGTTTTGTGTTGTCAAAGAAAAAGCTATTAGTTATGATCAAAATGTAAAAGTCAACAATAAAACCACTATACAATGAAATATATTTCAATTGGCAATAAGAACATTAACTAGACATTCAAATACTGTTTACAAATATATCACAAATGAGGACTAAGGAGAGACTAACCTAGACATTCCAATACAAAACATTAATGAGTTAGGATCTTGTATTTGCATTTATACAGTAAGATTAAATAATCAAGATTATCATATTTTCTATGCCACTTTTGTTCTCAGATAATATCCTATATATATTTTACATCTTATAATGTTTGCCATTCATTTTTGCATTTTGTAAGAAGTTTATAGTTATTTGTAATTTATTTATAAAGCTACAATGAAACTGTTCTATCCCATTATTAAATAAAGAGTAGAATTTGGTGCTAGAAATAAAGGCTATCTTAAAACTATCTGGGAGTATATATTCACTATTGTACCAAACATTGTACTGATGGGGATGGGATCTGAACCCCTAAAAGGAAACAAAAACCATGTCTTTGGGATCTGGATTCCCCCAAAAAAGAAATCTTTGGACTTTTTCCAAATCTCTGGCATTTGTTTGAGGCTGTAATCCACTCTAATAGCCTTTTTTTGTGGCTAAACCCAATCTCCCAATTCTGTTCTGTTACCTCTGGATTGCCCCTGGTCACTTTCTATCCTTAATCCTATCTGGACTCCAGTCTCCCTGGGCTATTGGGTCCAGGTCCCTGGCTTTCTTTTCACCCCAGCTTACTGGCTACTCCCATCCAGATCCTCCTTAGACCCCTCCTCCAGTCACCCCAGACTACTTGGCCTGGATCCCTCCCACGGTCTTTCTGTATATAAGATTCATCTTGTCTCCATTAAGGTGTTCAGATTCTTTAAGAGTCTAGCCAAGGGCTTAGATTCTTATAATCTAATCAAAAGCTCAAAAATGTTTAGATTAGGAGTCTGGCCAATATGGTGGATTCTTTAAATCTCACCCACACCAAAATGATGTCCTAATAAACCTTGTCTTTGGCTGAAAGAAGGATTGGGTCGAATTCATTTGGGTAGGACACGTGTGTTGTGATTTTGAGATCCCAGCACCCCTAAACCTCTAAATCTCAATAGTACCAAATGTAAATAATGCCCTTTCATCTAGTATGTACCCCTATACAGACTCCAAGGAAAGTGAGAGATTTGGATTCTAGCATTTGTAAGGGATTAGTTTACTTTCTTCCTTCTCTTTAGATTTTCTTTGAAAGTACCTTCATTCAAATTTTTCATTATTTCATTTTTTCCACCCTGTAGTTCCAATTTGTTGCTTTAATGTTTTTAATTTTTTTTTTTGGTCTTTTATTCTCTAAAGTGGTTACTTGAAGTTGTGTTACCTGCATTGTCACATCTGGGCAGATGGAGCTTAACTGTGATTTATTTTTTGTGAGTAACTCCCGATGGAGTAATTCTCCCTAGAAATGAATGTATATCAGTAATTCATCTGTTAACTAAGGGTCTTAGTTAAGAGAGTTGTTTGGGGGCATTTAGAGGTTTAGAGTCTTAGAGAGTTACCTGGGGCATTCAGAGGTTAAGTGATTCAACTTAAGCCACTGTCTCATAGGTGGTATGTGTTAGGGGCAACACTCCTCCATACATGTCTTCCTGACTCCAAGGTCAATGCTGTAGTCAATATTCCATGCCCCTTCTCATTGTTTATATAATTCTGTTTTTCTAGTAGTTATATTAGTAGCCTTTTTGTTACTTTATCCCTTACTTTTCATTCCTTTGATAAACCTTTCTTCTTTCTATGCTTTTCCACCTCCCCAATTACCTTCCTCAGCTACCTTGCTTTGATGGTATTTTATTCAAGGGATCACATTAGGTTTCATTTATGTAAATGAAATCATTTATCCCTTCAAGGATCTGTGATTTTTCAGTATTGGTATTCCCTTTATTGGTGCTGATTATCACCTCTCTGACTTAACAAGATGGTCTTTATGAGGTGCTGGGACCCAAAAGTTCCATTACTTTATATGGTTAATCACTCATAGTAAGTTGCTCCAAACTTAGTCTGGTCCTTAGACAACAGATGTACAATTGGGTTCTTACTCTAATTCTTTACAACTTGGTAGAATCTGTCAACGCTTGTTTTCTGTACCCATACTTTCAAAAACCCATGATAAGACCCCAAGAAAGAGCCTTCTGAAAAAATGTATGAAACAGATATAATTAAATATCATTAGCTGTGCAATCTTAGTACAAAAAGTTTAAGCCATACAGAAGAATATTATAATGATGTATTGTTAAAAATAGATAGAGTTGAAACATTTTACTGTCACATTAGAAATAGCCTGATGGCTTTCCATTGTATTCATAGAAGTAATCAATTATTTTCTTACAAATAACATGTTAAGTTTCATTGGCTGTTAAATGACTTGAGCAGCAACCTTCAAATTAGTTTTTCAGAGGCACTCATTTGAAACCCTTAACGACACCCTAATGGGTCAGTATTTTATAATTAGCTGCTAATAGAATATGTTCTATTTGCCAGTAGCGAGTACAGTCTATCAATCTGACATGATTGACATTGCTTTTTATATGTGCATGGAACTGAGGTAAAATAAATACTAACGGGTATCAAGAAGTAGAATTGAAGCTTAATAAAAAATAATTTTCCACCAAAACTGTTTAATCGTCAGGGTCTATAAAAGAACATAGCTTTTTTTTCTTCCTCAAACTAATGCAAAGTCTTTAGCACTCCAATTTTAAATCTCTACTGACTTCAAAATTTCAGTCATTAGAAACCATTACACTGTAGCTGAAAGAATAAGAGAAAAGCTTCACTTTTTCCCTAAACTCAATGAAATATATTTCTGGTGTCCTGAAAAAAGGGTACACTTCTTTTCGCTATTTGTAATAAGCACTTGCTCATTGCAAAGGGTTTTAACTAGAATTCAAATTTTTTTTTAATCTATTTCCTTCATTCATTTCTCCTGATTTATTCCTTTGGGCCAAGGTATGAAAGACCTTGCAGTTTCATTATTCAGCACTGCGGCAGAAAATTATCTTTGTAGCATAAGAAAGAGAAATATGCTCCTGAGTGCCACCTGACTTTTTTTTTTTTTGGTAAAGGTGTTATTTCAAGAAAGATCTAGGGTCCTGGATGAGAAATCACCAGGACCAGGGCTTTGCTCTCTGCCTCAGCAAATCAAAAGTGCAGCTCATTTAGAATTAATAATACCTGCAAAGATGATGGCTCTAACAGAAAATCTATTTTAAATTGGATAAATTTCTTTGGATTTGTGCTCTTGTGCTTCCACCTGCAGTTTATCAAAGTGGCAGCGATGATGCCCTCTTTCACAGAGTAACTGCCATGGAGATTTGTTTTCCAATCTGTTCACAATGTAATTTTGAAATAATCTCAACCAGTGTCAAATGTCAGAAGAAACTTAGGGAAATGGCAAGAAATGCTGCCACTCACTGTAGATGACTGGTGATCCAAACCAAGGTCAAATCCTGCCTTAATAATATCACACCGAGGTCAGAAATGAGACTGAAATTAAAGATCTGAAAGGCTTGCAGTCATCCCAGCACTAAGTTTCCTTGGCTTTTACAAATCTTCCCCACTATTTCACTGTGAAGGCTGAGTGGAAAAATACAACACTTGAAGAAATCATTTCAAATTCTGGCAGTCTCTGGAAGAATCTGGGTCCACAAACCAGCAAGCAAATGGTTTTTCAATGATGCATGAATGTGGTGCCAGCATCAGATGCTACCAGCACATTTTTCATCTTCCAGGAGCTCCCTCAACACCAAATTACAAAGATTTAATTTAAACAAATACGAATGTAGGGAGGGAGGGGTATCACGTAGGTATGGAAGCATATCTGCATACCATTACATGGTTTATAAATTATATTCTGATGTGCATGCTTATTAAAGGCACATCACATTTTTCCTACATATTGAACATTTATCAGACTATGTTAATGAAATGGGAAAGCAATGTCATACTCTATACAAGTTTGCAGTATTAAAATTCAGAAAGTAGCATATAAACTTTATTAATCTTAAGAGATGAATAAAGAAGGATTCAGTGATTATGTTTCATGGAGATAGATAGTATAGCATTGTTTGAAGCTCTGAAACTAAAGGCTCTTTCCAAACAGGTGTCCTAATTACTGGTCACTTGAATTTATTTTTTTTTAAGGGACAGATATTTAGAGAGCAGTATTGATATAAAGATGAGTTCCCTGAGCAGTGTTCCATGGAAATGTGATGTTCTTTATCATATGAATATGGGTCCTATGAGAAAAATCCTAAGTGCTGATCCTTTTTTCTCTCTAAAATACTCAATATGAAATTATATGTGTATATGTACATATATGTATATAACATATATACACATACATACATACATATCTATGTAGCTATAAATATTTGCTTTTCAGATTGAGCTGGCATGGGGGGAAAAACCTAATATCTTCTCTTTTGCCTTAAAATTTCCCTGAATTCCCTTTCTCCAGGGACAATTGCAATCCCATCGGTCAGCTTTTATGGTTTCCATAAATATCCAGATCTAGCGTATTCTATGTACAAATGAATAACAGTTGGAATAATAACTAACATTGATATAGTACTTACTATGTGCCAGGCATTGTGCTAAATGCATTACAAATATTGTTTCATTTGATCTTCACAACAACCCTAAGAGGTAGGTGTTATTATAAGCACCATTTCCAAGATGAGGAAACTGAGGTTAACATAAGTTAAGTGACTTACCCAGGGTCACACAGCTAGTTAAGTGTATGAGGTCATATTTCAACTCAGGTCTTCCAGATTCCAGGCCTGATATTGCACCATCTAACTGCCCAAAATTAGTTTAGGAAATTATGCTTTAATATATATCAAGTATTCAACACTTGTACAAAGTATAAAGGATACTATGTCAATGCCATGAATTATGATGTTCTTGATAATCAAAACTTGACCTATATAGTGCTTTAATACTTACAAATAAAAACTTATGTTCATTTACTTATTCAGCTGTCCATGTCTAGTTTAACAATTTGATGTCATCTGTATAGGGACTTCTCAGTGTGGAAACTCTCTCTACTAATACAGATCAATAAGTCATCTACAGTTTAGTGTTAGAGAGGTGCCAGCACACAGCGAAAATGTATGACTCACTTAGGAGACCCTCTCATGTATTACAGACAGAACACAAACCTAGGACTTTCTGACTTCAAGGCTGGCTCTCTCTTCACAGTACCATGCTGCACCTTGAATATTTATATAGTGTGTTAAAATTTACAAGGTATTTTGCATATATTATCTCATGTTGGCCACAAAACAACTTTGTGAGGGAGGTCCTAGAATTAGTATTATGTTAATTTTGCAGATGAATAATCAGAGGCTCAAAGAGCCTGTTATGACTTGTTCATGCTCACATAGCTAGTGTCAGAAATGGACCTGAAGTCCAGGTCTGTAGGGACTTAGTACAATGATGTTGCCATTGGGTCATATAGCCTTTCTTCCATTTTATATCCATTATATTCCATTCGATCCTCACAACATACCTATAGTGAAAGTTTTGCAGATAAAGAAACTGAGGCTCAAAGAGCATGAAATTTGCCCATGTACTCATATTTAGTAAGTGTCAGAGCCAAGATTTGAAATCAGGTTTCTACTGACCCCAGTTTATCATTCTTTCCATTCTACCACAAGTTATTAAAATTATTTTGAGAAAAGAGTGAAATATAACATGGGAAAGAAATATAAAATTTTAAGGCTGTGGAGGGTCCTCATCAACCTCAAACATATGCATAATGCTTAATATAGAAATCTCTCTCCCTTGATTACTATTGACCTCCTGACAGTGAATAAAAATCTAATGGCCTCATTTAAATTTTATCTTAATGTCATGCTTAAATTTTAATTTACTTATAAAAAAAATTGAATTTTCTGCAGCCTAGAAAATGTCTCCTGAATTTTCCAGTGTTTGCTCCCCACATCATTTCTTACTAACCAGTCCTCTAGTCAGTTACAAGGGTAATAAAATAAATGATATGAGTTATTATCTGTCCTTGACTAGAAGGTAATTGGGCAGCCAGGTGGTGCAGCAGATATAACATGGTCTTGGAATCAGCAGACTCATCTTCCTAAGTTCAAATTTGGCCTCTGACACTAGCTGTGTGACTCTAGGCAAATCACTGTTTACCCCAGTTCCTCTTCTGTAAAATGGGCTGGAAAAGGAAATGTCAAACCATTCCAGTATCTCTGCCCAAAAACAAACAAACAAAAAACAAACCCAAATGGGGTCACAAAGAGTTGGACATTGCTGAAACAACAACAAGGAAGGCAGTTGGCTTTTTGCAAGGCTGATCCATTGGATGGAGATGAGTATAGTATACTTCTGTAATGATAACAATGGGATATTCTGGACTAGGGTTTAACTCCGTGCATACTCCTGAGGGAACTAATTTGACAGGACTATATATCTGTAATGATATTGGTAATTTCCCAATAGAAAGTAAAAAGAAATCATTAATTTCTGTTTATAATTAATAAATCTTCTTGACATAGTTTTAATTTTAATAGTTCCCACACCAACAACAAAGTGTCAAACTATAATACTGTGAGTGGAATGTACAGATAATGTACATTAGTAACCAATTAAAAATATTTGATTTATCATTATTCAGAAAAATATTAAGCTGTTCTTGCCTCCTGCTTATTCATGTCTTAGCTCTAACCTATGAAAATCTGTGTAAAAGAGCACTTGCTCATTTATTTCTATAATTGATATTAAAATTAGTCCATTACTTAGCTTTCTCTAAATTGACATGAAAAATCAACAATGTACTCATCAATTGGCAGAAAGAACTCATGAAGTACTTACTACTTTTATTTTTTTCCCTTTTTAAAGAAAAATGTTGCCTGGATGCTCTTTTCTAGGCTATCTCCTGAACAACAATTCCCCATCACCAGTTAACATTTGCAACTAGATGTCCTGTATGAATGTAAAGTTCAACATTTCCAAAACAGAACTGCTCTCTTTTTCTCCAAACTCACTCCCCTCCCAAAATTCCCTCTTCTTGTCAAGGACACCACTATCCATTTAGTCACTCAGTTTGTAAACTTGCTGTTATTCTCTCTCTCTCTCTCTCTATTTCCAACCAGTTGCTGAAATGCTAACATTTCTTTCTCTATAACATCTGTCACCTAAGTTCCCTTCTTTCTACCCAGAGCTACCATCCAAGTTCAGGAACTCACCATGCTTTCACTGGACTTTTGCATAACCTTTTAATTGAACTCCCTTACTCAATTCTTTCCCCAATCCAAACCATCTTCCACAGAATTGCCACACTGATTTTCTAAACCATAGGTCTGATCATGTCATCACTCTACTCAATAAATGGTTCCAATAGTCCAATGGTTCCTTAGTAACTCCAGGATTAAATATAAACTCCTCTGTTTGACATTTAAAAATCTTCACAGCTTGACCCCTTCTTATTTTTTTTCCAGCCATTTATGTCATCCCCCTTCACACTGTCTATAGTCTAGCTATCCTGGCCAGTATGCTGTTCCTAATGTTCCACTTCCCATTTCTGGGCCTTTGAATTGCCTCTTCTCCATGCTTGGAATGTTTTCCCTCCTTGCCTCTTTTTAGAATCTCTGCTTTTTTTTTTTTGATTCAATTCAAACAACACTCTCTCCAGGATCCCTTTTTCTGGTCCCCAAATCTGACTTTAATTAATAATTGTTGATTGATTTTCTTTAAAAAAAACAAAACAAAACAAAACACAACTGATACTTTCCAATGACATCTCTCCCATAGCAATAGAATCCTTCATTGTAACAAGTAAGTTCAGTCAAGCAAAATGAACATGGTCATTGGCTAAATCTTAGAATGCGCATTCTCCTTCTGATGCTGTCTTTCGCCACTTCTTTCACAATGGGTGGGAAGCCTTCTCTACCATCAGGTCTCTGACATTCTTAGTGTTCACTGCATCACTCGGATTTCTGAAGTCTTGCAATGCTGTTTGATTTTACAATGTTTTACTCCTTATGCCAAATATCCTTCTTGATCTGTTTACTTCATTTCGTACCAACCGGTTTATACAAGTCATCATGAGTTTCTCTGAATTCTTCATATTTGTCATTTTGTATGGACAAAAATATGCTTCTGCATTCATAATACAATTTGTTCAACCATTCTCCATTTGATGGGTACTTAGAACTTGTAGTTCTAAGCTATTACAAAAAGTCTGGTTGGTAAAGTATTGAATTGGTAAATTAATAAAATAGCATCAAAATGTGTATTAAATTTATGTGACCCAAACCAGAATAGCCAACAAACTAATAAGCATTTAGAAAGGAGAAGAGAGGAAAGGAGATTAGAGAGGAGAGGAGGGGAGGGGAGGGCTAGAAGATGGAAAGAGGAAGGAAGCAATGGGTTTAAGATGAAAGGAAGCTCTTTAATTATGGATGAAATACTCCAGTGAAAGGGGCAAGCAGGTCTAGAGTAGGACATTGCAGAGAGTACTCTTTAGGGGACAGGATAAGGAGACAACAGCTGGGGTGGGGGGATAGCATTTGCTCTTTATTTACAATTTGCCTTTACTTCTGTAAACAGTGTTTTCCAGTTGTATACATGACCTTGTTCCCTCAAACTCTGTCTTATTGCTACAGCTAGAATTTCTAAAAACTCTATCAAAAAAATAATAGAGAAAATAGACATCCTTGCTTCACTAGTTACTAATATTTCAATTAATTTTTTCATGAAATCTCTAGAATTCTGTAAATAAATAAATAAATATGTATATATATAATATATATAAATTATATGCCTGATATGATTAGATAAAGGAATTTTGGAGCTCACAAACAAGGAAGTGGAGCACTTGTGAATGAAGACAAAATCAAGGCTATAATATAACTGTCTCTGT
Organism: Vombatus ursinus; assembly: GCF_900497805.2. Classification (NCBI taxonomy): domain Eukaryota; kingdom Metazoa; phylum Chordata; class Mammalia; order Diprotodontia; family Vombatidae; genus Vombatus; species Vombatus ursinus. The sequence goes on along the minus strand of NW_020954590.1, from coordinate 14,499,375 downwards.
ATGTAACTGAGGTTGGCTGATTGGCACATAGTATGTACTTAATGAATGCTCACTAGCTCCCTCACATTATCTCTTTCTGTCTTTCTTTCTATGGATCATGGCCACTTGCAGAAGGGAGGGGGTGGCTCCCAAAAAAGAATACTATAGTCATTCAGAATCTTTGAGGCTCCACCTAGGGCCACCCAAATATTTTCTATTGCTGAGCAGTGACCATCAACAGGTGTGACAGTTACAAGTCACAAGTTGTCAATTATTTTGTAAATGTTCTTCAATGATTTCATGTATATGTCTAGTCTTGTCAATGGACGCCTACAAGGTCCCTTTTTCTATTTAGTTCTTAACTTTCAAAGGACAAAGTTGAAGATGAACAGAAAATGGAACAGAAGAAGGAAAAACTGAAAACAAGAAGTTGGAACCAGTATTGTGATCCTAGGTAGGCAGGGAGTCATGTTAAAAAAAACAAAATGGTGCTCTACCCATCAATCATATTAAGAGCCCCTATGGAAAGCCTTAAAATGAAAAAAAGTGGCCTCAAAAGGATCTTATCATAGATGCAGCTTCTATTAAGCCTGAAAGCAGCTCACTGATGCATTGACAAGAGTGCTAGATTTGGAGCCAGAAGACCTGAATTTGAATCTTGGCTCAGTTATTTACTACATGAATGGCCTAGTTCAAGTCACTTTTCTTTTTCAGGAATTTCCTCCTGTAAAATGAAGGAGTTGGACCCAGACAATCTCTGAGAATCCTTCAACTTTATATCCAGGAGCTTATGATCCTATGAAACTGATAACTGAACCCAGGATTTGAAGCACTTTGCTTATGCGGATATGAGTACATGAAAGATAAGTGATGGAGGAAGGGAGTATTTATTTAGTGCCTACTATGTGCCAGGCATTGTGCTAAGAAATTTTATAAGCATCTCCTATGATCCTCACAACAAACTTGTGAGATAGGTGATACTATTATTCTCATGTTATAGTTGAAAAAACTGTGACCCACAGAAGTCAAATAACAGCCTGGGTCACACAGCTAGTAAGTCTCCGAGGCAGCATTTGAAGTCAAATCTTCCTCACAGTGGGCCCAGCACTCTATCTACTACATCACCTAGATCAGGATAGGGGACCTATTGCCTTGAGGCCATATGTGGTCTTCTAGGTCCTTGGGTACAGCCTTTTGACTAAGTCCAAGTTTTACAGAACAAATTCTTTTATTAAGGGGATTTGTTTTGTGAAGTTTGGATTCAGTCAAAGGGCTGCACATGAGGACCTAGAGGGCCACATATCGTCTTGAGGCTGCAGGTTCCCCATCCTTGACTTAGACAGATGCCTCAATAAGACATGAGAGTAACTAATGATTCTGACTGGAAAGGATATTTTTAATGGGGTGCCCAAGGCATCAAGGCCTGGCCCTGTAGTGCTTATTATTTTGTCAGTATTTTGGATAAAGAAATAGATGACATACTCATTAAATTTTCAGGTGAAAAAAAGCTAGAAAGAATTATTAATACATTAGATACTATACTTTGGGTTGAATCTAGTGAGATACAATTTAATATGAATAAATGTAGCCTAATACTTGGGTTCAAAAACTCAAATTCAAAAGTAAAAATCATAAGAAGCATGTCTAAAGTAGTAGACTACCTCAAAAAAAAAAAGATCAAATGGTTTTAGTAGACTGTAACTCCAAAGAAGTATGTGGTGTGACTGGCAACCAAAAAGGCTAATGTTATGTTAGACTCTTCTGATAAATGCAGTGTCCAGGCCTCAGGAGGGGTTAGTGAGATTGTACTCTGCCCTTGTCATATTGTATCTAGAATATTGTTTTCAGTTCTAGAATCCATATTTTAGGAAGCAAACTGATATTCTAGAGAGCTTCCACAGGAGAAAAACCCAGAATGGTGAAAGGATCATGTAATATGAAGGCCAGTTGCATTACAGGACCATAAATCTGGAACTGGCATGGACCTTGGAGATCATCAAGTTCAACTACTTCATTTGACAATTGAAAAAACTGAAGGCCATGGAGAGTAAGTTACTTGTACAAGATCACACATGAAGTATGGCATCGGATTATAATATGGGTCTTCTGATTCCAGAGGTAATGGTGTTTCTACAGTACTACTCTGTCTCCCAGATGAAGGAATTAAGAGATTCTGAGCCTGGAGAAGAGCAGACCTGGGAAACAAGGGAAGTGATAGCTATATTCAAAGAATCAAAGGTCTGTCATAAGGAAAAATCTGTGTGGGCCAAAAAGCAGAACTAAGAGAAATGGGTAGAATTAAAAAGGAGATTTGGGCTTGTTTCAAGTCAGGGGTACTTAACCATTTTTGTGTTATGTACACCTTTGGCAATCTGATGAAGCCTATGAACCCATTCTCAATACAATATTTGAAGATTCATAAAATACATAAATAATGAAGAGTGAAATGAGCAGAACCAAGAGAATATTGTATACAGTAACAGCAATATCCTTTTAAGAATAGCTTTGAGGGGGGGCAGCTAGGTGGTGCAGTGGATAGAGCACTGGCTCTGGAGTCAGGAGGACCTCAGTTCAAATCTGGCCTAAGACACAGACACATAACACTCACTAGCTGTGTGACTCTGGGCAAGTCACTTAACCCCAATTGCCTTCACCAAAAAAAAAAAAAAAAAAAGAATAGATTTGAGTCAATAAGTCATTCTGACTAATATAAATACCCCAAATAAATGCAATACAAAAGACACTCTCTGCATCCAGAGAAAGAACCGATAAATAGAAGTATGTATAGAATGATTTACACATATATTTGTGTGCATACACACACATACATATTTGTGTCTAATGGTAGCCATCTTTGGGGGGGAGAAAAAAAGAAAAAAAGAAAATTACATGATAATTTTATTATATATTTAAAAGGAATAGCAAGTTGTACATAATAAATTTGTAGTTTCATGTGCAATCATTTTTTTTCTATTCTACTATGTTACGGAAATGTTTGTTTTATTTCTTAAGTTCAGAATAAAATAACTAATTTTAAAAAAATGAACTGGCAATAAAAATCTACCTGAAGACAGAAAAAAAGGAAGAAAAGAAAGAAAATGCATGAAATACACAAACTATAAAGTAAATCAAATATATTGAAATACAATTACCAAAATATTTTTAAAAGCTCACAGACACCAGGCTAAGAACCCATGGCATCAGGCAATATTTTCTAACAATTCGAGTTATATCAAAGTACTTTTAGAAGTAGTGGGTCACTAAAGATCTTCAAGCAAAGGCTGGAAGACCACTTATTGGGTATGTTGTAGAGAGAATTCTTGTTTAGGATGGTTTGTGTTACTTATGAACTCCCTTCCAACTTAGAGATTTAAAAACAGAAACCCTTAGGGAAGAGAAAAAACAACACAAGACCTCCTAGATATTATCCTTATTGGCAACATGCCAATAGGACACATAACATACAGGACTCCAACTCACTGATACTAGACTAGGCTGCTTTGCTCCATTAAGAATACTACCTGACTCCTTCTCAGCCTCTCCTATCTCTTAATTACTCAGCACCTTCAGAACTATCAGGGCTAGTTCATAGGCAAATACTAGCTCCTCACTTAAATACTAGGCTCAAGTAATTCTCTGGATGGAAATGCTATTGTCCTTGCCTGATACATATGACTGCTTAGCAGTTGTACCGCATTACCTTTCCCACTGGTATGTTAACACACCAGCAAGGATACATTAAATAGTGGGCCCAGGGTCACTATATGTTCAAGGTTAGAATGCATTTGTACGGGTAGGGATGAGAGAGTTGGTGAAGGTAAGGTGAGGCAGTTATCAAACTTAAAATTTAGAATCAGAAATTTTAAAATCAGAAATCAAAGCAAGAATCACAGATTGTAATAAAAGTCAAGCCAGGAAAGTTAGATAGGATGCCAAGGCTGCATAATAAAGCTAATGTCCAATCTATAAGAACTTCAATCTCCCTGATTTTCTGGGGAGTTGTCTGATACACTGGCGGCAGGTATGGGTCAGCAGTTATATTAACATTTTTGATTAAAAGTTTACACTTAGAAGCCAGAATCTGAAAGTGTCACCCTATGAATGTAAGTGCTGATGGCTCAATGATCATGTGGCACATACTGCCACTGTGGGTGTGACAAGTCAAACAGCATTAGAAAAATTATAAAAATATGGCCACCACAACAAAACAGCAATGTTACAACCAATTGAAAGCATTTTTTCCTCATAAAGTTCAACTGAATCTCATCCTTCTCTTGAATTTCTGTGACCATTATTGCTATAGAATTGGAACATAAGCTCCTCAAGGACAGGTTTCTTTTTTTGTTGTTTTTAATTTGTGTCCCCAATGCTTAACACAGTACTGGGCACATAGCAGGTATTTAATGAATGCTTGATGATTACTGTCCATATAATTAATTTAGAAATTAACCATATATTATATGACTTTCCTTTGTTTATTTGAACTTATTTAAATCTATTACTTAAAAAAAAAATCACAGCCTTTTCCCTTATATTCCCCTATTATTCACTTTTAGATTCCTTACCCTTTGATAATGGTTACACTAGGAAGCTAGACCTCAGGCTGAAATTACCAAAGATCTCAGAAGGAGAAAATCCAGTTAAAGACCTTGAGCGTAAACAGATAAAACAACAGGAAATATGTTAATAACAGAAGCAAATATGGTTTCCAGATTAGAATGAAGAGAGAATATAAAAAGAATAAATATTACAAGATAAAGGAAAATGAATCAACATGTGATCTGATATTGAACCTTGTGAATTATCAAGAGAGTCTCAAATCACTGCAGGATATTCACAAATAGTTTAAAATAGAAATAAATATTGTGAAAATAGAATTTATGGCCTGCATAGCAGAAATAATTGAGAGAATATGAAATTTAAATACTCAGTGACAAACCTCATCAAAAGAAACAAAGGAGAGAACAATCAGTTCAGAATGCAGATATGCAGTTTAAACAACGCCATATATCAAAATAATAACATCTGGCTTCTATCTATAAGGCCCAAAAATTCAGACCAAAATGTGTTTATCAGACTACACATTAGCAATTAGAAATTAGTATAATATCTAAAAGTGATAACTATAAAATTAAATTAAATCCCAACAGATGACAAAATATATTCTTCAAAGTAAAACTTTTATATTTTGATGACAGAATTATTTGTTTGCTTCTCTTCTGGAAAAGTTACTGCAGGCTTCTTAATTTGTTTCTGTATGTCATTTCTATTATATGAAACTTATACCTATGTGAGATAAATGAAAAATCCAAGACACAGAATTTCTGTGTGATTAATAATCAATTTATTAATTAGGCTAGCAAATAATAAAATGATGGTCAGTGATTTCTCTCAGTAACCAAAAACAAAAGACCATGGAGATCATTGAAAGCTTAAATACCTTTGGAAAAGTAGGTATCCTTGAAGGCAGAGATCAACCCTGATTGGTGAACAATTAATGGGGGGAGGGGGAGACACATAATGAGGAGGGAGGCTGAAAGCCTTCAGTTCCTCTTGTTAAGAAGGTGGCTTGATGAGGCTCAGCTACCTCCAGCTCTCTGGACAAAGGCATCCATCTCCACCCAGACCACTCTCACCTCTGGCAATCTAGACAAAGCGATCCATATCCACTTAAGTTGAACAATGGGGTTTCAAGGCCATGAGCCTAATGCTTTTTTAGGGCTAGTTTAGATTCTCTTTACAACTTAATCAGAAATAAGCTCTCCCAGTTGGCTGAGGTCCTGCCAAAGATTGAGGAGAATGTTCCTAGAGTTAGGCCAATCTTATCATCAGCCCTATCCTTCAGAAGCTGCCTTGACCTACAAGATCCAGGCTTTGAATGAAGAAGCAAAAAGAGAAAGAACCCTGGATCCCAATATTAATAATTGGTTATTAATAATCATTTATCTTATGTGGAAAATCAATTCATATAACCAAAAAAATCTATGATTTCCTGAATAGAGTATTAATAGATGCAAATGGAGGATGACCTGTACTGAGCCTCCAACCAGAACAGTACATCTTTAAGAGGGTATTGGTTCCATATATAAAAGCAAAAAGGCATGTCATGGTAAGTAGAAGAGTAATATGTGAAGCTCAGAGACAACATTGTACAGAGAAAAGCATACTGATGTTAATAGTGACCCTAGGTTTAAATCCTTCCCTTGATGTTAAATATTTGTGTGACCTTAGATAAATCACTTAACTTCCTTGTGCCTCACTTTCCTCATCTGTAAAACAAGGGGGTTTGACTAGATGGTTTCCCTAGTCCTTTCCAGCTTTAGATTTATAACTAAAGATCTTAATAATTTTCTCTTGCTCATACAACTAGTAAATTTCAAAGGTGGGATTTGAACTTCAAAGCACCAGGAGATAGCCCATGTGTCATGCTAATTAATGCCCTTTTCCTCTTTGTTAGTCAAGCTAATATATTTTAGTTCTTTTGTTAGTCATTGCCTCAAATCAAGAATTCCACCCGTACACAGACACACATCAACCATCTTCACTTAGCTGAATTCACTCAGACCAATCCATTACTTAGGTTGGGATAAGTAAATTCTTTTCAACTCCCATTAGACCCTTGGCATTTAGCAAAAGCACTGAGCAAGCTACTTTTAATTCATGTCAGAACTAATTTTAACAAATGAATCATTCATGAAAATAATATATTGAAATGTTTGGGGGTATCCTAATATTTTACTTCATTTTACTTCATTACTTCATTTACTTCAAAAATGTACGATTCATATGGATATTCTCTCTACCAAAACAGAACATAACACCTCTACAACTTAGTAAGTATATTTTGAGAGTGACTGTGGCCTCTCCTAGCCAAACTGGTTCTGGGACAACAAAATACAACCTGGGACTGAGCCTGTTCTTTCCTATTTGTGGGATTTTGAGGCACTTGTGCCTCAAAACAGGGTGGGGAACTTGCAGCCTCAAGGCCACATGTGGCCCTACAGGTCCTCAAGTGTGGCCCTTTGACTGAATCCAAACTTCGAAGAACAAATCCCTTTAATTAAAGGATCTGTTCTGGAAAACTTGGACTTAGTCAAAAGGCCCAAGGACCTAGAAGGCCATATGTGGTCTCTAGGCCACAGGTTCCCCACCCCTGTTCTAGAACTTAAAGGTCCTGCTATACCACAATGCACCCTAGCATTTAGCAGAGCATTTTTTGCTTATATGTCATAATTTCACTAATGTGATATTTTTGTTTGCATTGTAGAACTTAATTTAAACAAAGGAAGATTATATCCTATTCCTGGTAAATCTGTAAGAGAGGACTTCTAAACCAAGCAGGGAAAAATAAAATGATTCAAGGTTATGTTATTATACTTTTCTTTAAACTCATGATATAAACTCACTAGAGTTTAAGTTTAATTTAACATTTTAATTTTTTTTACAAATATTCTATTTTAGCTACATATTTAGGCACCATTATAATTTAATTCATTTAAATGCTCTTGTGAGGCATATTTCTTGCATTTCAACTAAACTGTAATAGATTACACTATCTTCAAACTAACAATCATAATGTAAGCCATGTAAATGATTGGCTATTTTAATATGACCACATATGAACTAATTGCATTTCAGATCAACAGAGATCTACTGATATACTTAACACTCATTTATATTGTATCAAACAACATACTCAGTCTCCTAAAGGCAGTATTATATAGGAAGTTGGTCACTTGTATAGAGACGTTAACTTCTTTGGGACACAAAGGTCATATGCTATAATTAACTATCAAGGATTAAAGCCATATGGGTTTTTTGGCTTTGAGCTCCCTCTAGTTAGGGTTGATTTATTTCCTGTTTGTGAGTTTTTGACAACAGTGTCTGTTTTAGAATGGTACCTAATCACCAAGTTATTATCCATTCCAAAAATCCCATATATTTTGTTGCCTGAGAAATAGGATGGTTCCATTTATACTCTAGTAATACATTAAACTACATGAAAAAAATCTAGGGTAGCTCTCTGAAATGCTAGCTGAAAAATTAAGGGGTTTTTTTTGAAATTACAAATTGTCAAAGAACTTCTAAAATCTATGTATATTATTAATTTCATAAATTGAAAGTATGATTAAAAATAGCAGTATCAGTTCACAGTAAAAAAAGAAACATAAATATATTTTTCTCATTCCTTTATAAATGCTTCAGTACACTGGAAAGAGTTTTAGATTTGGTATCACAAATATGCTCCCAGTGATGCTATATGTTTCATGAATCTTCTGAGACTCAAAGTTATTGTTGATCTAAGTGGTAATGGGGAGATTCAAGGTGGGAGCAAACAGAATGTAGTATACTTCCTATGATTACATATTTTCAAGAAGCAGTATTGTTTTAATATGAAAATGTATCCTCAAAATAGAATTCACATAATTGAGAAAAAACAGAAGGTCTAGCTTTCTAGTGTTACCGTTACTAAAGAGTAAGGACTCCAAAAGTGAACAATAGGGGAATATAAGGGAAAAGGCTGAAATTAGCAAAGATCTCAGGAGGGAAGAAAATTCAGTAAAGACCTTGAGCACAAACAGAAAAAACAACAGAAAATGTATTAGAAACAGAAGATAATATGATTAACCCAACCTACTACTAGCTACAGGACAGACCTTATGTTTATTTAGTATGACTAGGCCTGCTGATCTGTCAAGCCTCATTCATCCTTAGCAGTGCCTTCATAATAAATGGAAGGCATGACATACTCCTAGTAAATATACGGAATTTACAAAAACTAACATGTATATCATTACTCCACAGGTACTGAGAAAAGACATATGGAGCAATCCCTTCAGCACAATTGGATGCATGTTCTATAAAGGCTTTATTGGAAGATATGAACAAAAACATTCAATCTGAGAAAGCATGGATAGGTTGCAATCTGTATCAATGGGAGATGGAAGGAATAACCACATTAATCCATTGAAATAGTGAAGCATTCATATGTTCCTTAATTGTCCCATCCTTTATAAACATTGACTGTAGGTTTAGTTATTAAAAACAACAACAAACAGAAGAATTCCTGGGAGGATATGGTATTAAAAACAGCTAAGAAAGCTATTGTTTGAATGTTCTCCTTTCACGTGGATTGTGTATTCATGCATGTATATGTAATACACACCTACATATATTTGAGCTTATTTTATACTAGGTAGTTAGGATTTTTTTTTTATCACGACATTTCCTCTCCCCATTCCATGGCAGAGTCAACTGCTTTCCCTCCACTAAAGGCTAACCATATTGTTCTTGCCCAAAATACTACGTCAAAAAGTTATTAGGAATTGCCTCTGCAGTGCTTCCTTGTGATATTTTTACTATGTCGAAGTTACCTTACAGCATGTGAATTTAGGATGGGAAATAATTACTGCCTGTCAGAACTTCAAGAGAATTGCAAAGGTGAAAGACTGGGGTAGATCATCAATTGCAATTTCTATCTACAAAATATTTCATTTGAAAATAGGGGTTTTGTGGCAACTGGCAGACACCACCACCAGGTTTGTGTAACTCATTCCCTCTTCATAATGTCTTATGGACTTTTAAGTCAAGGAAAGATGTATGAGTTCAAAAAATATATGTGATTGGAAAAAATATACAGATTACAAATACATTTCTATAATTTTTATATAAAATATTATTGTTCTTATAAAAGTCACATCTCTTACAGTAATCAAATCTGCTTTAGCTTTTGCTTACTTCTAAATATTGAATATATGGCGCTGAAAAGTCTCTTTGCTACTTCAATTAAATGCCTGATTAAAGATTATAACCGCTTATTTGTTGTAGGGTTATATTTTCTCTAACCCATTCAATTATCTTGAATTTAAGTAGAACTTTTAGAGCAGATAAAATTACATATTGGCCAATCCCTAGATATATTCTATTGCTTTACACAGGACAGACCCCATGTTCAATTAGTATGGATAGGTCTGCTGCTCACACATTGATCTTTCATGCTTCATTCATCCTTAGCAATGCTTTCAAAATAAATAAAGGGCATGATATACTTCTAGAAAATATATGCAGTTTATAAAAAACTAACACGTACATCATTGTTTCATAAGCACAGAGAAAGCATGCTTCATTAAGTGAAAAGTCACAAAGAAGTAAGAATCCATTCTTTCATGTACACACACACATATAGATATATCTATATATGTTTTAATAAGTCATAAATTCTCACTTAATGTAAAAAATATTCTTTATTTTAGCCAGAAATAAAGTCAAGAATCACAAAGCAGAGCATCTAGTCCAACCTGTACCTGAGGAAGCACAGTACAGCAAATAATACAGCAAATAGAGATAATTTAGTCTTTGCACAAAGACTTCCAGTAAGGTGGAATCCACTACCTCCCAAGGCAAATGTATTATCCCAATGAATAATATCATGAACCTTATTTCAACACTCCTGTCCCAAGTAATTTCTGAACTATAGTAAAATAGCAATTGTACCACAAAGATGAGTCATCATTCAGTGTAAAATATAAATTAGAAGAGTACATTGTACTATTTATACTGGATAATTAAATACATAATGAAAAAAATTACTGAAGCTACCAATTATTTGACAGCTAGTAAAATATTTTATAGAAACTGCAGAATGAAGATTTACATATCTGAATTAGGGCTGAGTGATGTTTATTCTCTCAGCTGAAAAGGAAGGGGTTAACTAGAAATTGGAAAGAAAATAACGAGAAGGCAGGCAGTAAATAGCATTGTGGAAAACAACTCAGAACTAAGAAGTGATGGACAACAGCTGGAGCTAAATGGGAGAATGCGTAAGCTGAGCCAAATGGAATACTTCACTTACTCCATATATCCTAAGGCAAAAAAGCAATCATGTCTAAGGGTTACATTTTCAGTGCAGTGCAGGGAATTAACCATGAAAGTCCCATTACAGATAATGAGACCTAAAATTTCCACTTTCTATACCTCCTAAAAATTCTAAACTCCAATCCTTAAACCTAAACTTAAAAACCTATTGTCATGTACACACATTTTATGCTACCTATTCCTTCCTTTTAAAAATACATTAAGATTTTGTTTAGGTCTTTGCTATAGCTTCACATTTGAGGTTAATGTATAGGTTTTCACTAAGTTTCCAGACAAGCATAATTGGGTCTTTAGGAAAGGATCTATTTACTACACTGTATTAAATAGGTTCAAAACCTCAGTTAGGCACAAGTCATGCTTTTAACTTAAGCAACCTGGTTTGAAAATAACCCCACCTCCCACCCCCATCTCCACCTTTTAGATTTTACATTGGACAATCATTTTTCCTGTTGTCTCTGACTCAGCTGAGTATACTCTCTGAGGTAACTTTGTGTATTGTCTTAACTTCTTAAACTGAAACCCACTGTGATAGATGTCAACCATTTGCTCCACAGAACTTTCAACCAGCTCTTATAACCTTATTATGAAGTCAATGATTCTTGTCCTCCTCCACTGTTTTAGACTTTGGAACACACCAACTTTCTTTCATTCCCTCTCTGATTTTCAATTCCAAGGTGCCAAAGCTGTCTGTGATATATGTGCGTTTGGGTGTGTGTGTGTGTCTATATGTGTATAGAGCTTCAAAGTTTGCAAAGCTTTACATGTTATTTCTATAAACATGTATATATCTGTATACATACACATTTTGCATACATGCATATAGACCTGTGTATGTACATGTGCATATGTATGTATGTGTGTATATATGTACATACATACATATGTATTCCTCATCCCATTTTTTAATCTCTCTGAACCACCCCCTTCCCTTTTTTGTTTTCTATCCTTCCTCTTTCTCTCTGTCTCTCTCTCTGTTTCACTCCCTCCCCACACACACAGGCACACACACACACCACGCCACACCACACCACATACACTATTTGTTTTCTCTAATATGGCTCCCAGATTTCAGACTGGGAAGAAGAGTCCAAATGATTAATATGGGAATGAAACACAAAATAAAAGAACAACTAGCTGCCCCAAATAAACTCAATCAAGTCACAAAATCTGGACACATGATGCTCCCAAGTACCATAGAAACATAAATACTGAACTGCTTTCAGTGATCTTTCAGTAAGTGGCAAATGGAAGAAGGGATTCATGACTAGAGACTGGCAAATGTCCTGATTTTCAAAAAGAAGAAAATGTAGTTATTTCAAACTATAGGCCAGTGGGCTTGATTTCAAAACCTGGCAAAATTTTAGAACATATTGAAAGCACTTAGAAAAGAAGGTGATAATTACCAAGAGTCAGTCATAGAAGTCTAAACTTACTACCTTTTTTTTTTTACTGTTAGTAAAAGAAAATTTGGTTCCAAAATTTAATTACATGAACTAAATAATTTTTAAATTTTAGTCCCCAACTAGTTAAATTGAGTGAAATTTCCTGAATTCCATTTTGCTTGTTATATAGAAAACACATTTTTACAGAATTAACCAGACCTAACCTCATCAAAAAACAAACAACAACAACAAAAGAAAACAAAATTAAGCTTTGTTCAGTTGCTCTTAATGTAGAAACTATACAGTTGGCTAATTAGGTCTATATACATTTTGGTAATAGCACACTTATTTTATTAACATGGTATCAATATTAAATATACCACACTACAATATCAATATCTATGTATCATCTAATTATTTCCATTGAAAAGTTCGTTGAATCTCTATGTATGTGTAGCCATAGTCTTTTACTCTATTTAAGGCTACAGTTAAATAATTAATTTTGGGTATCGTAAGTAGACATTATTGCATATTTTACAAAATTGTATAATAAACTTAGGCTTGATTACAGGGCTCAATTTTGTAAGTTCATGAAAATACATAATCACAATTCTATAATATTGGTTGTAAAGAACCTCCTTAATAAAAATTCAAGTTACTAATAAAATAGATCATACATAAATTCAACTTTTTATTATAAGAATCTCTTATGATAGATCATATTAGAATAATGTAGAATAATTCAATCAACCAATCAACAAACATTTGTTAAATATCTACTATGTTCTGTGTTCTCATCACTGTGATAGGAAGCTGGGGATACAGACAAAAAAATAGAACTGCCCTTGCTTTTGAGGAACTTACATACCATTGGGGGAAGACAACAGGTACATATATAAGTATATAGGGAATTAAAACATTGTAATAAAACACAAGATAGCTAGTCATGAAAGCATTCATGTAGAAGTTGGTGCTTCAATACTTCTTTAGAATTGTGGTCTAATCAATATGTTCATTCTCTCCTTTGGCTCAGATAGAAACTGAACCATTTCTTTCTCATCTGTGCAATTTTTTTATGGTCTTCCATAGTTCTTCTATAGAAGATAACCCAAGATTCTGGACTTTATTTATTTTTCATATTAGTGGAGAACTTAGGTCCATTCTTTACTCTTCCCTTATGACTTTTTCCTCTTTCTACTTACACTTTTCATTTATAATATCTCTTTTGGCAATCCTTATGAGAATTATGCAATTGACTACTTGCCCCTACCTTGCCTTTGAAGATATGCTTGCCTCTTTTCTTTTTCAGAGATTGTTAATCTCCATTGAATGAATTTTCCTGGATTGTAATAGAGATATTTTGGATAATATAACACAGCCAATTTAAGTGAACTCATTTTGGTTTCCCTTGTATAATTTAATGGCATTGATGTTTTGAGTTTTGAGGTACTCAAATAGTTATTCATTAATTTGTCAAAAATAGACCTTAGACTTCCAGGCTTTTCCTTACATTATAGACTTCCAAAATGGTCACATACTTGGTCTCGTTGCAGAACTTTTAAAATTCTATGATCTCTCTTTCCCCTTTTGAAAATAGGGGATTTTCAAATGTACCCAGAGATCACATGATTCTACTCCCACATTTTTTAGATATTTTCTTCTTTCCTCCTTTGCTAATATTTGTGGACTAAGAGAATGGGTCTGGTATTTCTCAGCGCCCTACCAGATGGAATACAACATCTCACATCATATACACCAATCTGGAAAAATTTTAACATTAAGGCTTTGTTCAAATGAAAAATAAATTTCCTATTTTAATCAATAAGCTCTGAATTCTCCATATTGTTTCCTTAGAAAGAATGATTATTATGAATTTGTGTATGTTTTTTTTTTGCCCATGGAAAAATGCTTATTAGCCACTCTTACAGCAAATGCAGAATATTAGAACAGTCTCCACACCTATCTGTCTTATCACTTCCTATCACTTTCCCAAATCTGCTCTTCACACTAGTAACCGAATAAGTTTTCTTATATGAATGCAACTCCAGTACCAAAGCCCATTGTTATAAGACTCTCTCCACACTGGAGATCAATGCCTTTCACATAAAAAGACCAGGAAGTCTCCATCAGGATGGCTTTTTCCTGAAGTCTTTTCCTTCAACAATGTGAAGTGTGGTTGCATTGTTCATCTTCTCTCTTCTCTTGAAGCTCCTGAAGCAACTGGACAACCCAAAGACTCTTAAGAGACTCAAAGAGCTTGAAGACTTGAAGAGATCAAACCTTTCTTCTTTTCCTTTCTTATAAACACCTCACTCCTCACATTGGCACAGAACATTAATATCCACCAATAAGGAGGGTCCCATACCAAGGGGATTTGGGACGGGTTATACATACATATGCTCATGACAGTGCTCTGTTCAGAAATCTTTTGTGTCTCCCAAGTAAAATGCAAGCTCCTTAGCCTTGCATTCAAAGCCCTCTCTCTAATCTGAAGGCACTCTACCATTCTATTCTTGACTCTTATTACTACCTTCTAACTATTTAACACTCCAGTTAAACTGGTTTATTCTCCTTCTACCCAATAAACTGGTTTATTCTAAAGTATCTTCCAATCTCATACCACCATTTACACTTTTTATTTAGAATATCCTTTGCCCTCCTCTTTACCTATTTAATTCATGCCCATTCCTTAAAGACTAGTTCAAATGTCATTGCCTCCTTGAAATCTTCCCTTACACTCAAGTTGGTAACAACCTTTACCCTTGGACATAGAATGGAACTTTGCTTTGGAGCTATTACATGCATGTAATATTGTACATTATATTTATTTGTGTTTGTGTGTCACTTCCTTTCTAGAATTTAAGCTTTATGGAGGTGTTGTGTCTTAGCTAAACTTTTGTCCCCTCTAACCCCTGAGACAGTCCTTTACACATAGGGGGTACTTGATAAATTCTGAATCAAAGCATAAGGGCAAGTGTGGTCACCAAGTTTCATCATATTTGAATTCATTCTTTCAGTCTCTTACAAAGGTTAAGAAATCTTGCTAGGTCTCTCTTTCTATAAGAGTTTCCCTTTTCCTAGAATAATGGCTTCCCAAAGATTATTCTTTTGTTTTGGAAGATTATGGTCAATGGGAAAAGTAATTTACTTCCCACCATTTAGCTGTAGGATTCTTTATGTAATGTGGTTCAATCCCAGAACAAATGTCACTTCCTCCTTGAAGCCTTCCCTTAACACCCCAGGTGGTAATTAATTCAGATGATTTAGCCTTTGGTGTTCCTACTAATATGATTTCTGTAGCTTTCAAATCATGTCCAAAACATAAGAAAGAATGGGTACACTCTAAAGGCTAATTTGCTTTTTGAAGTCATTTGTTTTTTCTCTGAACAAAACCCAGAATCAAGCCTTAAATATTGGAAATCCCCAGAGAAAAATTTGCATAATATTTAAATGTCTCTCCAAGGTACAGTAAATAAAATGTGCTATCTCATCTCCTTCACTTCATTTAAACTACTCATTTGTGTTACCTTGAATGTTCTACTTTTACAACAATTTGCATTATTTAAACCCTATTTGTCTATTTGTCCTTTAGTGTCACAGGAATGATATATTAATATTTACTAAGTAGCAGAGTTTTCCAAAGATCCAAATAGCAATTTGTTTTAAAAGTTAACGATGGTGTCTACGTGATGATTTAAAAAAAACAAACAAACCTCAATTACTTAATTGAAATGAGAGAAGTGACAATGTGAGAGGGTAGGGAAGGAATAAGCATTTATATAGTGCCTACTATGTGCCAGACATTTTGCTAAGTGCTTTACAATTGTTATCCCATTTGATCTTCACAAAGACCCTCGAAAGCAGGTGCTATTATTATCCCCATTGTATAGATGAGGAAACTAAATGAGACAGAGGTTAAGTGACTTACCCAGGGTCATACAGCTTCTAAATGTTTAAGGTTGGATTTGAACTCAGGTCTTTCTGACTCCAGGACCAGTGCTTTAGCCACTATACAATCTAGCTACCGTGTGTGTGTGTGTGTGTGTGTGTGTGTGTGTGTGTGAGTTTGAATCAAGAATTACTCCACAAATCAGCTCTAATTGTTAAATTTCCTGTCCTTTGTTTCCATTCCCCTGTCAAATTAGCTTATAAGTATGTTGTTGGTATTACACTTTATGTAGTTCAGCTAAATGGGCTTTTGTGGATTAGTATGGAAGCATAACAATCCTTTATAAAATTGTTTTTATGGGAATATGAATTGATTTCCAAACAACTCAGTTTAAAATGAAACTTATTGGAACACAACCTATACCCATAATATTGGCTGCCTGCGCTTATTTTTTTGTGCTTCCTGACTACCTGTACATATGTATTTACATATCATTACAGATAAAAACTTTGAATTTTTAGAATGAATAGACTGAATAATATAATAGTTTGTACAGTAATCCCAATGCAGCAGTGGAAAGATCACTAGACTGGAGGGCAGAAGACTTGGACTAAAAAATCAGATTTGCTACATACCTTCTTTACAGCTTTAGATAAATAACTTCACTGCTCTGTGTCTCAGTTTCCCAACTGTTAAATGAGAGTGTTTGACTATATGATTTCTATGGTCTCTTATAAGTTTTGGCATTCTATTTTATGAGATTGGTTCTGTGAGGCAAACTATATAAATGACAACTTCCTCAAGGACAATTGGTGCTATGTAGAATTCACTGAAATACAATATGTGCTTGAGCATTAGCTGACAGATTATATTATTTCAAGGGGATGAAGGACCCTGGGAAGCCCATTACTATGAAAGGAAAGAAACATCTAAAAAATTCTACCACCCAAATGTTAGTTTGTTTGGTTAGCCAATTATCAGTGACATAGCATACAGAGCCTAGTTTCATGTGCCCATACACCTACTTAGAAAACTATGCATAGATCTATGGACTTTATATGTACACACATCTGAGGAAACTTTGAGCTTGAGACTAGAAAGTTGAACAGATTTCCCATCAAGGGTAAATTCAATTGTCATCAAGAAGCTATAAAGAGAATATTCATTCATGTACAGATTTTTTGACCTGACACGAGAGTTTTTGATAGCAAATAACACCAATGCTTAATGTCAAATACAATGGAAATCACAAAAGTTCATTTCTGGTTTTGGAAGAAATATCTGACCAAAGTCTATTCAAAGTTTAATCAAACCATCAAATCCTTCAAAAGAAGGGATAACTACAAGTTTCTGCTCCATATCAGAAAAGCTGGTATAATTTAAGGTAATAACCTTAGGCATATGTAGGATATATTTTATAAAGATTTCAAAGCACTCCCAGAATTATCATACCACTTGTCCTTGTAGATTTTATTGTAAAATCAAATTATACTCAATTACAGTCTAATAATTCCTTGACACAATAAATTAAAAACCTATAATGCGAAAAAGAATGAGGATGGGGACAACGTCCCTTGGCCTCATTCTCTATCTTTAGTAAATATCATGTTTCTTTTCATACAGAAGTCTCATTATAATATTATTTTAGAATTCAAGTCATAAGTAAAACCATGCAATTCAGCAATAAATAGCCCTCCCAAAGTCTGGGTTATGAGGTCATTCTATGGTACAGGCTCTCCAACATTCCTGGCAAAGTCATCCACTGTATCACTGGCCATTGATAGTCATCTTGACTATTCCATTCCATTATGAGCTATCCAGAGATCTTTCCCCCCCTATGTTATAGTATGCTTCCCTTTGGAAAGAGTATTCCTCCTACCCCCAACAACTCAGTTAAATTAATAAAATAAGAAATTTAAAGCAGGAAGGTACCATGGTAGTCATCTAATCCAACATTTCATGGATGAAAACACTGAGGACCAGAGAAGATAGATCACTTGGCAAGATCACATAGCTTGTAAGTTGCAGAATTGGGATTTCAACATTGGTCCTCTGATTCCAACTCCATTGGTTTTTCATTGTACCAGTGCTTTGGTTCAAAAATATGTCTAGATACATCAGAAGTTAGAAGCACATGACTGGAGTATTTGCCAGGGTGGACTTGAATAAGTCATTTACTATGCTTTACTATGCACTGGGCATTATGCTAGGCTCTGAAGATACACAGACACACAGTGAGATACTTCCTATCCTCATAGAACTTAACTTTAATAATGAAGTCTTAGTAAAAACAGGTGCTAAGACTATCACATTTAGATAGATGTGTGTATATGTGTGCATATATGTATATGTGTGTATATATATGTGTATAGATATACACACGTGTACATATTTTATATATACATACATATATAACATACATACATATATAACATACATACATGTTACAACGAATGGAGCATCTAAAAAACATTCTGCTATAACTTCCTGGAATAAATACCAGTCAGTATTCCTTGATTTATCCTGAATCATTTATGTTTCATTTGCCCTTTTTGAAAACTTCAATTTCTGAATAATTTTCTCTAGAGATATAACTTTTATTTTAATTTTACTTGTTCCTACTGGCTGGGGAACAGCAACAAATAAAGTAGAAGGGGGTGTCCTTGGTTTTGGATGAAGAAAGATAATGCTTTCAGCCCTAATATTTTTGGAGCATCCTTATTTTTACTGCGTAATGAAAAACAGTTGGCTGATAGGCAGACACAGGAGTAATGAATAAAAAATCAAACACTACATTGAATGGAAAGTTGCTGCAGTGTACAAAACAATAAAGGGATTTAGAAATCCCTTTAGTACTCTTCCTAATTTCTTCTATCAGGGAAAAAAATTTCTTTTCCACCTACCCAGATCTCCTTCATCCCCAAGTCAGCAACTTTATAGAAAGTCACAATGCAGAATCAAATAGGCTATTTACTTACATAAAAGTAAATTAATTTGATGACATACAAAGCATTTACATGTAACTTGGGCAAAATGCAACTGTGAATATGAGTACTATGTATGAGGATGTCTATTTCTCTTGATAGTTTGTCAAGAGGTTGCCCATCCCCAGAGGATCTATTTTTTGTCTGATGGACGAGGGGAAAAATGGAAAATGAAAATGAGGGAAGAAATAGACGAATAAACAAAAGCTAAACTATCCATTAGTAGTAACCAATATAAGTTAGATACTCTTTTCTTTCCTATCATTCATTGATAGTAGAGATAGGGGACACTAAGAAACACTAATAAACCTAGTCTGGAGTCAGCTTACAGATTTCAAACTACAAAGGACATAAAATATCAGGTTGAAATCTCTACTTTTTTCCAGATGAGGAAACTGAGGTCCAGGGAAGTGAAGTGACTTCCTAAGCACCTACAAGTAATAAGCAGCATACTCAAGAATTTGAATTGAGGTCCTCAGACTCTTAAATCCAGTGTTATTTAGTCATTTCAGGTGTGTTTGACTCTTTGTAAGTCTTGGGGCTTCCTTGGCCAAGATACTGGAGTGGTTTGCCATTTCCTTCTCCAGCTCATTTTATAAGTGAGGAAACTGAGGCAAACAGGGTTAAGTGACTTGCCAGAGTCACACTGCTAGTAAGTGTCTGAGGCCAGATTTGAACTCGAAATCCAATACTCTCCATTAAGACAAAGTGCCTCTCAAATGGAAGAATGTGTGGCTTCTTCCATATCTGACTACCTAGAGCCACCTCTTCCATTTCTTCCTTATTCCCACAAATAGGCACATACACAGCACTTATGCTTTTACCCTCAAACCCCTGTTATCTGTTGTGCAGAAATGCATATTCACTGTCAAAGGAAGAATTATATTGGTCAAAATTGAAACTGCCCCAGAAGGCCACTTCTGAAATATGAGACCTTTGAGGTAATTTAGTACACAGAAACTTGGACTTAGAATGAGAAAGGCCTGAGTTGAAAACTTGCCTAAAACACTTACTAGCTCTGTGACTTTGGCCAAGTAACAGCCTCTCTCAATCTCAATTTCCTCCTCTGTAAAATGTAGATAACATCAGGGTTAGTTATTGTGAGATCAGAGATGACATTAAATGTATAACATGTTTTGTAAGCCTTAAATCACAATATAAATGTTATTATTGTTGTTATTCATATAATGAAAATAAATTATGCAAAAAAATGACCATGCCAAAAATAACACTACCCCAATTTGGAAAAAACTCATTTTTTGAAAGTAAATAGTTGTTTTTTATTTTTTTTTTGGTTGTTTTGTTTTGTTTTGTTTTTTACCACATAAATACAAAACAAAAAACAAAAAAACCCATACTGGGCCTCTAGTACACCAACACTGTATTTATCTTTGTGTACTGTGATAAGTTAAAGGGCATCCAGTAAATTGAGAATAGTAAACAAACTTAGAAAGTTGGGCTTTTTTTGAATGAGATGGATGCAGATGACTTATTTTCATTTGCCCTGTTCCCACTCTCTCACTCTATTCTCTCACTCCATTCTTATGGCACCCTTTCAGTCCATTGCACATCTTGGACCCCACCACTCTATTTGATCCACTATTTGTACCTGTCCACTTTTTACCTTCTTTCTGCATGTGACATTGAACCCCAGGAAGCTACCCTTGCAGCTGCCAAAAACAGCAATAGGGTTATTTATTTACATGTGGCTAATGAACCTTTATCAGAGAGAGAAAATGTAAAGACTTTAGGCAGGGGGTGCCTGTTAATCTCTTCTCACAATTCATCGATACAGCCTAAAGGATGGGGTTGAAGTAAAGGAGGGAGAGTTGGCAGGCTATACAGTGAGATCTCTATAATTATATCACACAAGCCTGTATTCCCCAGCATTCTTTTCTAGGCATAGAACACTGGAAGTAAAATCAAGAGGCTGGTACAATTCCAGAAGGGCAAACTCTGGGAAGATAGGCACATTTGTTGTTTGTACTTTGTTTTTGAAGAGAACCAAGGAAATCTAGATATTGGGATAAAATAGTAGATGATGGGTGATATCTTAACTTGTGCATGAACTGGAGGTAAGTGAGGTAGAGTTATACAAAACAGTCAGCCTCATTCTTTCTTTCAGACTCACTGAGGTCCAGTGGCAGGACAAAAGTCAAGATGACTGTCAATGGCCTGTTATACAGTGGATAACCTCGCCATCTTCAGTGTCTGACAAAGCTCTAAGTGCTCCACAGCTGCTTCAGCCACCTTCATGGTTGTTTGAACAAACTGTTCTCCTCTGCCAGTTCCACTGGCGGAAGTCTTCATATGCTTGGGGTAGACACCCACCTAACTCACTGACTGGTTTGAGGCCTGTCGGTTACATTCAACCTGATTTAGCCCACCTACCAAGATAATTTTACCAGCCTGTGGACACTGCACATACTATAGCTTCATGGAGCCACAGAGGAGATTGGGTGATAGGTGGATACCAAAGGTCCATGAGCAGCCTTGAAAAGGGCTCAGCAAGCCCTCATATCAGAGGTGCTAGTCCTCCCTGAATAACCCATGCACTAATGCACTACTGGTGGAACTGGGAAATCAGTGTAGCTATTTTTAAAGCAATATAGAATAATGCAAATAAAGTAATTAAAATATCTATACCTTTTGTCCCAGAGATTTTACTACTAGGTGTATACAACCAGAAGGACTGATAAGAAAAAAATCTATCAAAGAAAAAAGTCTCCAATATTATAAAACCTGAAAAAAATAGGAAAGGAAGGGGTCCTACTTAATTACTGCTTTGTTACAACTATAATCTTGATACTTAAACTAGAGAGTCAAAATAGAGAATGAAAACTATAGCCCAATATCCCAAATGAATACGATACAAAGAGTTTAAATAAAATGCTAACAAGAGGTTACAGCAACATATCAAAAAGATCATATTAAAAAACATAATTGATCATATTAATTAGAACAACAAAACTTAAATATCTTAATAAATGCAAAAATAAGCCTTTGATAAAATGAAACAGGATGTAAAATAAATCCACTTGTATCATTAGTGTTTCTGTAAATTATCAGTAGTCCTTGCAAGAACAAAGAAAAAAAAAGGAATTCCATAAAAAAAAAACCCTCCAGAATATATTAAATACTTTGGAATCTACCTACCAAGAACTGTAAGAACACATCTACAAATATTCTTTAAGGAAATGTAGATAGACTTAAATAATTATAAAGATATTAATTGTTTGCAAGTAGGCCAAGCAAAGATAGCAAAATGATTAGAGTACTTAAATTGATTTGCTTATTCTATGCCATAATAATCAAACTACCAAATGGTTACTTAATAGAAATAGAAAAAAATAACAATAAATTCAATTTGAAGAATAAAAAGTTGAGGATCTCAAGAGAAATAATGAAAAAACAGGGGGAGGAATGAGACTTAGCAGCATTAGGTCTCAAGCCATACTAAAAAAGATACCATTAAAACGTATTTTCAGTCCTTTCTGACTCAGTGACCCCCATTTGGTATTTTCTTGGCAAAGATAGTAGAGTGGTTTTAATTAGTGAGACAAGTTATGGAGAGAACAGAGAGAACACATGAGCCTAGAAGTATAGTATTTGATAAGCACAGAGACCCCAGCTACTGCGTAAGGATGCAGTGCTCAACAAAAACTCCTGTGAAAACTGGACAGCAGGATGGCAGAAATTAGATTTAGACCAACATCTGCCACCAGATACCAAGATAAGCTTCAAATAGATGAATGAATTAGATATGGAAAAGGAAGAAATTTCCTTCCAATCTATTAATATGAAAATAATTCATGATGAAAAAATGGATAGAGAGGATTGTTCCTACAAACATTTTCTGTTCCCTTTTCCTGTTTTCATTAACGATACTTTGAGAAATGTATAGGCCAGGGATGGGGAATCTGCAGCCTCGAGGCCACATGTGGCTCTCTAGGTCCTCAAGTGTGGCTCTTTGACTGAGGACCTAAAAGGTCACATGCCACCTCGAGGCTGCAGGTTCCCCATCATAGTGTAGACCAATCTCATAAGAGCTTCATAGACAGATGATTTCTGATGTTTTCTCTTTTGACTTTTTTTTAAATGAAACCACTATTTGTGATCTTGTATCAAGAATGATAGACTTGGAGTCACAAAATACTAGGGTTCAAATCCCAGCTTTGCCATTTTCTAGCAATGCATCCTTGTACAAATCATCTCGATCTCTTAATTTCAGTTTCTTCCTCTGTAACTAAAGATAATACACTTGCAGTATTCCCCTCTCTTGTACTCTTTCCCGTAAACTCACCCTTCCTTTAAACTTCACCTTGGTGTCATCTTCAATTTCTCACTCTTATTTAGCCCACATATCAAATTACTGACAAATCTTGTTTGCTTCTCCATAACATCTCTTATATACACCCTTTTCTTTCCACTCACAAATTGATTGCCCTAATAGGGGCCCTTGTCTAGATTATTTCAATAGTCTCCTATTTAGTCCTCTGTCTTCAGGTCTTTCACTTATAGAACCTATCCTGCACATAGCACTTGTGATTTTCTGAAAAAGTAGATCTCACCATGTCAATAAACTCTGCTGTCTCACTTTTGCCTAGGGAATTAAACAACAATAACAGTCGACCTCCTTTGGTATTTAAAAATCCCTCAAAACCTGGCCTCTTTCTTCATCTCTAGTGTCTTAACATTTTAATCCTCTCCACATATTCTGTGATGCAGACATATTGAACTACTTGCTGTTCCTTACCATTAGCTCTCTGGGCACCTTTGCTCTGGCTCTCCTCCAGCCTAGAATCATCTCCCCTCCTCACCTCTGATTCTTAGGATCCCTGGTTTCTTCAAGACTTAGCTTAGGTCATTCTGATCAATATTTGGCCACTGGACCCAGATGGCTCTGGAGGAGAAAGTGAGGCTGGTGACTTTGCACAGCCCTCCCTCACTCAAATCAAAGTCAATTGCAAGTCATGTCATCATCTCCCTGATGTCATGGTCTTCTTCAACAACAAAGGACAAACCACAAGCACAGTTTAGGTTCCACCTACTGCAGAAGGCCTTTCTGATCCCCTCAACAGCTAGTGCTTTCCAACATGAAATGATGTCAAATGAAGTAAGCAGGGCCAGGAAAAGATTACCTTGTGTCTAGTTTGTACACATCATATATTTTCATATATGTTGCTTCATATGGTAGAATTTTTGAGTTCAAAGATAGCTAAATTTTTGTTTCTGTACCACCTGCACAAGGCCTGAAACACAGCATTTTGCATGTGTTGTTTGTTTGGATGCTCTTAGAATAACTTTCTTTAGCAAAATGTCATAATGCTGTCAGCTGGCTAATCTTATCCTTGTTGTTATTGTTGTTTTCTGAAGCAATATTTTATATCATCTTTCATCCTCCTCTACCAGAGTTTCAAGCACATTAACTTGTACTCTCAACTCCTTGTGCCCTTGACTACAATGTTGTTCCACTTGCAAAAATATTAAATGTTTATTGACTGAGGTGGTGTGTGGTCTGATAGAAATGATGACAGTCAGTGTCTTTACATTCTACACTCCTCTGCAATTAAGGAATTAAGTACTTGGCACACAATAAATGCTTCTTGAATTGAAC
This sequence comes from Vombatus ursinus, assembly GCF_900497805.2. Lineage (NCBI taxonomy): Eukaryota > Metazoa > Chordata > Mammalia > Diprotodontia > Vombatidae > Vombatus > Vombatus ursinus. The sequence continues at coordinate 14,474,649 of NW_020954590.1, read as the reverse complement.
TGAAATTATAATGAATAAGATTGTTGATAAGAGAAATGGACAAAAAGGAAGTTTTTCAGGGAGCTTTAATATATGCAAAGGACTACCTCAGGAAATAAAATTTAATAAAACACAGAACGAGGCAACATATTATGGGTAGCTTTTCAATAATTCATTCTGAAGTCTACTCCTACTAATTTTAAATCCAGCATGTGTAGCTGTAACATTTTTTAGGATGTCAGTAGAAACTAGAAATCTGTGAATTATTAGATTCTTTTAAAACAAAAAGTAAGTGCTGTAATTCTGTAGGTTTTTTTAATCTTTTTTTTTGCTTTTTTTTTTTTTTTTTTTTTTTGGTGAGGCAAACAGGGTTAAATGACTTGCCCAGGGTCACATAGCTAGTAAGTTTCAAGTGTCTTGAGGCCGGATTTGAGTCTGGAGCTCTATCTATTGTACCACCTTGCTGCCCCTGTAGTTTTTTTTTTAAATGCTTTGGATCATCACAGATTTCCTGATTTCCTACAATATGTTAAAAAAAGTCCATCCAAACCAAGGATTCTTTAATAGTTAGTTAGCCAGAATCATGTCATTTTCTCAGCTAATATGGATTAGAGATTATTTTCTATGTTTAGTTGAAATGATCACAGAACAAAATCTTAGAAATATTCCAATTATTAGAGTGAACCTCCATTGTGAAGATTTAATAGCAAATAGGTGTTGATAGTAAAGATTACAGATGCCAATGTTTTATTTTCTTTCTAATTTCTGACTTACATTTGTTAAAGGATTCTTCAGGGAATACACTTGAGATTTCTGGCATCAGCACATGTTTTACAAATCTGGAGGCATAAATACAGCACTCACTATAAATCAAAGTTCATATTTTCTAAATCCCCACATGGAAAATAGAAATGAAATTGTATTACTTTCAAGTGGTTTTAACTTGAAGAAAGGACAATTTAACTTGGATGTCAGAAAGACAGGTCATAATATTCCAGGAGTCAAAATAATTAGTCATATACCTGATACACTCAGAGGAGAATTCAGTGACTATGCAATCATTGCGTGATAGATATCTGTTCTTTTTACAAAGAACATTCTAAAATTGCCGCATGCCTAAGGGAATAATCTGGATAAACTGCTTGTGATTCCTAGGATTAAACATAAAATTCAAGTGGAGTTAACTAATAGGGAGAATAAGTGAATAGGAATAGCCCAAATTGAACTGAATGGTGAAGAAAGCAATAGGATGAATGAATGAAGGAGTATTTATTAAGTATTTACCATGAGCAGAGCACTACGCTAAGCACTGGGGATAAAATTGGAAAAAAACAAAACTTTTCCTGCTTTCAAGGAGTGTACAATCTAATGGGGGGTGTGGAAAAAACTTGTAAAAGATTTCAGCTTCTAGTCAGATAGAAAGGTTCTCAAGATGGAGAAAAGCAAATGTTGACACATCATCTTTAAATGTTATTTCCTCTAATAAAATCCTATCAGTTTCTGATACTGAGCCATTTGACTATGCCATGGACTTTGGTGTAGGCAACTTTCTTTTCAGGTCTTCAGTAGCTGTGGCTTCAATACTTTTATTTGTCCCATCACATCTTCATGGGGTGGACTAATTGTGGTAGGCTAGATTAGAAATAGGACAAGGTTCCAGGATGGGGTAAGGACAATTATAGACATTCTTGAGGTTCTTGGACTTATCTATCTTTCAACACCAGTTGTTCAATGATTGGCACTGGTAGCAGAACGGTGGGACCTTTTCCATTGTGATTTCTCTTCTCAATGATGTCTGAGAGGCCTCAGATGGAAGCAGGACCAGTCATCTATTCTAGATGATACTGCTAACTCTCCCAATCAGTCTGAGGGGAAGTTGTGGTCAAGAGGACCACATTGGTGGTTTGACTTATCTGGCTTAAGCTACCTCTTCTCTCCCATTCAGGTCACTTGCTACTTAAGTAAGAATGAAAGATTTAGAATTGAAAAGAACCTTGAAGTCATGTAGTTCAGCATCCCTTCCTTTTAAAAGACAATGAAACCAAGGTCCAGAAAGATTAGTGATTTTCCTTTATGCTCACATCATATGAGGTTCCATTGAAGGAAATGGGTATGAAAAACATCAATACAACAAAGATCAGGGTTCATGATAACTGCTTTCAACTCTTTGAAGGATTCCCATTTGGAAGAAGGACTACAATTACTCTGTTTAATTCCAGGTGACACAAATGAAAGCAATGCCTGGAAGTTGCAAAGAAGCAAATTTGGGTTTTATTTTGGAGGGGGAAAATAGAGAGGGGAAAAAAATCTGCCTAACAATTAGAATGATCCAACAGTGGAATGGGCTTCCTCAGCAGGTGGCAGATCTCCCTCCCACTTCCCATCTACACCGAAGAACTTTAAGCAAAGGCTGGATAATTCCGTGTCAGGTTGTGTGTAAAGGGCTTTCTTATTCAGGTATGGGATGGAGTAGATGATTTCTGAAGCACCTTCCAACTTGGATATTCTAATCTTGTGATTTTAAGATGCTGCTACATTGGGACCCAGAGAAATGTAAAAATAAATAAATAAATAAAACCTAGAGAAAGACCACCAACACATTATTGGATCCTCTAGAGAGGATTTCCAGTGGAATATGGATAAGAAAAGTACAGTAAGAAAGGCATTGATGAGTTGCAGTCTGAACCAATGAAGAGACTCACTGAAGCAATTAAATAATAGATCTGTTGATGTAATGAAGTCATAAGTAGTAATTTGTTTGGGGGAAGTTCACTCAGAGGTACAATGCCCTTCTAAGAAAAGACTACTTCAAAAGTCTACAGTATATTCTGCCAATTAGTTATTTTATATTGTCAATTGAACCCTAATAATTCCTTTACAATAGAAGTATAAAAGTAAAATATGAAATGAATACAATGATAATTAAAATAGCAGCAAAATAAGACCACGTATTTTAAATCTACCTCAAGTCAAGTTAACAAACATTTATTAAGTATCTACTATGTGTCAGATGCAGTTGCAAGGTTACAAAGATAGGGATGCTAGGGATACAAAGAAAGTCCAAAAAAACAAACCAAAACAAAAAACCCAAAATTCAAAAGGTAAAAATACTACTTTAACAGAACAAACACATTTTATAAGGTGAATTATACTGGATCAGAAAAAAGCAGGAAATTCTATAATAATATATACCCTAGTCCTATTTCTACAGGCTTAAAAAAAGGGCTGCATCTGATGACAGAAGACTGCTATTTCAAATCAGGGACCCATTAATCTCTGACCCATTCTTCAGTCATGAGATAGCAAAGAAGAGGGTGAAGTTATAAATTATTTACTTCATCACCAGATAATGGACTCTGGACAGGTAAACAGGGATTTCCAACTAACTGTTTTTTTGTTTTGTTTTGCTTTTAAAAATTATTTATTTAATATCTTTATTTCTACGTGAATGACACATTTCCTCTAGTAAAATCCTTTGTAACCAGTAAGTATATTCAAGCAAAACAAACATATTGGCTACCCCTGAAAATGCAAGCTTTATTCTGTATCCCTAGTCTACCATTTCTCCGTCAAAAAAATAAGAGACATTTTTGACTATCAGTAAGTTTTCTGAAGTCATTACTGAGTAATGAATTGAGTTATTAATTTGTCTCTCAATAGTGTTCTCCCTTACATTAGTGTGATCATTATATAAAATGTTCTATTCATTCTGCTTATTTTCTTTTGCATTAGTTCATGTGCTTTTTCAAATTTATCTTATTTATATTTGTTATTTCTTAGGACTCAATAATCTTCCATTACATTCATAGATTCAGGACTACCCCCACCTTGACTGAGGACATCTAGTTCAACTCACTCATTTTATGGATAAAGGAACTAAGACCCAAGGAAGTTAACTGACTTGCCTAAGTCAAACCAGAAGTAAGAGGAAGAATGATGTTTTGAACCAATGCCCTCTGATTCCAGTGTTCTTTAATTGATAAGTACCAGTTAGTTCCTTGCTATTAAAAAGTGCTGCTATGAATGTTTTTGTAAATGTGGAGCACTTCCCACTGTCTTTGATATCCCTACTGTACATGACTACTAATGAAATCTCTGGGTCAAGAGGCATATGTAGTTTAGTAACTTTTAGTATAATTTCAACTAGCTTTATAGAATAGCTGGACCAATTCATAGTTAAACCAACAATATATCAACATGTACATTTTCCTATAGTCCCTCCAACATTTGATAAAGTGACAAAAGACCAACAAGTAATCAATTTCTATAACAAACTTCACTTCTTCCCTCCTAGTCATTTATATTTTTGGACACTCGCCTTTTCCGCCCCCACCGTCCTTCTCTAAAGCGTGCCTGTCAAAAGACAAAATCATTAAGCAAAGATTTCCCTAAAAAGATCTCTCTTCCATTCCTCAATAGGAATTCTGCCTTTGATAGAGAACACAATTGTACATGTGGTATAAACAGAAGAGAAAAAACAAAAAAACAACTCCTTATATTCATACCTGCTGGGTTGCAGGGGATTTAAATGCACTTTACTTGTTCTGAACACTTACTACTAATCATCTCTAATGATAATAATATAGAACTTCTTGACAAAACTGAGACTTTATTAACAAAATACAGCATTGATATAAACCTGAATTGTTGTTTACAGCATGAATTGTAATTGTATTTATTTGTATGAATAAGCAGCAGTAGAAAATGTATATATTAAGCTCAGTGATCATTGCTCATAAATTATTTTGTTTTAATTACCAAATCTCAAAACTTTTTTCTAAAAGAATGTTCAGCATACTGGTTCCAGAATGTGGTTAGATAACACCACCTTTTCAAGTAAACAAATGAAAGTAGGATACAATATGCAAAACCTCACATTTCCTCCTGAAACAAGAAAGATGGATAAGGACACCTACCTGTGCACTCCACTATTGCACATGATGACGTGGCATGCTCCTAGCCTGTTGCAGAGTTCTGAAGAAACTGACAGCAATCCAACTCCTGAGGCACTGCATGCTGTGTAAGCACAGGCCGCTGTTCGTTTGGATCTAATGAATGAGATTACCAGGCGATAAAGTTCATCCAAAGCATTCAGAGGTCTCATGAGCTGCAGGAGAAAACAGACATAAAGAAAGGCAAATATGTTTCATCAAGAGACATTTTGCTACTACGGTGTCTTTCTGTGTTTACTAAATGGGCTAGAAAGAAATGTGCTATTCTACTCTTCTGAGATGACAGACTGGATAATTCAAATACTATCATTGAATAAATCAAAATTATCCCACTGTCTTAAGACAAAATTAAACAGGTTAGAAACATGGTGTATTTAGCTGACAAAGAAATATTAACCTAAAATTTATCTCCTTTTACCTTATCTATATAAGCAGCTTTTGATGTGGAGTTAGGAGGTGAATTTGACTTGTCCAGGTAGAAAGCCCTAAAAGAATCCAAAAGAGGAAAAGAAGTTATTGTTTAGGAAATGTTAGGCAATCTTTAAAAAAAAAAAAAGATTACATATACTTTTTTACTCTTCTTGTTTACTTTGTGTTTAAAGAAACTGGGAATAAACAGGTGCTATGGTAAATAGAATGGGAGAGTAATAAATATTGTTTCTTTAAAAGTAACTATTAAATTTTCAAATTCCCAAGATAACATGTATCCATGTAGCCATGGGGAAAATCCCCCCACCCCATGTTACCTTATTACACAATGGGTATGCCTGGAGATAACCTTGTATCCAAGAGCTCAGTACTTGCTACTCAGATTTTCCCAGGGTCTAAGTTACCTATTAGTCAGAAATAATAATGGAAGATTCACTTGTCCTTTTAGTTAGAAAAATAATATTCAGTAAGTTCTTTACTAATTCAAACCATGGTCAAAGCCAGCCTAACATGCAAGCTATACACTTGGATCTTGGAAGATGACAAATTCAGCATATGGCACAGTGCTGCCCTCCTGAGACCATGAAGGGCCATCCAGGACAAGGCACAGGAACCTCTCTGGAATAAAATTACCTAAACTTACAGGAAGCATCTTGAGTACAAATCAACTTCTGAATGCTCCCTGAATTTTAACACACTAATCAGTAGTAGATTCCCTTGTCTTAGACTGACTCAAAACTCATCAAAGTCCTTATTTCCATCTCTTGGATAATGGTGTCCATAAAACCTCTGGTAACTGAGTCAGACCTTAGTATGTCATCTTGCTTCCAAATGTGGCCTGATTGTCACCATTTACCCTCTGGTAAGTTTATCCTTCCGCCTTGTGGGTTTTTCCTTAATTGCTAGTAATCCTGCCTTAGTTGGCACATGACAATAGATTAATTTTTTGAATATTTTAATCCTTTCAATTTTAGAGATGTGGCTTTTTTACATCTATAAGACAGCTATTTTTCATGTTAAAGAGGTATATGATAATTTGAAATTTTGATATCGGTAAACACACTTTGAATTTCCAAAATAAGATGCTCTGAAGTAGAAACTCAATTAATATTTACTGATGTATCTACAGAACAAAAAGGCAAAAACCCTATTCTCCAAAAAGTTCTCATTATGGCAAAAAGATGATGCAGGATTCTCAAAGACTATACATGACAAGTCTTGCTAAGCTGAAAAGGACTCAAGTATAGTTCCAAAAGGAGCCTCTGTCTATTGAAGAAAAGCCTAGTTAATTTTGGAGGGGCTTTTCACCAATAGACTTGCCCTTAATTTATGAATCTATTGGCCAGGGCAATCCACAAAACAAAGTAAAATACAAAATATGCCTCAGTCCTGTGGCTCCCTCTTTTACTTCAGCAAGGATAGTAGCAACAATCAGAAAATGCTAACAAAAAAAAAAAAACCAAAACACATAGATTCTAGGTCATCTAGAAACTCTAAGAAATTTTTTAGTACTAAACATGAGATCCTTCTCAGATGACCAACATGCTTATATACTCTTGCAGGAAATGAAATATATCAATATTTATATGCTCACTAGAAATGAAACCAGAAGACATCAAGAAGTGGCAATTAAATTGAAGGATGATTCTCAGATTCCCTGAGGAGAGGCTAATAAAGAAGTTACCGATGCTGGTTTCATTGTATACCTAAAGGCAACAAGAAGGAACACTTAGTATTACAATTAGTCATTTCACCTTGTATTGTTAATAATGAGCCAAAGAAAAAGACAACCATGAAAATAATTATAGTTTATGAACCTACACGTCTTGCAGTGGATGAAAACACAGAGATATCCTCTGAAGATTTTCACAGGTTTCTCCAAGATAATTCAATATATACAACTGAGGAATTTATAGTACATAGATAAAGAATGTCAATTCTCCCAGAGGAGGGGAGAGGTTGGTCACAACCATCAGCCCCTTCCTTTCCCCTCAGGACACAGGCCAGTCCCATTACAACATTCTAACACATCCAGCCTACAAGTGATGCATGCTTGCCTTCCAGATACATTGACATTTAGAGTTCTAAAGGAAAAACATTGAAAAATATAATGGAAAATGGTGTGGGATTAAGAGATGAAGGAAGCCAAAAAGGAGGGAGAATCAAAATGGGAAGACCTTTTGGGATGCTACTGCAATAGTCTTGCTAAATGGTAATGAGGGTATATCACAAATGGGGAGCAGCAATGGGAATAAAGAAGAGAGAAACATGAAAAACGTTACAAAATCAACAGGATTTAGTCATTGACAGGATATATATATATGTATACACACACATATATACATACTATATATACACACATATAAAAAAAGTCATGCTTTAAACATGGAAGACTGGGTTAATTATGGTGTTACTGACAAATACTGAAATGAGAATAAGAAATAGGTTTAGGAGAAAGCTTAATTTGGCCATTCTCAGGTCATATAACTAGAAGTTAAATTGGAGAGCCAGAATTTTTAACACACAATTCCATGATTCTTGTATGGAAATTTGCCAATGTACAGAAAGTGAAGGGAACATTAATAATAAGACTATATCAGGGGAAAAAATGTTTCAGAGCTGAACCCAGCTAGTTAAATCACTTGTTACAGTTGAGGCTTCTCTAAACCTTGAGGCACTTGGAGAAAAATGTGTTATATAAATACTTACCAAAGATCATTATCACCTCCTCAGGATACTGCAGTACACCAACCTGACATTACTGCTGACTAAGTTCAACTACATCTAAAACAGAGCTTTATAAACCTTAAAGTACTATGTACATGGGGCTTTTTGTGATTACTATATTGAGCATACTCTTATTTCTTTCAGAAAGTCCCATTCCCTTCCAAAACTCACTGTTGCTGACTCAGTTAAAAGAATCATGTTGATCTCATTCTGTTATTTTCTATTAGGTTGAGTTGGCAGAACTTTCAAATTTGCAGATAAAAAAAGATGAATTCAAGATGTGAAGAGTTCATGGGAGAAAAGTTTTATGGCAGTTTTCAATTAAATTCAACTCAAATTGGGTGTTGGGTGTATGAACGTGAAAAATGGCAGTCTCTGCCAATTAAGGAGATTGGGGTGTAGTGGATTGGGGATAACACCATGTAGACAAAAAAAATTGAAACAAAATAGAATGGAATAAAGACCAACAAGAGGTCCAGGTAATATTCTGCAAGAAAATTTGTTAAGGGGAAAATCATTTTTCAGCTGAGAGGATGAAAGAACATGTCAGGGAAGAAGAACCTCAACTAGACCTTAAGAGAAAAGAATTACTCCACATGTAGAGAGGTGGAGATACTATATTTCAGGCAGCTTGCAAAAATGCACAGAGATATGAAGAGGTAGCATGAAACTAGAGAACCACTTCATTAGAATGTTGGATGGATGAAGTAGAGAACCTTAAATGCCAGGGTAAGAAGTTTTTATTTTATCCTATGGGCAATAGGGAGCTCATGAAGGTTCTTAACAGGTCGCTAGCATAGTCAGATCTATGATTTAGTAATTGTAATTTGTTTTTTTTTTAAGGCTTAAAGTCTTTTTTTCAATATATTTTGGTTAATTTCATTAAATATTTCCCAATTACATGTAAAAAATTTAAACTTTTTTTTTAATTTTGAGTTCCAAATTCTCTCCCTCCCTCCTGCCCCAACCAACTTCTTGAGAAGGCGAGCAATTTGATAAGGATTATATATGTGAATATATATATATAGAAAGATTAATTTGGCAAGCATTTATTGTCCAGCCAAACTTGTCCACTTGCTGTTTTCCATACATGAAATTCTTCAGCCTCTTGTCTCTGAGCCACTGCAAGGCTATCCCTTACTACTGGAATGTAGTTCTCTTCTGGAAGAGAAGATGGATGCTGGGGGTGGGGGGTGACCCATGTTTGGGGATTTGTGGGACATAACAATGGAAAGACAAGGTAGAAAGTGGAAAATGGCGACCTGTTGAAATGATTAATTATAAAATCAGGACTACAAGCAGGAGGTGAAGCTAGCAGAGGGGTTTGAGGGGAAGGGGCAGAGAACAGGAAGAACAAAGGGACCAGAGATCAAGATGATGATGAACAGTAGGTCCAAAAGGGATGAAGTTATAAAAGAGGTGGAAGGATGAGGGATGGTTGTCAGAGAGAAGATTTCAGACTTCAGGATAACGGAGAGAAGCAGCTCTGAGCCACAGTAAGTGGCTGAGGAAGTGTAAGTGAAGAGGTCATGGGAGGTGAGGAGGCTAATAAATTAGGAGGCCAGAATGTTTAAAGAGATCATCAATATGCATAGTCAAGTCATTAACAGTGATGAAAAAAATTGAGGTGGAAAGGAAGTCTGTAAGCAAGGTGGTACTTAATTACTGAGGAAAGTTGAAAAGTATTCTTCAGGCCCATATATAACTGAAAAAAGGAAGATGGAATTGGATGATAACTGCAAAGGAGAAGTTACTGAGGGATGGAAGGGTCAGAAAGTATTTGTGGGGAATAAGAGATACTCCTCCTGTCCCTGTGAGTTAGGTGACAGTACTAGAAATTATTTAAAATGTTATTGCTCTGTATTTGTCATTATGTTTTTCTAATTATCAGGCATTTTTCTCCTTCCCATCCCCAACTCCAGTAGGAAAAAAAAACAAACAAGAAAATAAGAACCCTTTTATGCATAATCAATGAAAATAAATTCCCACACTGACCATATCCAAAAGCATCTGTCTCATTTTATATATGTAGCACTTTATCTTTTTGACATGAGGTAGGTAGCATTCTTCTTCATCATCAGTAAAAGGCTGCTTCTTAAGGAAAAGCAATTCCATCTTTTCTATATGACTATATCACATGACTGAAACAAAGATTTCCTTAAATATGTGATAACATGCACAGTATATTCTAAAAAAAAAAAAAACAAAAAACAAAAAAAAGCATAAAATAATTCCTGCCACATAATCATAAAGCTGTTTACTAAATATGGAACTGTATTTTTATTTGAAATTTGAAGAACAAATCCTCAGAATGGGAAAAAGAAAAACAACCATACATTAATAGATCACAAAGACAATGATGAGAAAATGTAGCAACCTGTACGCTATAAGGGTACATACAATTAATTTGTTATTTAAATGCAGTTATAATTACTTGTTAATCTACAGGACTAGAACTTGAAGGTTTATGATGCATTTAAAGAAAAAAAAACCAAACTAAATGCTTCCTAGAGAAGATAATTCCCATCAGGAAGAGACAGCTTAGCCAGAAATTCTACTAGCTTCCTAAGGTTATAGCTTTTTATAAAACTCCAGTATTTCTCAGAGTATGACAATCCGTGGACAGCAAATAAATTTCTAAAGCACTTCACTTAATTACAAAAGGCTTGTTATGCTCCTTAATCAAACTTTATGGGAAAAGTTAATGGGTATATTGGCCTTGATCCAAAGCAGGACAAGAGTTTATTATGCTTTTGAAGTGAGCAAGAATGAAGTCATAGCACTCTGAATATACTAAATATTATTAGGACTTCTGAGAGTCCTACTGCTGCTTTTTATAATCTCTAATAGATAACTCTTCCATAATTCAGGCATATAGTAGGAGAAATTTGTTGTTCCACTCTCTGACTTTTTTTTCTCAACTCACTGTACTATGTAAAATCAAATTGCATAAAATATCTTTTATTTGACAGATTTTTCATGAAATTCTACAGAATGTATTATGAAATAACTTAAGACCAAGATAATTACACTGCATATATAACATTACAGAGGAAGATAAAGACATTCTCTGAAAAGTCTGGCCATGTGCAGTAGGACATTAAAGGACACAGAAGAAAATGCACATTAACTAAGAGACAGAGATGTTTGAATCAATGGTTTAGTAAGGAGAAAATTTTACAAATGAAAATAATCAGCTGGTACCAATCAGCAAGACCATGACAAAGTGAACAAGGAAGTGATGATGCTCAAATGGAAAGAGAGAAATAAAATCTATAGGGAACACAGAGATAAGCATTGGGAGATACCTGAATGCTAATGAGCCTAAGAACCAGGAAGAGTAATACTAAAGGATGCTTTCATATACATGTGATGTGAAGATTATTATTTATAGCTCTATGGGATCAGATCACTTCTCCTTGAATGGTCAGGATCATGAGGCATAGCCTTTGAAGGGAACTGGGATAGAAACTAGAATTCTGATTTCATTAGTACAGGAACTCCCAGATGAGGATTTGCACCTTCTCTTCAATTAATAATCTAGAGCAGGGGTGGGGAACCTGCGGCCCCGAGATCACATGTGGCCTTCTAGGTCCTTGGGTGAGGCCTTTTGACTGAATTCAAGTTTTACAGAACAAATCCTTTTATTAAAGGGATTTGTTTTGTGAAGTTTGGATCCATCATCATCAATCATCATCATCATCATCATCATCATCATCTCTCCCTCCCTCTCTCTCTCTCTGTCTCTGTCCTTCAAACTTTCTTTAACAACCTTTATCAACTGGCTTGTCCCTTTCTGCTTATAAATATGTCCAAGTTTCCCCAACTATTAAAAATGAAAACCAATATAAAAATCACACACCTCTTCCATAACATCCTCAAGCTATCACCTCCACATTCCTTCTCTCTTTCACAATCAAACTCCTAGAAAAATCCATCTGTACTTTCTGCCTCAACTTTTTCCTCACATCCCCATCATTTCTTAAGCCTTCAATCAGGCATCTAAACCTAACACTTGACTGAAGCTGTTCTTTCTAAAGTTACCAATGGTCTCAAATACTAAATTAAAAAAACGTTTTCTCAGTCTTCATCCTTCTTGAGGAAAAGTAGATCATAATAAGTACTAGATCTGGAGTCAGAGACGTTAGGTCAAGTAAAATCAAGTCAAGAAGCATTTATTAACTGCTTACCATGTGCCAGACACTTTAGTAAGTATTGGGGATACAAGTACAAGCAAAAAGACAGATAGGCCCTGGCCATCAAGGAGTTTACATTTTAATAGGAGAAGATGACACATACAAGGGGGCTGAAAGTCAGGGTTTAGGAGGAATAGGATCTCCACACAGGGAGTTGGTTAAGTTACTTAAAGTACCTTAGTTAAGGTATTTAGTTAGTTAAGGTATTTAAAGAAGTTACATTCAAATCCCAGTTCTGTCACAATACTTGGGTGGCCTGGGCAAGTCATTTAAGCTCTCTCAATAGTAAAATGAGAATGTTGGATTAGATGACCTCAAAGGGCCTCTTCCGTTTGTAAAAATCTATAATCCTATGATCTCTCTGCAGCTTTTGCCGCTGTTGGCCACTTCATCCCTTCTCCTTTGTCAGTTTTTCATGACACTGCTTTCTCCAGGTTCTCCTTCTGATGAAAATTTCTTAGTTTCCTTTATGGAGTCAGTAGTAAATCTACGGCCCATCTCCTAATAGCTTTAAGCTAGGCTCTTTTCTCTTTCTTCTCTGTGCTCTCTCCAGAATCTCATCAGTTTTTATTGTTCTAATTATCATCTACACAAAGATACCTCTCAAGTTTAAATATCGTCATGTCCCTCTCTTCAACTATAGTCCTGCCATCAACAACTTCTTTCTGTATATCTCAAATTCAGCATGCCCAGTTCATTATCCACCCCCCACTAAACTGACTCTTCTGTCTAACTTTCCTATTCCTGTTGAAGTGTTCTTACTATCATCCTTCTGGTTAACCAGATTTAAAACCTTGAAGCTACCCTCAACTTTTCAGTGTTGTACCCTGAATATAGAATCAGTTGACAAGTTTTGTCAACTATAGCTCCATGACATCCTTCATATCCATCCTCTTCTTTCCCACCACCCTAATTGTGGCCCTCATCACCTCTTGCCTGGAATCCTGGAAAAGTATCTGAATTAATTTCTCTGCTTCCAGTTTCTCTTCTCCCCAATCCATCTACCATAAAGCTGACAAAATAATCTCTCTAAATAAAAGTCTGAATATATAACTCCCCTGCTAAATTTGCTTTGTACATTCTTCCTCATGCCTAGAAGGTTCTCTATTCTCATAATCACCTCTGGAAAGAACCTGTTTCCCTCAAGTTTTAGCCCTGGGTCTATTTTCTAAAGAAAGCTTTTCCTGATTCTACACAGTTATTAATACTCTCAAATCCACCACCACCCAAATTACTTTGCATTTCTTTTGTATATATTTTGCATTTGCTCAACTTCTCACATGCTATTTCTCCATGTTGGTAGAATGCAAGCCCTTTGAAGGCAGATGCTATGTCATTTTTGTATTGGTATCCTCAGCACCTAGCAGAGTTCTTTAAATTGCACACATAGCCTCTTGATAATGGAATACATTAATGACAAATGAACATAATGGTCAGAGTGTAAGGCGAAGAAAATTTATTAGCATCTTGACCCCCAACTTCCTTGTCATGAATGAAAAACTTAACTGCACTGGGATAGCAAATAGTCATTGTCATTTATAAAAATTTTAAGTTTGAAATTTTACTTTAACCTCACAAAAACCTTGAGAAGTTGGTAGTACAAGTGTTATTAGCTCCATTTTTACACATGAGGAATCAGGCTCAGGATGATTAAGTGATTTGCCCCAGATCACACAGCTACCAAGAGGCAGAGCAGGCATCCAAGCCCAGTTCTTTAAACCTAGTGTTGTCTTTTTTCCTACTCCCAATATCTTAAAACAATGGTGAAAACATGGCATGACTATTAATAAATCTTTGAAATTTGGCTGGTGATCTTTGCCCCCACCAAGCAAGTATCAGAACATCTTGACAGAAATTTGTGTCAGGTATATGTTTATTATTCAGTTACTACACTTGCATTTTGACAGTGATTTCTTGGAAGGACCTAGATCAAAAAGAGCAAAAACAGGGGCAAGATTATTTATTTATCAAAGGTTTTTTCCCCCTTTCCCCTTGTGTCCCAGTGAAAGTTAATGCTAATGAAGAAGGAATACATTACTAGTGCAATAGATAACACAATCATATATCTTCACTTTTACCTATTGGTAAGTACAATAGAATTACAGAATTTTATAGTTGGAAGGGATCTCAGAAGCCAGCTAATCAATACATTAAAAAGGAATCCCCTGCACAACATACTCTACACATAGTCACCCAGCCTTTACTCAAAGACCTCTCATAACAGGCAATCCCTGTCTTATGAGGCAATCTATTCCATTTTTTTTTTTTAGTAACTGGGATTATTAGCAAGTTTTTCATTACAACAAACTCACACTTCCTCTTTGTAGCTTCCACGAGGGCAGTTAGGTGCTGCAGTGGATGGAGTGGTAGGCCTGGGGGAGGGAAGACTCATCTTCCTGAGTTCAAACCAGCTTCAGACACTTACTAGCTGTGTGACACTGGGCAAATCACTTAACCCTGTTTACCTCAGTTTCTTCATTTGTCGAATGAGCTGGAGAAGGAAATGGCAAACCACTCCAGAATCTTTGCCAAGAAAATCCCAAATGAGGTCACCAAGAGTCAGATACAACTGAACAACACCTAACTGTTCATAGTTCTTCTCTCTGGATTCAAATGGTAAAAAGTCTAATTTCTCTCCTACATGACAACCATTCAATTGCTTGAATATAGTTATGTTCATGCTGAATCTTCTCTTCCAGAGGCTAAGTACTCCCTTTTTCCTTCAGCTGTTTCTAATATGGACATCTGGTAGTAGAAATAGTGTTGGGTTGGGAATCAGAAGATCTGGTTTCAATACTTCCACCATATGCTTCCTTATAATCTGTTACCTGGTTTGAATTTTGTCAAACCTTCCTAGACTTGAATTACCTCATCAATAAGATGGTTAGACTAGTGCTTCTTAAACTAGGCAGCCCACAGTTTAAGAAGTGCTGAAGGGGTCGTGAGTGACCTGGGCTAGAGGTGATCTAGATCTAAATCCATGAGCCTAAAGGACTTCAGAAATCATCTAGTCCAACTCCTAAGTTACACAAGAGAGAATCACTGAGTTGGAAGGAACCTTAAAACCCATGTGGTCCAACCTACAGAGGAGGAAACTGAGGCCTAGAGAGATGAAGTAACTTTTGTAGAGTCACACAGGTGGCAAAGTGAGGATTTATATATAGTTCATCTGACTTTAAACCCAGTGTTGTTTCTACTATATCAATGAAGTTTCCAATTCTTCTGCAGGGACATAGTTTTGATATTTTCTGGTCCTCCTTGATTTGCAATAGAAAAATCAGTTCTCTGTTTTCCTAAAATTCACTTTGTTCCACTCTGATATTTAAAATTTCTCTTAAGTTCTTTTTGTGTTTCTTCTCTTGGCTATTATTACAGTTATCTATTCTCACAACTGCCACCTAGTGGTAGGTTACTGATCATCAACAAAGTCCTTAGCCATTACCTAAAAAATATTCTGTTAAGAGGCTTTGGGGATGGGGTGAGGGAAGGAATAGCCACCTGTGGCTATTTAATAAAATGCTATCCAGATATGATTATTACGATTATTATGTAAAATTACATTGAGAACTTTTATGAAAATGTTGAAACAAAATGTTACAAATAATAACAAAATTATCAGACAAAATAGGCATCACAAGAAAGCTTGGAATTTTCCTATCAAATTGTTTTAATTAAGTGAAAAATTTTAAATGCTTCTCATGCATTAAATGACACATAATTTAAAAATATATATTTAGTTCCTCCAAATATTTAGTTCCTCCAAATATACAATATATATTTATCTCATTTTTAGAGATCTTTGTTATTCAGTCATTTTTCAGTCATATCCAACTCTTCATGACCCCATTTGGTATTTTCTTGGCAAAGATATTAGGGTGGTTTGCTGTTTCCTTTTCCAGCTTATTTTTACAGATGAGGAAACTGAGGCAAGCAGGGTTAAGTGACTTGCTCAGGGTCACACAGCTAGTAAGTTTCTGAGGCCACATTTGAACTCAGGTCTTCTTGACTCCAGGCCCAGCACTCTATCCACTGCACCATCTAGCTGTCCATTTAGAGCTCTGTAGTTAATATAATACACACACTCTCTCTCTCTCTCTACATATATATATGTATGTGTGTGTATATATATATATATATGTATGTATGTATGTATATGTATGGGTATGTGTGTATATATATATATGTAATATATACATAAAAAGAAGAATTAGAGACTATGAGACTACTAAAAATAGATTGCTGTAATTTAACCAAAAAGAGTATATTGAAAAAATAATTTGCCAAATATACAACAGAGTGATTACTCAGAAGGATTCTTAGATAATACCGTTCCCTTGTTCAGGTTTACAACTCATTAACAATTTAACAGGCAGGGAGACTTTAAGATAAAGTTTCTTCTTCACTTTAATTCCATTCCTCACCTTGGACACTCCATCTTTGTCTTTTGCACTAGTTATCCTTCCACTTCTCAAATGCCCTCTTTATCATCTCTGCCTCATAAATTTGATTTTTTCAAGTCCCAGCTCAAGCCCTTCAATTTGAATTCTTTCCTGATCCCCTTTCAATTGCTACTTCCCTTCCTTTCAAACTACCTTAGATTTAACTTTGTATTTGTCTGTACTTATTCTATTTATCTTTATTCTGTGTGTATACACACACACACACACACACACACACACACACATATATATATATATTAGTACAGATTGTTTAATTTTATTGCCTTTTTATCCCTTGTGCAGTGCCAAGGCACAAAATAGGCACCTGATAAATGCTTGTTGATTGATTAATAAATTAATTTCATAGGTGGTCAACATTTCCATTGGTAGACTGTATACTGCTGATGTCTTATTTATTTTTATATCTCCCTTAGCACTCATGACAGTGCCTTGCCTGTGGGAGATGCTCAATCAATGTTTGCTTAACAGAATATGAATCAGAAATAAAATTCACAGAGCATCACCTTCTGCAGTATTTCTCCCAGTGAGACACAGTGATGGTCAGGGGATAAATGTCTGCAGACATTGCCCCAGGTAAGCCTCATTACAGTCATGTTTTCACATTTCAGTGGAACTGTTATAAGACTCCAGAGTAGTTGAGGATAAAATGGATTTGAAACAAACATGGCTCTACATTTTTATATTGGGGTTTTAAAGTGGCATGACTGGAATTCTTTCTCTCTTTGTTGCCACTCCACTATTCAGAATTTCCCTTTTATGTTCAAGGGTACCACCTTCCTCCTAGTCACCTAGACTCAAAATCTAGGTGTCATCCTTGACTCCTCATTCTCCCTCATCCCCTAACTTTAGCTAAGTTCTGTCAATACGACCTTCATATCATCCCTCATACATGCCCCTTTGTTTCCTCTAACACTGCCACCACCCTAGTAAGGGTCTTTATTGTGTCCAGTCATTTCCAGTGACTTTCCCTTATATCTCTCCCTCCTCATCTCTGCTTCTTGACTTCCCTAGCTTCCTTCAAGTTCTAGCTAAAAGTATACCTTCTATAATTTAACTTTCCAGATCCCTCTTAAATCTAATGCCTTCTCTCTTGATTATTTCCACTTTACCCTGTACATGGCTTGTTTGTACTTAGCTGTTTGCAAGTTGTCTCACTGTGAGTCCTTCGAGAAAAGGGATTTTTTTTTAATATCTCTAGTACTTAGCACAGAGCCTAGCACACAGTAGGTGCTTAATAAATGTTTATTGACTGACAGTGACACATCTCCTTGCTGTTCCTCATGCAAGATACTCCATCTCTATACTCTGTACTTATTCACTTGCCATCCCCTATCCCAGGAATGCTCTCCCTCTTATCTCTGCCTCTTGGCTTCCCTGGCTTCCTTCAATTCCCAGCTAAAATTCTATCTTCTTTAAGAAGTCTTTCATGATTCCCTTTAATGCTAGGGCTTTCCCTCTGTTATCTCCAATTTATCCTATGAAACAAATTATCTATCTATCTATCCATCTGTCTAAATTTAATTCTACATAGGTGTTTGCATGTTATCTTCACCTTTTGACTGTGAGTTCCTTGAGAGCAGGGGAGATCCTGGAAGCCAAGATGGCAGCGCAGAGGAAGAAGCTAAGCTCTCCCAACATTCTCCTGCGAACAGCTTTAAAACAATGCCTCAAATTGAACTCTGGAGCAACAGAGCCAACAAAAAGTCAAGGTAAGACATTTTTCCAGCCCAAGAAAACTGAGAAGGAGCGGTCTATGACACAAAGGTCTGAGCAGACCTGAATTCCATGTGGTGGTAACATCGGCTGGGGGCTTGAGGGCAGCAATAGCAGTACCAACAGATTCAAGATCTCTCAGGCCAGTGACAGCAAGGGGATCTGGCAACTGGTCAGAAAGAGATTACAGGGTACCCTTGTGCTAGCCTTGGGCACAGGACAGGATGCTGTTTGTCACCTCCACTTGCTATACCCCCTTCAAAGTCACCAGGGTGAGAAGACCACTTGCAACACAAAGGATCAGGGACCTTGAGGAACAGTATCACTTTCTGTCCTAGGGGAACAAGGATGCTAAGGACCAATATTGCTTATAGCTGCAAGGAATAAGGGGCCCTTCCTAGGTAACAACCAGATGTAGACCAGGAAAGCAGTGACCACACCTCTCCCTGCATCACTCCAATCTGAAGCCACTGAAAACTTCGAAATACCCAAACTATCTCTGAAAACAGCATTGCAAAAAGAGTCTAAAGCTTGGGACAGTGTCCACCCACCCACATCTATAGAACAAAGTCCAACTTTAACACAAAGTTCAAAATCAAGAAATAGCTAGGGAAATGAGGAAACAACAATGACAAAAGTAATCTGGACATAAAAATCTACTGTGGTGACTAGGAAGGTCAAGACACAAACTCAGAAGAAAACAACATCAAAATAGTACAAAAAAAAGCTTCAAAGAAAAAAGTGAATGAGATACGATTTCAGTAAGAATTGCTGGAAGACCTAAAAATGAGTTTCATAATCTAATAAAAAAGGTGGAAGAAAAATTAAGTAAAGAAATGAGAACAAAATTAAGGAAAAATAATTAACTGCTCGGTAAAAGAGACACAAAAATACCGAAGAAAATAACACCTTAAAATTGGCTAAATGGTAAGAGGTATAAAACTTCATTGATGAAAATAAACTCCTTAAAAAAACAGAATTGGCCAAATGGAAAAAGAGGTACAAAGATTCACTGAAGAAAATAATTACTTAAAAATTAGAATAGGGTGAGTTGAATCTAATGGCTCCATGAGATATCAAGAAGCAATAAAACAAAGTCAAAGAATGAAAAACATAGAAGAAAATGTGAAATAATTCACGAGGGGAAAATCAAAAAAAAACCATAGGGGAAAATAACCTAGAAAATTGATAATGGAGAAATTGTTTAAGAATTATTAGACTGCAAGAAAGCCATGATCAAAGAAAGAGCCTAGACCTCATAGTTCAAGAAAATTTAAAGGAAAACTGTCCCAATATTCTAGAATGAGAGGATAAAACAGAAATTGAAAGAATCTATTGATCACCTCCTGAAAGAGATCCCAAAATGAAAACTCCCAGAAACATTATAGACAAATTCAAGAGCTCCCAGGTCAAAGAGAAAATATTTCAAGCACCCAGAAAGAAACCATTCAAATATTATGAAGGTACAGTCTGGATCACACAGAATTTAGCAGCTACCACAATAAGGAGTGGAGGGTTTAGGATATATTATTTGGTAAGGCAAAGGAGTTAGGATTACAACCAAGAATAATTTACACAGCAAAACACAGCATAATCCTTTGGGGGAAAAGATGAACATTGAATTAAAGGACTTTATTTAAAGCATTGCTGATGAAAAGATCAGAGATGAATAGAAAATTTGACTTTGAAATATTAGATTCAAGAGAAGCATAAAAAAGTAAACATGAAAGAAAAATCATAAGGGACTTAATAAGGTAAAAGCATTTACATTACTATATGGGAAGATGCCACATGTAACTCCTAAGAACTTCCATCATTTTAAAGGCAGGTAGAAGGACACTACATAGAGGACAAAAGAGAGAGTTGATTAAGTTGGAATGAACTAAAAAAAATGGATAGGTGACAAAAAGAAATGCAGTGGAGAAGGGAGAAGGGAGAGGAAGAATGGGGAAAGTTTTCTCATATAAAAGAGCTGAAGAGCTTTTATAGTGAAGGGGAAAATGGGGGGTGGGCAACATTTGAACCTCACTCATTAAAATTGGTTCAAAGAAAGAAGAATATATGCACGCACACACACACACACACACACACACATTCAATTAGCTATAGAAATCTATCTCACTCAATAGTGAAGTAACAGGGGTAGGAATAAAGGGAAGGGGGAATGATAAAAGGGAAGATGGATTAAGTGAAGCAGTGGCCAGAATAAAAAACAGACTTTTCATGAGGGACAGGGTAAAAAGAGAGAGAAGGGAAAAAAAAACAGAAGCAAATATAATAGAGGGAAATGCATAGTTAATAATCACAACTGAATGTGAATGGTGAGAATTCACCCTTAAAGTTGAAGCAGATAGAAGAATAAATTAGAAACCAGAATCCAACAAGATGCTGTTTACAGGAAATACATTCGGAACAGAGAGAGTTAAAATAAGGGGTTGCAACAGAATCTATTATGCTTCAGCTGAAACAAAAAAAGAAAGGGGTAGGAATCATGATACCAGATGAAGCAAAGGCAAAAATAGACCTGATTAATAGAGATAAGCAAAAAGGCTTTATGGACAATGAAGTAATATTAATACTAAAAATGTATGCAGGCCCATAATCCCAGGCAAATTTTAGGACAAATTACTTATTCAGCAGTTTGGAACACATAGAAAAGAAGTCACATTCACTAGAAGCCAACATAGATTCACTAAGAACAATTCAAGCCAGGTATATTTTTCTTTACTGGCTCATTCAAATGGTAGGACAGGAAAATGCAATAGGAAAAGCATTTGACAATGTCTCTCCTGATATCCTTGTGCAAAAGATAACAAAATGCAGACTGAATCCTGCAAAACTGATTTATAGCTGGTTGGATGACTATACAAAAATATTGACTAATGGATTGATACTGATCTGGAGTGAAGTCTATGGACTTCACTAGTATCTTACTACAGCATAGTCCATTCATCTGTTTTGCTCAACATTTTTATCAATGAACTTGTGAAGACTTTAAGAGCTATCATTCATAAAATGATATACTTAGTTTGCATGTGAGACAAATCTAAGATGGATAACTAATTTATTGGATCAATAATATCAATATCCAAACAGATTTCAATGGGATAGAAGAATAAAATGAATCCAGGAAGATGAAATTCAATAGGGATGAAAGTAAGGTCATAATTTTAGGACTTTTGAGCCAGCCGTACAAATATGGAATGACAGCCAAGTGAGGGGAAATAACTAGAAACCAGTTCAACTGGAAAAGATTTAAGCTTTGAGATAATTACATCTTCAATATGCCAATGGGAGAAATTGGCTTCCAAAAAAGCAAATGAGACGTTGATTAATAAGAATAGTGCCCAGAAAATTCCATTAAAGTTTTCTTCTTATGCCTCACATGGAATATAGGTAATTGGCTTCTTTAAAGGCTATGCCTGCTATCTAAAACATTAATCTAGGGTAGCCCATTTCATAATGGTCTCATGAGATTTCTCTAATTACTAATAAGTACTTTCATTTTGGCTTTTACTTGAGCAGAATATTGTGGAAATGTGAGTATCTAGCTGGTGAGTGGATTAGATAGAGGCCAAGATTCTATGATTCTTATTTGCTTGGATCTGGAGACTTGAAAATATGAGATAAAAGTGTGTAACTCAGACAAATGAAGGTATATATGCAAAATGTTTTAAACAGTAATGTGCTACATGTTATCTATTATTACTTAGAGTATTTAAGTATTTTATTATCTCCTCTCTTATCTTGGGCTCCAATCCCTTTGGATTATATTGTTGTGCCCTTTCCAATTTTGAGAAAATTCTTAATATTTTTGAGTAGGGAGATCTGAGTTCAAATCTCGTCTTAGACATTTACTAGCTGTGCAACCCTTAACCTGTCTGCCTCGGTTTCCTTAATTACAAAATAGGAATAACAAAAGCACCCATCTCCCAGGGTTGTTGTAAAGATCAAATGAGATAATATTTGTAAAGTTCTTAGTACAGTGCCTGTCATATAGTAGGGGGTTAGTACTTGCTTACTCCTTTTCCACTCCCCTTCCCTTCAATAGAAATGAACAATGCAAAATCATTAAATAATTAAGTTTTCTCTTTTTGATGTGTTGCAATAATACCATCTTCTCCACGCTCTGAGCCTATCCCTTTCTTGTTCATTTGAAAATGGAAATTTTTTTCATCCTTTTCCATTGCTGTTAATTTGTTTCCTCAAGTCTTAATTTATTTGGGCTATAGCCTGGATGAGAATTTTATTATAAGTCCAAATAACTCTTTTACAACATTTTTAAAATTTCATACCACTCATGAATTTGTCCTCGGCATGTGCCCCTATAGCTGTCTTTTGCACAAATTGCTAAAAGAAAAAGGAAAAAAAAACTGAGTCTGTTAGAGAGCTTCCTATGTTGCCAAGTTGTTGTTTTTTTAGATCCCTCTCTCTCTCATTTCCTTTTTCTTCCACAAGAATCATTACACAATAATCAAATGTTTTTGAGGATCTTTTATATTGATTTCTTTTAAGCCCAAATTGATGTCTTTCATGGCCCGAGCTGTGATCTCAGACTACATTTCCTAGCTGTTCTGGAGGTAATGCTTTGAAAAGATAATTTACTATTCATTCATCTTCCATTATGTATCTACAAAACAAAAGAACTCTGGATTGTCAGAATAAATGAAATGGAACAAAACAAACCTGAATGAAATTCACCCAGGAAACTATAAGCAGAACATCTCAAATATATTTTCAAGAGCTATTGTCCTTGTGATCAGATGGAGAAATCAATAGAGTTAAAAACATAAATCAATCTTGCTTTCACCAGCATTGACAGTTTTTTCTTACAAAAATGGTATGTTCCTCATTGATTTATCTGGGTGCACATTTTCCCTTTTGTTACTCCACACTCTCATTAATTCCACAGGCCACTCAGAGCCCCAGATCACTTTGATCTCTATTTCCCTTGTTTTGCTGAAACCAATAAATTTTGTTTAATTTCAGGAAATGGGTGATTTACTGCAAAGTTTTCCTTTGAAGATGCTTCTAATTATTTGTGATGCTCAATAAATGCTTTTTACTTTTATTTAGTTGGATAAATATTGTCACCAAGGACAAAATTATTAGTCAGAAAGATAAGAAAGCTCAGTCATAATTTTAAAACTCTTTAATAGTCCATGTGGAAACTAAGCCATCTTGCAACACTTGCAACAACAACTTGTTTTGTCCGTCTATTTAGCTACCTATATTTGGTTTTGCATTGTTTAACCAGATCTTCTACACAGTTTTTTAAGCCTCAATTAAAATAATACTGAATGTGGAACAACAGCTATGTATACAACATCTCAATACCAAGGTAAGTTATTTTAATATAGATGTTAAAAACAAGCAACACCCTTAATTAAGTTAGAACATACACCCATATACATCTATTGGCAATAGATATTTTTCCTAAATAGTCAAAGGTCATAAACATGGAGCTGAGAGAGACCTTAGAAATCATCTAGTTCATCCTCTTCATTTTACAGATGAAGAAACTGAGGCAAAAGGATTAAATGACTTGCTCAGTCATACACCTAGTCAGTGGCTAAACTATGATTCAAACCCAGGTTCTGTGACTCTAAATTCACTCCCTCACTGTCTCAATGTATATAACATTTTGGGAGTAATCAAATACTATTTAAAATGTACTAATAGACGTCTTCATGTAAAGATTTCTTTTGCAAAGTGAAGAATAGTTTTGTAATATAAATAATCATTATGTAACACAACTGTTCTCTAGCTCCAGATCTGGGTATCAGAACTAACCTTAAGTTGGTTTATTAGTATACTAATATAATAGTGAAGTGGGTGATGTATCTTTTTATTATTCTACATTCGCAATGCGGGACACACACACAAAATCCCATCTACTCTGGTTTCCTTGCCACCACCTAACCTATCTCTCTTAGCTGTTCTCAGCCCTAGTTTAAAGGGAGATTAATATGGTTCAATGCTGCTTTAAGATAATACTAATAAGATGAACAACCACCAGCATTTGTACAGTGCTTAAGCTGTGAAAATGCTTCATACTACCTCATATTATTCTTACAATAATCTTGTGAGATAGGTGCTAATATTATCCCCATATAACAAATGATGAAACTGAAACTGAGATAAGTCCAATGACTTGCCCAGGGCCACACAGTTAGGTTAGTAAGTGTCTAAAGCAAGATTTGAACTATGGGCTTCCTGACTCCTAATCTAACATTCTATCCACTGTACTACCTAGCTGAATAATAACTAAAACTGAAATCTTCCATCACTATCAACCTGCTTCTACATGATACATACCTATGAATAGAGGATATGGAAAAATATATGGGATAGAGATGAAAAAATATGATTTAAAAATTCTAGAAACAATTATGTTTTTACTCAAAAGATCTCACAGATTTTACCACACGTTCATCACCACAGGCAAATGTTTTGTTGAGTTGTTTCATTTTAATTCCACTATCATTTTTTACTTCATCTGATTTTCCAATGTGAGTGCTATGAGCCTTGAACACACTGATGAATTTCCTTAAGAGGTTGGCTTCCAACAGGGCCAGCATCTGTATATTTTAAATGGCCTGGATTTTTCAAGATGTACAAAAGCCGTAGAAGTACCAGGATAAATTCAATACAAACATAACACCATCTTTTGCAGCCAATATCTCTGGTAACCTAGATTTGTAGGAAACTAATAGAAATCCACAAAAATAAGAAGTACTTTTCAACAGGTCAAAGGATATGAACAGTACAAAGAATGTTCCAAATAATAGTAGAAATGAAAACTAAAAGAACTCTGAGTTTTCATCTCACACCCAGTAGATTTGGCAAAGATGACAGGTTGAAAGTGATAAATGCTGGAAGGGAAGTGGGAAGAAAGGCATATGAATGCACTTGTGAAAGAATTGTGATTTCATCCAACTGTTCTGGAAAATGATTTGGGATTATATTAGAAAAGGCACTAAATACTCACATACCTTTTGAAACACCAACATCATGCTACAAAACATGTATCTCAAAGAGGCCAGCACCCCAAAATAGGCCTATATATTCCAAAATATTTATAACAACACCTTTGTGTAAAAACCTGGAAGCAAAGTGAGTATTCATTGACTAGGAAATGGCTAGATAATTTTGTGTGTATGAATATAACAGAACGGTATAGAGCCATAAGCGATGGGAACTAAATTGGAGAAATCTGGGAATATTTTTCTGAGCTGATTCAAAGCAAAATCAGGATAACAAATTATACAATTACAACAGTTATATAAAGGAAAACACTGAAAGACATCATAACTTTGAGCAATGCAGTGGACAATTTTATTTTCAGTATACTCATGATAAAGCATCTCTCCTCAGTAGAAAAGAAGTATACTTTAAGTGCAGCATGAAGCATATGTTGTCAGACAAGGACAATGTGTTGATTTATTTTACTTGGTTCTACTTCACTGTTACAGGGAAGAGTGTTGAGCGGGCAAGGAAATCACTGAAAAGTTACAGCAACATTAAAAAATGTTAAAATAGTACATACATATATACCTATATACACATGACAAAAGGAAAACCAATGTACTCTAACTTCTACAGAATTTATTGGGCGACAGAAGTCCAAATTAGCTATCTAATTATTTCCCAAATATGTTATTAAAGTGATATTGCCTTGTACCACTTTTACATGTCAACAAAGATATAAATTGCTGACCACAAATCATGTAGGGGAAAAAAAGTGAAGAATAGCAAGCTAAAATGATCCAAAACTTTTCTGAAACAGTATTTTGTTTAAGTTTCTGAAGCCCTTGAAGTGAAGTTTCCACTACAAATAAAATAGTGGATCTCAGTTTTACAGATTTTGAGCTGGAAGGCTCTTTACCACCTAGTTCAAACCTCCTCATTTTACAGATGATGAAAGTGAGGTACACAGAGGTTAAGTCATCTGCTCAAGGTCACAAAGGTAGTAACAGACACAGGATTTCAACTTGGGTCCTCTGCCATCAAATTCGGTGTTCCTAAGTAGTAAACACCAATTATACAACTTGAATGTCCTGTTTACAGTTTAGAGCTATCTAGAGATAAACAAATAAGGCTAGTTCTTCATGTAGTTACATTGTGTTGAAGAATATGCCACAAAATTATCAGTCCTTGTTTCTAGGTAATGGATCCTTCATATTTTTTCCCATAAAGTTAAAAAAAATCCACTAAGCTATTAAACATAATAAAGTAATTTAAAATCTTTGCAGACATAATTACTTTCTCCTGGTTGTCTAACATCTCATTAGCAAACTATTAGATCGGGCTAAATTTATAATACTGACAACTCTAAGCCCCAACTTGCAAGTAAATAGGAATGTAGCTTTATTTTTCCTTTGCAAATGTCAGGAAAACAGAAATGCTGAAGCATCTTAAACTGTAAAAGTAAATGCAATTCAGCTGAAAGAACAGAAAAGAGAAATATAAATTTAAGGGGGAGACAGGATACAGAGACTGACAAATTTGTAGGTAGTTTAAAAAGTAAATCTCATAGCCTAATTATTCCTAAAAGTAGAAGGTATAAAAAAATGCAACCTTTCACTTGAATATTTTCTTTATGAGACTGTTTAAACAGCTACAGCCTGAGGCCCAAGATTAAAGTTGTCCTTAAATTATATTACCTATCACAAAAATTTAAATATAGGTTAACGAAATCTTGAACTCTTCTCGGACTCTTTTATATATATATATATATATATATATATATATATATATATATATATTCTAAACAGATTCCAAGTAAGTTTTAACAGCTCCCAATTAAATGAATAATCCAGAGTTTCATTTTTCCACCTTAAAATACAAGTGGAAAACTAGAAACATGGCAAAAATCAGAAACAGAGATGATAATTTCATGAGTTAAAAAGACTACATCCGTTACTGAGGTGAAGAAAAATTGCACTGTATTTTTTAATGAATTTTAACTCACTGTCTTGTCCTTTTGTCAACTCTATTATCTTCTTTTTCTTAACACAAAATTGAAAATACTTCATCATTAACAAGTAGTAATAACAATATAGTGTCTATCCTTCATATATAGGAAGATGATTCTATTGACTTTATCTCACAGGTCACCTGCAATGAACTGTTTATTTGTTTTGTGGTTGTTTTGGTAATGGGCTGCACTTTCTTATGTACTTAAATATAGGCTGTACTTAAAATAGGTAATTAAAATAGGTAATATCCTAGTCCCCAGACATAAGTTGTGTGATACTAGGTAAGATACTCAATGCATCTCTTTGCCTCAGTTTCCTCATCTGTAAAATAAGAGGGATATACTGGGTAGCTTCTAAAGCCAAGAAATAGTTTATATCTATGTATCATGTTCACATGTTTACTCATTTTCTAAAGAACAAGGTACTTGGCTCTTTAAAGAAATAACTAATTTTTCAAAGATGGTTGTTGTTTCCTATGAGTTTGTGTATACTTTTCACTGTCATAAATCCATATTCATCTCAACTATGATAATAATAACAATAAGTAATAACTCAACATTTACATAGAACTTACGTGCTGGGCACTATGCTAAATTCTTTATAATTTTGATATCATTTAATCCTCACAACAATCCTGGGAGATAGGTAGGTGCTATTATTATTCCCATTTTACAGATGAGGAAACCAAGGCAAACAGAGATTAAATGACTTGTCCAGGGTGACACAGCAAGTAAATTTAACATAACCTTAGTAGATAATCTTCAAGAGGTACACTGGCCAAAGAAATACAATTGGTGACTAATTTTCAAGTTGTATACCTCTCTGAACTTAGCTAGGCTATCCTTCCCATGACAGATATGTAGTCCACTTGGTACCCATGTTAATTTAAAACAAAACAAAAAACAATTCAAATAATTTTGTCCTTTGCAGACATAACCCTGAGTAGCTCATGTACTTTGCAATCTCCTTCTCCAGTGGTAGTGATGAATTTGCTTTCAATCATCCACCCTTTTGGATAGTATATACAAAAACAGAATCATGTGGTCTACTTTAGTCTCTGTGGAAGCCAATTGCAAAGTAATAGGTTTTAAAGATCTCTATTAAGTGATGGATTAGCCAGCCTATCTTCTTTGAAACTTTGATGTCATCAGCAGCAATAAACATGGTGATGCATATCCCTATTTTTAGTATCATAGTTTGATGCCTCAGTATAAGAAATGTTTCATTTTTTATGTGTTCTTTAGTTATTAGGATGGGTGGATCATGACAAGTTAAGTCTCCTGCTAAGAGTATCCTTTTAGAGTGATGGCAAACTTTGTCCCATGTCCCATCCCTCAACCCCCAACCTCCCTCACCTTACTCAACTATTTTAATAGCACTGTGGAACAAACACAATCCCTTTCCTTACCTTAGAATGCCTCCCTGGAAGTTGAGGCTATCGCTTTTTGATATAATTGGTGATACTCCCCAATCAACTCTGAGTCCTTTATGTTGCATGCTAGTCTCATGTTCTTTCCTATCTATCATAGTTCTGCAGTCTACTAGGTATTGGTAATAATCCTATCACTTTCATGAAAATGAAACTTCCTAGGATTCTTCTTTTTCACTCAGGATTAGCAAGGGTAAATAAAAATGTGGTAGCATTGGGGCTGGTAACAACAAAGTCAAAAGGGAAACCGGCTAGCTTCATAGCAAGAAAAGTATTCCATAGAAGCAGGTCATAAGATGTGCTACCTGAATAATAAGAAAATGATTGTTCACATAGTTCTGAGCCCACACAAGGCCTTGTACTGAAGGACTGCTAGAGAAATCAAGTGTAGCAGTTCTCCTATGTTGTACTGGCTGCCTGTAGAGTGTATTGCCAATCAATCTGGCAAGCCTCTAATGGCATTTCATTCTCATTGACAGTGATAACTAAGGTGCATAGAGTGACTACAGGAAAAATCCAAGAATGGAAACCATAGTTCTATAAAAGGGCATGTTTTAGGCCTTACTGTAATTTAACTTCAACATCAGCAACAAAATGGCCCAGGTCATCTTTACAGTCAGTGAAATGATTTACATCCAAGGGTCCACTTTTTACCCTCTGTGTCTCCATAGGTTAAAACGCTGTGGAAAGATGTCTTTGTTGTGATAGTCATGAATGGTTCAAACCAGAAGTGATAGCCACTTTGGCCCAGACAATGAGGGGCCTGAAGTAAAAAAGGTCAATAAGGAGTCTATATTGTAACAGAACATAAGGAAGTACTGTCCTCAACTGTCAAAAGAACCTTGGAAGATTGCGTGTTAAGTTAGTGGTCAGGGCTAAAGACTCCAATCTGTCACAAGAGATGGGGCAGCAAGGTGGCAGAGTGGATAGAGCACCAGCCCTTGAGTCAGGAAGACTCCTTTTCCTGAGTTCAAATCTAGCCTCAGATACTTACTAGCTGTGTGACCCCAGGCAAGTCACTTAACTCTGTTTCCCTCATTTCCCTATCTGTAAAATGAGCTGGAGAAGAAAGTGGAAAACCAGTCCAGTATCTTTGCCAAGAAAATCCCAAATGGGGTCACAGAGTTGGACACAACTGAAAATGACTGAGCAACATTACAAGAAATAATTGCATTTTTCCTGCAAACCTAGAAACCTCCTTACCAAAAGTGTTTCTTAATCTGCATATTCAACTCATGCTGGAGTACAGTGGCCTATCCTTGAAGTTCTAGAGTCTTCAGATAGATAGCCTTCAAGGTAGCAAATGGCTCCCTCACTGTTTGAATTTGGTATATATTGGGGAGGGGGATGGAGAGTTGTTTTGTTTGGTTTTTCATGAGAAAAGAACATCTAATCTAAGCCCTTAGAAACAGGACCTCCCTCAGGTGAGGAAAGGATTGCATCCAAGAAATTAACAAAAAGTAAGCAGAACCCTATGCTTTAGAAGGAAAGAAGTTCCAGTACGATTTCAAAAATTATATTACAAAATGAAGGAAACATTCAACAACAAGAAGATTTTTTAACTGTGCCAGGTCAGAGTGACCTGTAGATACATGATTAAAAGGAAAATATATGCCTCCATCCCAGGAAAGATATTTACAAGGCTAAAGGCAGAAAGAGATCACACAGGGACCCATAACTCATGATGCCAAGTGTAGCTTTGACAGTGGAACTAAGAGCTAGTGATCACAAAGTCAAAGGAACTAAATAAGGACATAACTGATCACATACTGATATCCCAGCAAAGGGTGTAGAGGTGATCATAGGTTCTTGAAGCATATTACAAGCTCAGAGGGCATCAAGCATACCAGAAAAGTTTATGGAGTATGGCCCCTGAGCCAGACTGAGTCTACCGTCTCAGAATTAGTCTAGCTAAGTACAGAGAGGCTTATTTATCATGGTGACCCCTGAAGCAAACAAAGAACAACAAAAAAAAGAAATACAAAATGGCCCTGACTGCTATGTAGAACTTCTGCTTCTATAGTGAAAATAGTACAGTGACAATAAGGGGGGGGGGGGAGTGCTAAGAAAAACAGTTTTTAAATCAACCATTGAAAATGAATTTAACTGTTTGTACCATAAATGTGAGATCCTTATCCAATGACTGCAGAGTTGACATGCTATTGGTGTAACTGAATTTTATCAATATTGTCATTCTTTCTCTAAATAAACCCAGAAGATATAAGGAAACTAAAGTTAAATGGAAGGATGGTTCACAGATTCTTCCTGGATATGAGAAAAAAAAAGTTGGCAAAGGTGGTTTCGTAATGTGACCAAAATCCCAAACACCCAGTATTTCATGGAAGGTTTAGTCATCTCCCTTTACAGCAGTCATGTGCATGGGAGGAAAAATATCATGAAAATAAACTCAGCTTTGGTTGCAGAGGATGGGGATTTAGAGAAATACTTTGGTACTCAACAAGACCTTACATATAAAGCAACATATATTTTAATACTTGGTGCCTTAAATACAAGAGCAAACATAAAATATGCTAGAAACATATATCAGAAAATATCTCAGGATCAAGAAACAAAAGAGGACAAACAGCTTTGTAGACTACATGGAAGTCTCATGTCTATATATCACAAATATTTTTTAAAGAATAGAATTGGAAGATGCTAAACATGGTAAATAAGAAACAACAATATTAAAAATGGCATTGACCTTATCTCAACAAACCAAAAGTCACTGTTTACTGATGTCAGTGTCATTTAAGAATTGACTGTCTGTGTGTAGTTAGTTCACTTAAATATTGCAGAAATTATCAAAATCAAGATTAAATTAGAAGGAAAGATAAATATGAGAAGGCATGGCATACAATTAGGATGGAACCAAAATGACCTAATCTAATAGGCTACTGAAAAAAAAATGGGAAAGGACATAGATACAGACTATTACCACATTCAACAGACTTTTGATCAATGTAAAGCAATTACCAAAACCCAGAGGCTAAAAGGGCCTAGAAACCACTTTGGCCAACAAACAGTTAATCTCCTTGACAACTGGAGACACAGAAGTCAAGGGTACATCAGATTTAGAATATGAACTCATTTTAATAATGTTACAGAAGAAGATAATAGAAGATTATGAGCAATATCAACTCAAAAAACAAAACAAAACAAAACAAAACCAGGGAAAGGGGGAGGGAGAAATTAGTTGTCAAAAGTCTGTTGTGAGACTCAGTAAGTCAGATCATTCTCAGAGTATTTAAAGTTGAACTCATAAGGAGTATCACAAACATAAGAAAACAGAATATATGTCAACAACCTCATTTGTATATTAACATCTAATTTCCCAATATGTTATTCAAGGAAAAGAAAATGTCACTAAAGGAAAGGAAGACAAGAAGAATAATTGGACCACGTTAAATATATACAGAAATCAGTGTTGAGGGTGACACAGTTTTCAGAGGAAAATGACCGGGGAAAAAATCAAGGATCATATAATTTTTGGCAATTTAGAGTATATCAGAAAACACTGACCATATCGCCACTTTCCCATCTCTAAAAAAAATCTTTATAAGGAATGATTTATATGGGTATTAGGTATCCTTGAGGAAAACAGGAGAGAGGGATTGACTACTAGACTTTTACAAAACCATAATTTACAGTAGACCACATACTTTTAGTTATATGATCAACAAAAAGATGCAGAGAATAAAAGATCTCCACTGTGCTTTGTTGTTGTTGTTGTTCAGTAGTTTTAATAATGTCTGACTTTTGGGGCAGCTAGGTGGCGCAGTGGATAGAGCATTGGCACTGGAGTCAGGAGGATCTAAGTTCAAATGCGGCCTCAGACACTTACTAGCTAGCTATGTGACCCTGGGCAAGTTACTTAAGCCCCATTGCCTCCAAAAGGAAAAAAAATGCAAGGACAATAAAAAGTAGAAAACTGGATAAGTTC
Source organism: Vombatus ursinus (assembly GCF_900497805.2). Lineage (NCBI taxonomy): Eukaryota > Metazoa > Chordata > Mammalia > Diprotodontia > Vombatidae > Vombatus > Vombatus ursinus. The sequence continues at coordinate 14,441,840 of NW_020954590.1, read as the reverse complement.
TGAAAAACAAGTTTATAAAAAAAAGTAATGTCAGACTTTTCATGACCTTTTTTGGGATGTTCCTGGCAAAGATCCTGGAGAAGTTTGCCATTTCCTTCTCCAGCGATGAGGAAACTGAGGCAAACAGGGTTAAGTGACTTGCTTAGGGTCACAGGGTCTTAGCCCAGATTTGAACTCAGGAAGATGAGTCTTCCTGACTCCAGGGCCTAGGTGGGCTCTATCCACTGTGCCACCCAGCTGCCCCAATCAGATCACTGTGACTGCCATGTGGAAGATGGATTAAAATAATGAAGTTTTGATGCAAGGAGGCCAAATAAGAGTTTCCTGCAACAGTTTGTGTGATATGCAATAAGAGCCTGAGAGTAGCTATGTGAGTGGAGAGAAAGGGACCAGTGCATGAAATGCTGTGAACTAAAAAAAAAAAAAAATGACAAGATTTGGCAACTAATTAGGCAGGCGTGACTACTACTTGGGGCAGTGTGAGGCTATGAGAGGCTACTTTCTCCCTACTAAGTTCCAAAGAGGAGAAAAAGATCAAACCAAGTCAAGAAAGGCAATTGTGACTAAATAATTAGTTGCCTGAAGGAATTCTCTCCTCCTGCACAATAATAGAGAAAATCACAGCAGGAATGAGGTAGGAGGAAGTCACAGGCATCTAAAACTAGACTTTCACATGGAGAATAATAAAGACTTTAATTTTCCTATTTTACATTACTATTATTTCCTGCTTCTGGAATAAGTGCTGTGTATCACTATCACATGATTTTTAAAATTCATTTCCTATTAAAAAACAGCATCCATTAAGATTACTTGAAAAAAATAATGATATATAAAATGATTGGTGCCAATAATGATGCTAGTGGTGTTGTTGATTATTCACTCACATGCAGTACTTTAAAAAAAAAAATCTAGTCAGCTACATGAGGAACTCCCTTGTGTGGAAACTCCTTCCACAGACTCAAATTGGAAATTTCTGTAATTAATAATGTTAGAGTGGTGTCTAGGGAATAGAGAGGTTAAATGATTTGCCTTTCATAACACAGGTTGTATGTCTCAGAGGCAGGCTTGAACCTATGGGTCCTTCTGATGCCAAAGCTAGCCAGTAGGCCATGCTTCCTCTCATGCATAGAGAATGTAATAGTTTTAATATAATAATAAGTTTACAAATTGATGCCCTAATGGAAATCATGCAACATAGAATGCAAACATGGCTGTGTCCATTTTTCAGATGAGGAAGCTATATAATTAAAAGATAGTGATTTCATTGAGATCACATGGCTAATTAATGGAAAATCAGGATTTGAATGAAAATCTTTTGACTCCCAGTCTTCAACTACATCATCTGACTCCTAAATGAAGCAACTGACGATAAAGACAAACGAACAAATAAATGTATCGTTCTTGGTTCAAAATGGTTCCACTCTTGTCTCATTTAATAGATTAAGAATTCAAGCAGTCGAGTCACCATGTTTGTCTAATAGTACAAACGATGCAGACGATGGTCAAAAACATTTATTCAGCACTTGCCATGGGCCAAGCACTGTGTTAATTTGGGGGAGGGTGGAGAGAGAATACGACAAAAATAGCTGCTGCTATTCCTTTTTAATATAATAAAGTTATCACATAACTCTTTTTTTCTTCCCTCACTCCCTTGAACTCGCCCCTCCCCATGTTTTGGAAATGCTTTTTTTTATTTCTTAAGTTCAGAATAAAATAAGTACAATTTTTAAAAACAGTTGCTGATTCAAAGAAATTATATTCTTATAGGGAAGACAACAGGATAGAGTTCTGCAAGACAAGTACAATTCTTGCTTCAGACTCTAGCTGTGTGACCCTTAGCAAGCCATTTAAACCTTTGTCTGCCTCAATTTTCTTATCTGCAAAATGGGGATAATAATAGCCCATCCCTCCCAAGGTTGCTGTGAGGATCAAATGAAAAAAATGTTTGTAAAGTATTTTGCATACCTTAAAGTGCTATATACATCCTAGCTATCATCATTATCATCATCATCATTATTATTAGACATCTGTCAGTGACATTCCTTCTGACATGCCACCCATCTGGGGAAAGCAACCAAGAAAGAAGTGTCTCAGTTGTATTCTCCTAGGTATATTTTGTGTGTCTATGACCAAACTGGTGCACTTCCTGGATGTCCTGGAACATAGAGTACTGGTGTCAAATTCAATTAGAAACAGATCCCTGTAGGCTACATACTGATTTTGAAAACTACAAGTTAACATGATCTATGTTGTACTGTATTTTGATTGATTTATTTATTGATTGATTGATTTGATTTGATTTCCCAATTACATTGTAATCTGGTCCCAGTACTTGGGAGTTTTTGTAAGGAACAAAGGCCTATGGGCTGGGAGTTCGACAGTCTGCTACAGAGTATAATTTCTTGATGATGAGCTGAGTCTGCTCAGATGTTGTTTCTTGTTCAATATAACCTCCTGAGAAAATCTCCTTTTCCTCAGAGTGGGAAAAGGTTTACTGGAGAGGATGAAAATCCTTTCACATTGGTTATCAAATCTGTTTCCTGACATATGTGTTCACTTATCATATTTTAGAAATCTTAAGCTATATACAATCATATTTAATTCAACATAAATTGAGAAATATGATACCTAACTCTTAAACTACTTATGTCACAAACATTTATATATTATGTATTGAAATATAAATATGAATTTGCTCTATGTATACCATTAAGCTAAGTCTATGCTACAAAGTTAGTGATCTTTTAAGTGCAAATTACCATGCACTTTTTTTTTAAAAAAACACAGGTTTTTGTTCTAATGGTTGTATGACTTCACAAAACTACCTACAATGAATGATTTGTTTACCAGCTAGACATATGACAGATGATATCTTAGCTCTAAATTCTATGATCTTTTTGTGGATCAAATATAATAATGTATAATAAATGGACTAATACTCACCTAAGCTTCTGGTTATACTGTTTAACTTTTTCCAACGAAGCAGCATTAATCTGGGCTTGAAATTCTTCCACTGAAACATTGTCTCGGTAATAATATCCTTCCATGCTCTCCAAGGCTGTGTGAAGGAAGAAATGTGTTGCTGGTTTTTTGTTGTTGTTGTTGTTTTTTGAGAAAACATATTGCTACTCTCTTTTTTTCATAGTGTAATCTCTCAAAAATCTTTTCTGACTCTACACAGCAGAGGATAAATTAAAGGCATGAGAGAAAATATCTTCAGGGAATCCAAATTATGCATATAAACAGTTCATGAATCCTTAAAATAAAATTTAATATTAACTTTTAACTACTCAGTGATTATCTCACTTACTATTTCACGATCACACAAAAAAATGAGAAATCTAGGTCTCTCCCTTATTTAAAACTTTCTTGTTCAAGTGTGATATTCTAAATAATAACTAACATAAGACCCAAACGTAAAACACAGCCCAAGTAACTAATCTACTAGCGATCTCTTCCTTCTAGATACATTGTATTTTGGGGTTTTTTTGTGATGCTAACTTACCTTGGTTTAATTTCTGTCTTCCTGAGGGCTCTTTCTCAGTCTCCTTCGGTAAATCATCAGTTCTATCATACTCCCTCAGGGTGAGTTTACCTCAGGGTTACTTTACAACTAGGGGCAAGTCCCTTAACCTGTCCAAATTTGAGTATCCTCACTTGAAAAATGAGGTGATGAGCGGAATAGATTGCCTCCAGTATCCATTCCACCTTTAAATCTATGATCCTATAAACAAGTTTAGATAAGAAGTAAATCCAAACAGACAGGCAATTGAAGTAGTTGCTAAAAATATCTATGCGTGTCACATATATGACACACATATATACCTTTAGCAATTGCATGTAAAATGTGTACAAATACATGGATAATATGTGAATGTATGTATGTGGTGTGTGTGTGTTTACGTGTGTAAACAGGGTGTTCTTAGTGAAGTTTTAAGCTAGTAAAGCTTTATATTTAAGCTATTAAAGCTTAAAACTTCACTAAGACCTTTGGAACATTCTGTATAATATATAATCTTTATTAAACAAACTGCTGTTGCTCAGTAATTTTCAGTCATGTTTTACTCTTTGTGACCCTTGGTGGGGTTTTCTTGGCAAAGATACTGGAGTGATTTGCCATTTCTTTCTCCAGCTCATTTGACAGATGAGGAAACTAAGGCAAAAAGGCTTAAATGACTTGCCCAGGGTCCCACAGCCAGTAAGTATCTGAGGCCAGAACTGAATTCAGGAAGATGAGTCTTCTTGATTCTAGGCCCAGAGCTCTAGCCACTGCGCCACCTAGAGGCACCTTATTAAACATATCTATTCACACACAATTCAACATAGACAAAAGGACCTCAAAACCTCAAAATCTTGCCTCAGATAGGAGGCCTTTTATCCTCTTTCTACCATAATATGTTCTATTCACTGCTGCCAAGATGGCGGGTATCTCAAGTTGGCAGACTGAAGCACACCCAAGAAGATACAGATAAAGATATAATGATAAGTTTTTAAACAGCAACTGCCACATATGGTAGACACAGGAAGAGATCCCATTAAAGATGTGCTACATATAAAGGATATGGTTAGGAAACTTTGAATCTGTGAAGGTTGCAAAAACTTAGTACCAAGATGGCCTAGTAACTCTATGAAGAAATTAGTACACAATGATGTCAGAATCAGGGATTTAATACCTCTCTATGCTCCACTCTATTTCTTTGTTTATACATTCATTCAACAAAAATTTATTGAGGATAACGTGGCTTTGGAGACGTGGGATTGAGTCCTGTCTCTTCTACTTGCTACCTGTGAACAAGTCAGATAATTTTCCTATAGGATTCTCAGATTCCTAATATGTAAAAAGTGGAAGGTTGAACCAGATGATTTCTGAAGTCTGTTCTTGCTTTAAATCCTTTGATCCAAAATGAAAGTACTGGGCACTCTACTTTCAGTATTTTTGTGGAAATATGGAAAATTTTTAATTTTCAGAGTTGGGCTTATTTATAAAGGGCCACCATATAAGGGATGTAGGATACCAAGGTGTTTTTTTTATTTTTAGGTTTTGGGTTTGTTGTTTTTTTTTTTTTTTTTGAGATGGAAGTCACCTCAAAGGTTTAACCCAACCCTTTTGCAGATAAGGCCTCTAAAACACCACATAGTTCAATGATTTACATGAAGTCACAGCAAAATAAAAGTGGCATAAATGGGGCCTGGTCCCTATCTCCCAGACCAGAATTATTTTTCCATAGATATAAGAACAGGAATGCATAGTACAAAAAGTTAGGAAGATCCAGGTCCAAGTCCTGTCTCTGACAAAATGAGCGAGTAACTTAATCTTTCAGGGTTTCAGGCAACTCTCAAAGACCACAGGTTGCCAATTGGCATCAGTGCACAAAGAGACCTCCCTACACAAATGAAAAGAAGGAAGGTATCGCTGCTCATGCACATGACCTGCAATTAGGTAGAACGAAGAATTAAACAAAATATGAAAAGAAGGTAAAAAGGACTTCAGGACTTAACAATTTAAGGGAATGCCTTATGAAGAAGAATCTTCAGAGAGGGAACTGGAAAAACAAGAAAGGCTCAAGGGATAATATAATTTTATTAACTCTCCATATTGGAGAGTCTGTAGAAGAATCTTCAGAGAGGGAACAGGAAAGATAAGGAAGGCTCAAGGAATAAAATAATATTATTAACTCAGTATTAGAGAATCTGTAGCATTTCAAATGAATCAATAAAAATTTAAACTATAGTTTAAAGTTGAGTTCATCAATGACTCAAATAAAATAAAAAAACAAACAAACCTCAAACTTCTAGTTACAAGCTGTCTATAACAACAAATACTTATATAATGGGAAACCAGATATCATATTTTCTTCTAAGTCTACCCCTAGTTGACTACTGCAATGCCTCTTTTGCCACTCTGTAGTCATGAGCACCAGGCCAATACAGTCTTAATTAGCTGCTTTGTTTTACAACTATGACAGACAAATCTCCCTCTTCCTAATTAATCTGAATTAGTTCTAAGACTAATCCAGAATCTATTACACAATTTTGCAAGATGAGACATATTTCACTTTTGCTACCTAAGCAAGGGTAGTTAAGACTGCAGTTCTACAGTCCTAAAAGGGAAAGAAAGTCAACAGTCTTAAATGCTAACTTCAACTGCCTTGCTCTGCCTTTAAAAAAAAAAACTATTCAATAATAATTTAACTGCCCTCACCAGATGATCATCTATAATCTTTGATTTAGTTCCTGCCTAGCCAAGAATATAAACTGAAATCCTGTTTCAGCACCAGGTTCACCTGCTAAAAATCTGTCTGCTGCTGGCGATCTTGACTTTATTTCCCTGTTCCTGTGTAAGGAGGAGAGAGTTGTAAAAAGAGTCCTACTCCATTTTAGTCTGATACCTTAACTGGATGAGAACACAACTCATTCAATTAATCAAAAGACCTTCTTTTAAATGGGAAGTCTCTGAAAGACATCTGATTAAATGAAATGCTAGACAAGAAGTCTGTTTTAATTGGGTATGGGATTTCTTTAGTTGGAATGGCAGGATTTCTAGAAATTGCTTGGAGGAGTCTGGGAAATATTGTATCTTACTGGAAACCAGAGATCAGCAGCAACTGCGTGAGGTGCCCAGGACAGATGGATAGATGGATGCAAATTCACCATGCTTAAGGGAACTTCTCAAGTACCCCAAGAATGGTAGATAGGAACTTGCAGCAACTAGGAGCTGGGAGGAGGAATCTTTTTGTTCTATGCTCTTCTTGTGCTTGAGCCTATTTTTTTTCCTAGTACTCTCTGTATTTGAGGGAGAGTGTGTCATTTATTTTTTTAGCCCTTTTAGATAGGGGGAAGTTTTGTATCAACTACTTTTAATGTTTTACCTTAGTAAACCCCACTTTCTAAAAGCTGCTTAAGGCTGGCTGTCCAAATGAATTTCAACCGCTAATGTTGGGAGTAATTGTTGTTGTTTGTCCTTCATTCTCAAAGAAGACCAATGACATCAGAAAGGTGATGTCTTGACTTGTAAGCAAGGGAATAATTATAAGTAAACACACAAGTAGGGCCTCAATGTCTTTCTAGAATTGCCCCTAAAGGTGAGATGTAGCCAGAGGGAGTGGAAATGGGAGTTGAGATGAGAATGCCTCAGAGTTTAAATGGGCTTTATTGCATTTCTGCCCTACCTTTCCTCTCTTCTACTGCCAACCTGAATTTTGGACCAATTGCTTTCTCTGATCCTTAATAATTGCATATTCCTTAACCCTTTGTCTTGCCACCTAGACTCTTGACATTTCTTGCTTTCTGGTAACTATATGTTATATGCTAACTAAATTTTGAATCTTTAAGTGATAATATCCAATTGGGAAGGTCCTCTCTTGTGTTGCTGCCTATGATTCATCAGAGTTTTTTAAATGTTACCAAGGAGTAGTAGCACAGTGTCTGACACATAGTAGGTATTTAATAAATGCTTGTAGAATAGACGCAGGGAAAGAAAAACAGGAAGATACCACTTTATGTATTCTTTGCTTTAATGAAGATACCTAGTATTTCAGAACATCTCCGGGGGTGATGTTGAAACTGAATTTATAGAAGTCTTTTTTGTCCTTATCCAATCCCATTTCTTTTTGGAGATCTAAGGAAGAAAACATAGGACTAACATTTAAAACTAAAAACTCAATATAAACTTGTATCCTAGGAACAGTCTCCAATTGGAAATCTTTCTCCATTTCCTACCTTTTTCAATTACCAGATGCTAATCTCTACTCAGGCTACCGTCTGAATTTCCTGTGTCTAGATCCAGCTAATGAATACTAAGGAAAACTAATGATTCTTGTGCATTTTGTGAATGCTGAAGAACAATCTGTACGCTTATTTAAATAAACAACCTTTGTTATTGCCAGATCATTAAGAAGACCAACTGTTTCACATTTTTTTAACCTCTATAGGACCTCAGCTGCTGAAATGTTCCAATAAAACTAAAGTACTATATAAAAGTGAGCTATTATGATTTTATTTCCATTTCCTCTGAATCAATTTACTTAAATAAAATTTCAGAGTGATTATAGTTGTTTTATAGAATCATACTTAAGCAAATATCTGTTATAATATATTCATTACTATCTATAAGCTAACTGATTAAAATGATAAAATTAAGGAAACATCTTTATCTTCCCCCTTTTTTTAACTGGCTGTGGAGTAAGATTATTCTGCTTTCAATGAAAGATGCCACACATAGTCAACAAGAAAACTGACTCAGTGCCATCTATGATGTCAAGAATCAAGGTAAAGATAGCAAGATGTTTCCATTATTATAAACTTTCTCTACTAGGCCCTTCTCTTTTCTGATACCTATCACTTTTAGAGAAGGAATAGAGCATTATGAAGATAGAAAGGCAAACTTAGAGGCAGGAAGACGCTTCTGACACATGCTTCCTATGAAACCCTGGGCAAGTCACAACTTCTCAGAGCTCTGGGCAATGCTCTGAGACTTTAAGTTTCAGGAAAGCAACAATTTACATTGGTGGAAAATTCCTCACCTTGCAGTTTGCTTTACCAATGAAATCACAGGTCTAGACCCTCCTCTATTACTTATATAACCCTCTACAATGACACAAACTACTTTTAGCTCAAATTCTCTCCTTAACATTACATGCTTATTTAAAAACTATTTTGCTCATCTCCTTTGCTGTGTTGAGGGATAGGAAGAAAAGAAAGGGACTGAGTCTATTGGGAAAAGATCTGGGTCAAATTCTGTCTCAGTTTGGTACAAACTGGGTGACCCTGGACAAGTCAGTTAATCTCTCTGGGCCTTAATTTCCTCATCTGCAAAATGGAGAAATGGTTCTGACATTATATCCAACTTAGAGCTATTAGGAAGATCAAAAAAGAAAAAAGTTTACAAAGGTCTTTGCAAACCTTAAATGCTATATACAAGTCAGTTACTATTGTCACAATCATGATCATCCTCATTATTATTCTCATGACAATCTTTACTATTCTTCTAAAACTAATTGTTGCTAAAGGGTCCTTATAGGTATCCCACAATTATTTTTAAAAGTATTTAACATTGAGAATAGGGACTATCACTGGAAATGTACAGCATTTAAAAATAGCAATTAATCACTCAACTATCATTTATTAATCATCTACAATATGCTAGGCAGTATACTAGGTACTAGTGATATAAAGATGTTAGGGGAGAAATGGACTAAGTCAAATCTGTGACTGCTGTCTGGATTTTCCTAGGGAAATCATCAGTTAGAAGAAATCTCAAAGTATATATATATATATGTATGTGTATATGTGTGTGTGTGTGTGTGTGTGTATATGTATGTGTGTGTGTATATATATACTTATACATGCACACACTCACACACACACACACACACACACACACACACACACACACACACACAC
>NW_020954590.1:14347005-14432428 GCF_900497805.2 Vombatus ursinus | reverse complement strand
CACACACACACACACACACACACACACACACACACACACACACACACTATAGGCAGCTAGGTGGTGCAGTGGATAGACTACTGGGCCTGGAAGCAAGAAGACTCCTCTTCTTGAGTTCAAATCTGGCCGCAGATACTTACTAGCTGTGTGACCCTGGGCAAGTCCCTTAACCCTGTTTGGCTCAGGTCTAAATGGCAAACTACTCCAGTATCTTTGCCAAGAAAACTCCAAAACAGGGATACAAAGAGTCAGATATGACTGAACGACAGCAAAGTTACATACATCCTCTAGACCAGAGGTGTCCAACATGAGTTCCATGGGCTGCGTGTGACCCATGACACTCCTGGGTGCAGCCTGAACCAGATTAAAATGTAATTGGGAAATACTTAATTAAATAAATTAATTAAATAAAAATACAATAAGACACATAAAATGTGCAACCCACGGGGAAAGTGTACTTTTCTATTTGAATTTGACAATACTACATTAGAAAACACTTCATTAATAGAAAAAGAAAATTCTACAACGTTCTAAAGACTTTATTCCATCTCTCAAATCTCTTGCTAGGCAATGCAGTAGATAGAGCAGGGGTGGGGAACCTAAGACCTCAAGGTCCTCTAGGGCCTCAAGTGCGGCCCCTTGACTGAATCCAAACTTCATAGAACAAAATAAGCTTGGGTTCAGTCAGAGGGCCACACTTGAGGACCTAGAGGACCACATGTGGCCTCAAGGTTGCAGGTTTTCCACTCCTGGGATAGAGCATTTTGCCTGGAGTCTGGAAGACCTGGGTTCAAATCCGGCCTCAGACACTTACTATGTGACCATGGGCAAGCCACTTAACTCTGTTTGCCTCAGTTTCCTCATCTGTGAAATGAACTGGAAAAGGAAATGGCAAACCACTTCAGTATCTTTGCCAAGAAAACCTTAAATAGGGTCACAAAGAATTGGACATGATTGAACAACAACAATCTTAAAATCTCTTGCTTCACTTTAAAACCATTTCCTCTGAACAATTCTCTTGTGGAAAGGGGGTCATTTGAGGACAATGAAAAAGACAGTCCTCATCTCCTATACATCTGAACTAGATTCAATGTGACACAGTGGGAAAATGCTGAACTTGAAGTCAGAAAGACTCTTCTTCAAATGCTGCCTCTGATACTGTTAATTATATGAGCATGGGTCAGAGCATAGGCCTCGCAAAGCCTGAGGTTCTTTATTTAATAATAATAGATAACAACTAGTATTTGTATTTTATTTTAAGGTTTGCAAAGTAGTTTACAAATATCTCATTTGATCTTCAGAACAACAACCTTGGCAAGTTAAGTGCTATTATAATCCCTATTTTACAATGGGGAGAACCAAGACAGATAGAGATTAAGTGACTGGCCCAGGGTCACAAAGCTAATAAATATCTCAACCAAGACTTGAACTCTGGTCTTCCTTACTCCAGGTCCAACACTCTTTGCTGTGCCACCTAGATCTAAAATGTGAATAATATTAGTATTATATACTGTAGCATTTTTAGTACCTCACAGGGATGTTGTAAGGCTCAAACGAGATAAGGTATGTCAATGTTTGGCAAACATTAATGTGCTACATAAATGCCAGTTTTAACTAAAGGACAAGGAATGACACTATTTCATGGCCTTGACAGCTTTTGAACCACTTGTAATGCTTTCTCCTTGATTCTCTCCAAATTCTTTTGTTGTTGTTGCTCAGTCATTTTTTCAGTTGTGTTCGACTTTTTGTGACCATATCTGGGGTTTTCTTGGCAAAGATACTGGAGTAGTTTTGTCAATTCCTTCTCTGGTTTATTTTACAGATGAGGAAACTGAGGCAAACAGGATTAAGTGACTTGCCCAGGTTCACACAGCTAATAAGTGTCTAAGGCCAAATTTGAACCCAAGGCTTCCTGACTCCAGGAACAACACTCTATCCACTGAGCCACCTAGCTGCCCCAAATTCTTTGCTTCTCACTAAATGGACTCAGAATAAGGAACGATATTTTACAAAAGGCCTAAAATATAAACGCCTATTAATACTAATAAGATAAAATAAAAATATAAGCCTAAATGATAAATGCGTCACTAAATGTCATTGATACAAACGCTTAAAGATACACATTACTGGCATATTTGAAAGAAGAAAAGGATACACCTACCTTGTGCAAAAAGAACCGGATGGACTTTAAATCCTCCTCCATTCTTCAATCTCTGAGGCAGCTGTTCAAAGTGATAATTATCAATGTAGAAATAAACTCTCAAAGCTTGCCGACTCCCTTCTGCTTGATATGTAAGAGGCACATCTGAAAGTACATTTAATGTTACATTATTTTGGTAAGGCTCTACAGGCCACCGTTTTTTTTTTTTAATTTTTAAAAAACGTCAAAAACTTCTAGAAACCATGTTAAAGTTCTTAATTACATATGGCTCAGATGGTGTATACTTGCATTATTGTTCAGTAAAGGAGGATTAAATCAGATTCTCATTAGCAGGGGCAACAGATTTACTGTTCTACTGTATATAAAATTCTCTAATAGGAAGCTTCCTTACACTTTGACACACCAGATGTCTCACTCAACTAAATAAGAGGTTTAGATTCACAGTGGTTCAGATTCAAAATTTCCCAGCACAGCTGTCTCTTTCAGAGTTTAGTTGGAATGATTCCTTGGGGTTCACTTTCCAAGTAGTGTTCAAGAAACTGGGCATGCAGCTCCCGTTATGAAACAACTAGGGTTTTACTTGAACAATTCCCACAGCACCATGTTAGACATGTAATCCCTTAAGGTTCTGCCTAATAGTCACTGAAAATCATCACACTGAGTCATGAAAAATATAAGCCACGGATTGAATTATCAAAAAGGAAATCACAAACTCAAATGGTGAACATTTAAGTAGGAATGGTTCACAGAGAAGGCATAACACTTCCTCTTTTCTGCAATAAAAAGTCCATGAAAAATGATTCCCATTGCACCAAAAAAATAATAATTTTAATGGATATACTTAGTATTTAACTTATATATAGGATTGGCAAAGTATTTTACATATAGCCCTGTAAGCTAGGTGCTATTATTATCCTCATTTTAAAGTCGCTTGCTCAGGGTCACAGAGCTAGTAAATGTCTGAGACAGGTTTAGAATTTGTCTGCCTGATTCCAAGCCCAGTTCTCTATCCACTGCATCAGAATCTTGAAGAAAAAAAAAATAACGCAGTTATGAATGAATGAGAATTGTCGTATCCTACTACCTACTAGGTGGCACAGTGGAGGAAGTGTTGAATCTGGAGTCAGCAAGACCAGAGTTCAAATCTTCCTTCAGATACATATTAGTCATATGACCCTGGGCAAGTCACTTAACTTTTGTTTGCCTCAGCTCCTTTATCTGTAAAATGGGATAATAATAACATCTACATCTTGGAGGTGTGATGATCAAATGAGTTGTTTGTGAACATTAAAGCACTATATAAATATTAGCTATCATTATTATTATTATGTCTGCCCTGATTTTTTTTCCCCTCGTCATTCCAACTCCTGATTTGACAGGCAAATGAGAACAGAAGAAAGAGATGAAGCAGTTTCTATAAGTGACAGTTCTTCATCAGTTAGAACTAGAATATTTATTTTTACAACCTTTGGGACTTCCTCAGTTTATACTATCTCTCTATAGAATAATGACATTTCTGAGCTATAATAGGACTTTGACACGATCCAATCCAACCTCTTTGGTTCATACATGAGGTAGCAGAGGTCCTGAGGAGATGGGAAACCTGCCCATTCTCTATACAAGGAGTTAGTGATGGAGCTGGGATTCAAACTTAAGCTTCTTGATTCTTAATTCACTGTTCTTTCTTTTTCACCTACATATCTCTCACAAGACACATAAATATTACTCATTTAAAACATTTCAGCTATGTATCTTCATGATTATGTCACAGTGGCATAAGATTGCTAAGTACAAACTCGTAGTAAGAATCTAAATCCAGAATTAAAGTTTGAGTTCTATTCCTTTGTAGATCCTGTAAACATAAGGCTAGCAAGAAACCTTTCAAGTCTTCCAATCTTTCTCATGTAAATATGGGCCTGAGGATGTTCCTTAAAGACATGACTTTAAGAAAAATATGTGAGAAATGAGGAACTTCAGTAGTTTTACATACTTCTATCAGAAGTAGAATATGAAGAGGTAAAACTCAGTGAAATTATCTCACTATTTATTTGCTAAATGTTCTAGTAAAACAACATTTTTTTGGTCAGAGAGGGTCAGAGGTTAAATTAATGAATAAAAAGGATTTAAGATTACTGATGCAATTCAATAACCTAAACTCATATGTCTTAGCCTGATAATTTTTCTAAATGATTTCACTATACAATTTTAGAGATTCGTGTAAAATTTGTTTAAACCATTTAAGGAATGTATCCCTACTAATGACAGCTAGGAGGCACAGTGGATAGAGCACTGGCCCTGAAGTCAGGAGGACCTGAGTTCAAATCCTGCTCAGACCAAACACTTAACACTTACTAGCTGTGTGACTCTGGGCAGGTCACTTAACCCCAACTGCCTTAAAAAAAAAAAAGGAAAGAAAGGAATGTATCATTACTGAAAGTGTACAATGTTATTGTTTGAATGGGAAATAACATATCTTCCAAAATGTAATTACTTACTTGCAACGAGTGGTTCCTGTTCTGCTGGTCTAAAATAAAAGGAAACCTTTTCCAAATCAAATAATGCAACCAGGGTGTCTTCCAGCATGGCTTGCTCATCTGTCTAAATAGGAAACAAAATGAGCAAAACAAAAATAAAGACTTTTTTTTTACCTTTTTGTCTGTCCCACGAGAAAAGTAACTATCAGTAGCTATTGCAAAAGAGCATGTCATTCACTGATCCTATGGACAATAAAATTAATGGCCTTGTAAAAGTCACAAGAAAATGAATCTGCCCCTACTGATACAAAGTTTTACTCTCTCTTCTGACCAATTTATTTTTACTATAATTTTTTTTAAGATTATTACACTCAGACTTTTCTAATCATAAGGAGTTTATTTTTATTTATAAATAAGTTTCTTATAAAAGTGCCTGCTAGATGGTGCAGTGGATAGAGTGCCAGGCCTGGAGTCAAGAATACCTGAGTTCAAATACAACCTCAGGTACTTACTAGCTGTGTGACTCTGGGCAAGTCATTTAACCCTATTTGCCTAAATCAGTTGGAGAAGGAAGTGCCAAACCACTCCAGTATCTTTGCCAAGAAAACCCCAAATGGGGTCACGAAGAGCAGGACGTGACTGAAACGAATGAACAACAAATTCTTATCACAATAATGCTTTTAACAAGTGGTATTTTTAATGAAATCTGTTAAGATATTTAATGGAATTTCTTTTTAAAAAACAATGAATATTAGACATTCTGTTTCACAGTGGTAGCTTTATAAAGCAATTTATGCTCTAGTCAATTTATTTTCACTACCCCAATTCCTGATTTGACAGGCAAATTAGAATAGGAAGCTAAGTAACTTTTACAAGTGACCATTCTTCATCAGTTAGAACCAGAATATTTACTTTACAACCTTTCGGCCTTCCTCAGTTTATACTATCTACCTATATAATAATAACATTTCTGAGCTAATGGGACTTTGACATGATCTATGGTTTATATTTTATATATACACACACATACACACACACAAATATATAGTAGTTCTGACCTCAATGACCACCAGACCCTTTGATTAGCCCTTCAGCTGAACACTTCTATATGTTTTCTCCTCTCATGAGAAAGGCACTTCTGGAGGTCAAGAACTATCTTGTTTTTCATTTTATATCACAAGTACTTGGCACACAGTAAGTGCTTAATAAATGGTTTGACACTGACTTGAACTGAGGTAGATGGAGTAGCAGAAGCAGTATGGGATCTGGAGTCAGAAAGCAGGCATTTAAATCCCAAACCTGCTATTTATTGAGAAATTGAGCAAGTCACTTGACCTCTCTGAATCTCCTTTTCTTCATCTGTAAAATGAAAAGGTTGGTCCAGATTACATTTAAGATCCTTTCCAAATCAAAATACCAATATCCTACAGCTATAATGATATTTGAATTCTTGGTGTTAGAGGCCAAATAAGAAAGTGCATTGTCTTTTGGCACGAATACTGAACTATTAGAAAGAAATTAAGAGTTCATCCACAAAAGTTGAACCCATTTCAGTAACAGCCAATATCATACCCCTGTTCTTATTTTCTTCCTGTTTTTGTTTTTGTTTTTTTATGTCAGATCCAGCAGCCAAATCATGAAACCAGATGTGCCATTAGCTGAACTTCTCTATAAAAACATAATGAATATTGCATGTGACAAGATAGAAAGTAACATAAACATTTCATAGCACGTTAGCAAAAGCTGATTCAAGAGGGGGAAATGCTATTTTAATTTCTGCAAGTTAGCTTTTGTGTACTAAGATAAGTACTCTACATTAAACATTTTAGCATGTGTTCTTGTTGGTTCTACTCCTGAAAAGAAAAGTTTTTAAACATGAACATGAGTCTATGATCTCGATATGTTCAAAATTGAGTACAGTATCTTTCTATAGAAAAAAATCAGTTAAAAAATTAGTTTTTATTGTTGTTGTTGTTCAGTTGTTTTCAGTCATGTCTCACTCTTCATGACCCCATTTGGGGTTTTCTTGGCAAAGATGCTGGAGTGGTTTGTCATTTCCTTCTCCAGCTCATTTGACAGATGAGGAAACTGAGGCAAATGAGGTTAAATGGCTTGTCCAGGGTCACACAGCTACTAAGTGTCTGAGGCCAAACTTGAAATCAGAAAGATGATTCTTCCTTACTCTAGGCCTGGCACTCTATCCACTTTGCCACCTAGCTGCCCAAAAAATAGTTATTAAGAGTCTGTTTTATAACAGGCATTATATTACATACTTGGAAATAAAAAGATGAAAAGTAAAAATATCCTTGTCCTCAAGCAGCTTACAATTTAACCTTTTACATTTTTTATCAGTTTTTGAATTTGATTATTATTATTATTGTTATTATTATTTTTACTGAGGCAGGTGGGGTTAAGTGACTTGCCCAGTGTCACACAGCTAGTGAGTGTTATGTGTCTGAGGCCATATTTGAACTCAGGTCCTCCTGACTCCAGGGCCAGTGCTCTATGCACTGTTTCACCTAGCTGCCCCAACCCCCTTTTCAGTTTTTCAGTTTATTAAATTACTATTTGGAGAATAGTGCATGTTTTTCTTCATACCCCCAAAAAGAGAAGGAAAGAACAAAGGGAAGGGAAGGAAGGAGGGAGGGAAGGAGGAAGGAACCCTCTATCATATAAACATAGTCAAGCAAAACAAATTCCCACTTTGGCTATGTTCAGAATACATTTCTGATTCTGCATATTAGTCCATTATCTCTCTGTCACAAAGTATACAGCATTCTTCTTCATCTTCCTCACCCCCTCAACCCCGCCATCAGCTACTCTTTAGATTCTACTCCACTATCATTATGCCCTGACCCCACCCCCAAAGCTCATCATTAGGAAACTCATCACCATGGAGACCACATCAACTTTGGTCAATACCCTGTGCCTCTCTCATTGGAGGGCTAGATAGTAGAGCAAAAATTTCTTCTCAAAGCCTCCATATAAAGAGGGCTCAGAAGCCTAGTGAACTCTCCATTTGCTATCAGCTGTACTCTTTGGAGTCATCTCCACCAGCATCACGCCCCTGTGCCGAGTACTCTCTTCCCTCACCCCGTACCCTAACCCCTTTGCTTTTTAGCTTCTATTTGTGTGCTGTCTTCTTCCATTAGATTGTAAGCTCCCTGAAAGCAGAGGTGCTTTTTTCTTTTTCTTATTTACATCCCTAGTACTTATCACAGTACCTGTCACATGTTAATAACTGAGTACCATAGTGTACGGTATGATATAGTGTGGTATTGTATATTTGTTATCATATTTTTTGGTACTGTATTATGTTAGTACTCTGCTGCTCATTTAGCTCTACATTAATTCATACAAGTTTTCCCAGGTCTCTCTGAAACTGCTTCTTCATTTCTTATAACACAATAGCATAAAATTCATGTGCCATAATTTGTTCAGCCATTCCACAATTGATGGCTACCTTCTGAGTTTCCAGTTCTTTACAACCCCAAAAAGATCAAAGAAAGAGGAAAAGGTCCTATAAGTGCAAAATAATGATAATATCTACCAAAATATGTCCTGCCTCTTCAATTCCCCATTTTTGCTAATTACATCACTATTTTTCTGCTACCCATGCCAAAAACTTCAGTGGAAGCAGCTCCTCTATTACCTCACCAATTTGATTCCTCCAAATAAAGAGCCATCAGCATTTTCATTTTAATTGTCTGGTCCTATCAGTCCTATATCAACAATATTTCTAATAATAGAATCCGTCCTCTCTATTCCCTCCCTCCTCACCACTCTGCAAAATTCTCTCCCCCAACTAGTCTTTATACCTCCAGTCTCTTTTATTTGATTGCCAGATTTATCATCTTTATTCAATTCTAATCACACCACTCCACTATTCAGAATTGTTCAAAATAATAATAATAATAAACAAAAAGACCAAACTCCAGAGCATGACATTCCTCTGAATGCTTCAAAATTATGTTCCAACCTTGTTTTCTAGTCTTGTCATGCTATTTCCCTTCATATCCTCCATGCTCTGGTAGTATTGCACTGCTCACTGTTTCAGAAATAAACCCTACCTTCTTCTGCCTCCTTGATTTTGTGGTGATATATCCTTTGTTAGTAAACATTCTCCTCATTCCCATTTTTTCCAGTTCAGATGCTTCAAACGTGCCCCCTCCACAAAGCTATCATAGATTTTCTGAGTTAGAAATGTTCTTTATTTCCTCAAACCTTTTCTAGAACTGTTTCAATTTATTTTATGCACTTATGATATCTAATTCATTTAAGAATTATCTGTGAACATGAATTATTCTTTTACTAGACCACAAGTTTTTAACCACAGAGAGATGGGGACAGAATCCATGGACTTAGATGGGAAAAAAATTACATCTTTAATTCAATATACATTAATTAGTGTCTTTCACAACCCCATGTATTTTATGCATTTAAAACATTATTCTAAGGAATTCATAGACATCATCAGACCATGACACACACAAAACTTTAACAACCTGTGTTAGGCAGTAATTTTCTTGGGAGAAGAGCCTGTACTTTATTTATTTTGATGTTTCTCTTAGCAGCTAGCACAGTACCTAGTAAACCATAACATTTAAAAAAACATGTTTACTGAATTAAACTGAGTTAAATGAACTGAATTTCACCCAGCCTCCAGGTCACAAGGTCACAAGTGATCAAGGGCTAAGTGGTATGATTTTTCTTTCTTCCATAAGTTGCCAGTGAATTCATCACCAAAAGGCCAGTCTACTGTTGAGAAGATTTCCTTAGCAAGGGTTATCCTTAGAATGTCCTGCTTTGGGGACTATGCTTGAAACCATTTCCGCATGGTAGAAATGCCAAAGCTTATGCTTACCTAGCATAGCCTTTGTGAACCCATGTTCACCTTCACACCATGATGAGGCATTGAGAAGGACTTTATGAAGGATATACATCCTATCTGCAACAAGAGAAAACTTTGTTTGATGACTCCCTGATTATAAATATCAAGTCAGGCATAAAACAGGGAGACACACATAGCAAAGTTGTTTGCTGTTGTTGTGAAGGATACCCAAAGAAGCCTCCAAACAGAGACTCCTTTTTGCATATGACATCATGTTAAATACACCAAATCTCATGAGACCTTCAAAGATGAACTCACTAACTGACAAAGCCATCCATGCCATTTTCAGACTACTTTATCAATAAAAAGTTGGGGGTTGTTTTGTTTTTTGTTTCTCCTTAGACTGAACTTCCACCTATTGATTTTAGGTCTTTTGTGTGTGTCAAGAACCTCTTTGGTATATTGGTGAAACCTATGGACCCCTTTTTAGGATTATGTTTTTAAATGCATAAAACAAAATGACAAGGATTACAAAAGAAATAAATTACACTGAAATAAAATTAAAATATATTTTTAATGTTAATGGACCTCAGGTTAAAACCCCTCTACTAAACTCAACTAAAAAACATTGAAAAAAAAAGTCATGAAAAGGTTATTGGATTTGGAATGAGAAAACCTAGACTCAAATCCTGGCTCTATCATTTGCAATCTTTAGACATATAATTTAATTTTGCTCAACTTTAAGTTTCTACATCTGCAAGCGGGCATCAGACTAAATAATCTCCTCTCCCATGAACCAATTATTTTGAGGATCCTGAATGAAGGCCAATCTTCTACCAACAATAAGCGTCTTGATATCAGGGATTATTCCCTTATTCATATTTGTAGCTTCTGAAGCAACAGATCAAGTATTCAGTATGTATATACACACATACACATACATATATGTATATGTGCACATATATGTCTATATACACAATCTAAATATATATGTATGATATACATATGCGTATATGTATGTATATACAAATATTTAAGAGAATGACTTGAAATGCAAAGTTGATTTATAAAACAAAAGTCTCCAGGAGTCAAGGTAGAAGAAGCTTTATAAAAGGTGATAAATCAAATTGAATGAGCTTAATTAATAATTTTTCAGTTATCACATCTACCAGAATCAGGGAAAATGTTTGTGGTAAAATTTAGAATTTGTTTTAGAAATATTTCCTAAATATTTCATCCTATTTGTTTCATATCCATTGCAGGAAAAGAATGCATAAACAAAGGATATTCCACTGTTGTGATGGTAACATTCAGAGTTTTAAGAGGACAAAGAAGAACTACAGAATTAGTCAACAATTGCAAATTCTAAACAGATTGTCAAACTGTACTGCCATGAACATTGTCATAGCTTGTCTATCAAACATAGGCCCAAAATACAAATCTAAGTGAGGACTTTGATTTTATTACAGGCTGTTTCTTCTGTTTCTGGTAAGTAAGAAATAACAGCAGAATCAGCTTCTCTTCTTTGATGGTTTTTTTCTAATCATTGCTGAGACATATATATATCAGTTAGCAAATGGAAGGACTTAAGCTCTCATGACCACAAAGTCTATACAAAGAGTCAGGAAAGAATCTGTGTATGTTTAATACTAACTGTGGATATTTAATAAACTAACAAAGCCGAGTTTTGTCAGGGAAATGCAGTATAATAGGAACATATAATAGTCAACAGCCTGCGGATATATTTCTGAGTCTTTCACTAACAAGTAATATGACCTTTGAAAAATCATTTGACCTCTCTGTACTCATGTTTCTTAGAATAATAGAATTTTAGCGCTGGACAACTCTAGATGAATTTTCTAGTACAATCACCTCAATATACAGATTAGGAGAATGAAGCAGGAGAGGTTAAATGAGTGATTTGTAAAATGTGGAAGTATTAACAGATGCAGCTAAGATTTCATCCAATAATAAAGTTTCACAAATCCATGATTACCTGCTCAATCAAAAATCATTTTAAATAAATCATTTGTGTATATGTCATTTCTCCTACTAGGCTGTAAGATCCATGAGATCAGAGAATGTGTTGAATGTATCTATTATAAAGTTTATCTTCCCCAAAGTCAAGAATTATACTCTACACATAATAGGTGTTTAATGTGAGCATGATGAGTAGAATTGATTAAAATTAGTTGATCAGCCACTAATATACTAAAGGAATGAAATGATGAAGAATATCTAAATATCCTACTAACATAAATAACACATATATTATAACTCACCAAAATTTATAAGGAAAGAAACAGCGCTTCAGTGGTGGCTTACCAAGTTGGGTGAGAGCAGCGACTGAAAGTGAAAAAGTACCCCAGCATTGGCAATCTGGTCCAGCCACCGTCTACTGGCTTCCCAAGTCTCCATCTCGTTCTCTTTGCTGTTGTCAAACATCTGATTTAAAGCAGCCATTAATTGCTCAGAAAAAGCACAGACTGTGGCCACTAGACTTTGGCAGAAAACCATGTCTCTTCGGAGCTGTAGCTCACTATCTGTGATCCAAAAAAACATAACAAACAACTTTGAAAGAGACCACTACTTGATAATTTGACCTAATTAAGCACTCACATTCACAATTTGTTATTAGCTTTCTTTTCAACAAATGAGATAATCTTAATGTTAAGATAAAGAAAGAAAAAAATGTTCATTTCAACATGCTCTCTTTTGAAATACTGCCTTTAGCAATGTTCTAAAACAATGGAGCTAAAACTCAGTTTTAAGAAATGATTAAATAATATTTGCATGTTATAACTATGTTGTTACTGTTAAATCACTTTTAAAGACAGACCAAGATTTATTTCAGAAATAGTAGTTCCCAGAAAACAAGAATTCTAGTTCCAAAATCTAGTTTGTTGTCTGGCCTTGGGATAATCATTTTTACTCCCCCCAGTTTCATCATTTATAAAATGAGAGAATGAGATTAAATGATCAGCAAGATCCCTTCTAGCTCTAACATTCTATGAAATGTTAATCTTTCATAAGACTGTTTTTTTTTCTTATTCAGTACTCCTGAATTTGCTTTTGAGAGCATTTATTTAACCACAGCAATATCAAGTACAACTCTCTGTTTGGGTTTGCAAATGTAAAACAGTGCCATAGGTGTTAATTTAGGAGGATTATTTAAAAGTAATGTAAGATATTAATACATAATTTAAATAGGGGAAATATCTGAGGCATTAATAACTCTCATTTCTCTCATAATCTTTTATACTATCGGATTTATCAAATTGCTTCCAGTACATGTAGGTTTTCACATTTAAGCCAAGTCAGACTTTTCCAGCACTGAGTTCTCCTCTTCTTTATAGTATAGCAAGAATGTATATGCCTCAACAGAGATCAATTTTCATTAACTAACATCTTCTATTGAGGTAGTAGAGTCTTTTGTCTGTACCTGAGCCTCACTTCTTCCAGGTAAAGGGTTAATCACTAAGTAGTTCACCCTAGGGCTCCATATTTTTCCAGGGAAAAGATGACCTAGGACATTTGAGCAAATGCTCAAATGCATTGCCTTGCATTCCATGCAAGGAAACTACTCCATTTCCTCAATTACAGAGGAAAAATATTACAAACTCTGAATCATGTGAAAAAAAAAACTTGTTTGCCCCTGGACTAAATAACAAAGTTAACATTTGCTCACCAACATGCAGTTTTTTTGCTTTGTTTTGTTTTGTTTAATGATGAGGCTCTTAAAATCTTTTGGGAAGAAGGTACAGGGAGTTATTTCAAAGTTGGCATAAATCATGGAAATAAATGTGGCTCTTATTCAGTGTTATTCTATTTTATTGATGAAAATATTTAATTTCTAAGTTCTGGGATCAGAATGCATTATGCCATTCCTCTGATTTTTTCCCCAAAGCCTAATATTTAATTTGGTTAAGAGAAAAGTTCAGTAATCTTACATTTTGTATCCAAGATGTTAAAGGCACAGTTATCAAATATATTAGTAAAATTTTCCCACTGAATCTTTGTGAATTTTCATTTTATCTTTAAAATTTGATCTTCCCTAAAACCCACTATGAAACTTGAAAATACTGTTATCTATAGGTTCATTATCAACTTAAAAAAAATCTCGAGTTCTAACCAAGTGGATCTCAATAGCTGTCAGGTACAACAGTGCCTGGGCTGCATCTGCAAACATTCCTTCTCTTTGGCCACATCTTTGAAGCAATGGTGTCTAATGTTATCCAGGTGAGTTTAAAGTTTGAGGAAGTTACTGGAGTATTTCTACCTAATAGCTTAAGTAATTTAATCATTGTTTTCTTAATTTAATTTCCTAATTATACAGCTAATAGGAAGGAAAGATATGATATATAGATAGGAGAAGCACAAGGTTCATAGCAAGAGAAGCCTTGTTCTTTTCTGAACATGGGTAAATATTAGGTCAAAATAGTTGGTAACTTTGCCATGGCTTGAAAGAGTCTATCTCTGAATTGTTATTAAAAAGAAAACGCTTTTCTCTCTTCTTTTTTATAGAGGTGAAGTCTTCATCCATTTAGTCTTCACTACTATCTTCTATCTTAACAATAAGCCAAATTAAAAGATCTATTCATAACTGGTTATCAATTTTTTAGGTGTCATAATTAACACTTGATGGAATCTATCTAATACCTAATTATGCTTATAACTGACTCTTTTACCCACAGTTATATGACCTAAGTGGTTATTTAAATGATGTCTCCATTTCCTTGAACATAGTACATGCTTAATAAATTTCAATGAACAAATAGTTTCCCATGGAAATGTTTCTGTTTTGAAAAGGAGGTAACCTCTCTGACTATGAAGCCTTTAAGGTGCCTATGGGTCCTTGAATATTTAACTGGATGAATTATCACATCATAAATACTGAGCTACAGACTACTAACTAAAAGCACTACATATTCAGGAGAAATTTCCTTGCCAACCACAGACCAGAAATCCTTCCTTGTACAAATCAAACCATAGCATTACTCCCTTTTAAAGAAATGTAGCAGAAATTGCCATCTCATTTATATACAAAAAACAAGAATTACTGTTCTAATCTCCTGTTGATGAAAAAAGCAGTCGTGAAGGGGAACTTTGCCTAATATCACAGAATGAGTGAGAAACAGAATGAAGAATAGAAACCAGATCTTCCATGTTCTATTATAAATTCCAAGGTCTTCCTGATCAGTTACACAGCCATTTGCAATTTACAGTTATTTACCAGAGCCATGTTTCACAATTAAAAATATAGCAAGAATTATGGCATCTGCTTTCTGTTTTCAATAAAGTTTTTTTAAAAACATAAACTTACTTTATGTGACAATTTGTTTATTGTTTCTGCAGAGGGACAATTTTTCATGTACACTCAAAATAAATGGTTTTTGTGCTTATTGAAGATTTCAGCTCCACTTCAGCATTTACATCTTCTCTGAAGGTACTTATTCTGTAGACTTCTACTGATTTTAAAAAAAATCAGCATTTTATTTATTACTATTGATGTTTTAATAGTTATGGTGACACAGAAAATACTCCTCTCTTTGTAGCTCTTCTCCCACTAACCTGTACTTACCTACAGTACTCCTCATAACACCCCCAAATACATTTAGAAAATGGTCCTACCTTATGGAGACTGAAAATTTCCCCTTTTAAATTTCAAAACTTTCATTAATCTTCAATATCTTCTCCTCCACCCCTGGCTCAGAGAAAAAGGTATCCTTATATATCACCAAGACTATCTCATTTACTTCTGCTCTAAATCCCAATACCTTTCACATTCTCCAGGATCAATCTCCCTTTCTCAAATATTGTTAATTTCTCAATGCCAATGACTCTTTTCCTTCTACTTATATGTGCTCATGTATCCATACCTTATAACAACCTCACTTCATCTTTTTTTTTCCTTTTTGAGGTACTTCTCATCTCTTTTTGACCTTTTACTGACCAATTTCTTGAAAGAGTAATCAAGATCTGATGTGAATTCTTCTCCAACAACTAACTCCTCAATCACTTTCAATCTAGTTTCCATCATTAATCTTCTAGTTTGTAAGGATGACAGAAACACTTTTCACTTCAAAATTAATGAAAATAGAGGAAGACTGAAACTTTATTGTTGCTGCTTGATACCCAAGCGCAGTGACTTTTCTGAATAGTAATTATAGAAAAAAAAGTTTCCTTTTAAGATTCCAACTTACAATTACCACCAGAAAGTCTACCTCATTAATATCTTCCTTTTCTCTAACTCTCCCACATTACTCCTCTCAACCCAATACTAATATTTCTAACTATTTTTAGGAACTAGAATAATACTGAAAATAGCACAAGATCAAGAGACCTTATCAAATTATGGCAACCCTCTCAATCTAGAGCTCCCAAAATATGTTCACAAACCTGTGCATGTTTCCAGTCAAATGCTTCCTTTCCCCAATCCCAAATTTTGAT
This sequence comes from Vombatus ursinus, assembly GCF_900497805.2. Classification (NCBI taxonomy): domain Eukaryota; kingdom Metazoa; phylum Chordata; class Mammalia; order Diprotodontia; family Vombatidae; genus Vombatus; species Vombatus ursinus. Next base: position 14,416,512 of record NW_020954590.1, on the reverse strand, counting down.
TTAAAGATTCTGATTTACCAAACATTTGTAGCTTAAACAATGAAGTTAGAGGTATCTACCCAGACCCTGAGCATCAAAAATTTCTCACATGCCTAGATGAAATGATATCTTTCCACATAACCCTGCTTTATCCTTGAGTTTAGGGTAGAGAGCCTTCTTTCTTAAGGATACCATTTCCACATTCTTCCCTGACCATACACACTGAAACTGCCTTTTCAAAAGTCAGAAATTACCTCTTTATTAACAAATCCAACGGCCTTTCTTAGTTGTCAAGTTCACTGATTTTTCTGAAGTATTTGACACTTATGACCACCGCCTTCTTTCAAGTAACTCAGTAATCAATTGACTTTTTTTTAACATTGGCATCTCCTAGGTCTACTCCTACCATCTTGACTGCCTCCTTTTCTAGTTCTTCTTTCTCTTTCCAACCCTTTAATAGAGATAATTACAGAAGCTAATAATGATGGTAATAGCTAGTTTTTATACAGTGCTTCAAGGTTTCCAAAGTGTTTAATATATGTTATCTCATTTAATCCTCACAACAACCCTGGGATGTAGGTGTCATAATAACCCCATTTAACTAAGACAGACAGAGGTAATGTGACTTGCCCAGGGGTCATACAGCTTTTGAGTCTCTAACGTGGGATTTGAACTCAGCTCTTCCTGACTCCAAACTCAAAACTCCAGTTACTACTCCCCCTTAGTGGTTCTCTACTAGGCCCTAAGTTGTTCCTTCTCCTCTCCTTTCCTATCCTTTCCTGTCTTCTCCTCTCCCCTTCCCCCTCTAGGTATCTCTTCTCTTTTCTTCTCCATCTCTCTTCTCTTTTGTCTCTGTCTCTCTTTTGTCTGTCTCTTTGTCTGTGTCTATCTCTCTCTATCTCTCTCTCAATTGCACCCTAACAAGATCATTGATTCCCAAAGCTTCAATTACCACCACCATCTAAATGACTCCTAAATCAACACATAGAACTTTGAACAACAGACCCAAGTTTCAAACTGTTTGCTGAATATCAGTAGACATTCTGCTTCTATGTAAACTCTATAGAAATTAACAAGTTTTCCCCCAAATCTTTATTTTCCCTCTACTTTCTTTATCATTCTTGAAGTCATTCACTCTTGAAACCTCAGTGTCATCTTTGATTCTTTTTTTTCCTTCACCTTCCACCTGTCCAATGAGTTTCCAATTCCTTTCCCTTCTATGTCTATGATTTCTCTCCTGTCAAACTATTCCTTTCCTTCTCCCTATAACCAAACTAACCCATGTCCTAGTAACTTTCTAAGCAGTTTTCCTCTCCTCTCTACAATTCATACTACTACCAACATATTAACATTTCTCATGGCTGGTTTGGATCATGTAATTCATCAATTCTAAACACTTGATGGCCTGAATCCCTCAGCCTGGCTCTCCATAACCTTCTACTAATCTATTTCTTGGGGCAGCTAGGTGGTGGACAGAGTACCAGGCCTGAAATCGGAAAGATTCATCTTACTGCATTAAAATCCAGCTTCAGACACTCACTAGTTGTTTGACCATGGGCAAGTTACTTATCCCTGTTTACCTGAGCTTCTTCATCTGTCAAATGAGCTAGAGAAGGAAATGGCAAACCACTTCAGTATCACTGCCAAGAAAACCTCAAATGGGGTTACAAAGAGTTAGACGTGACTGAAAAATGACAACCTCCTTCTTCAGTTATTTTTTTTGCCTCATTGCCTATTCCCTTTCATGCACTGAGCACGTTACTCTTTGTTTCCAGAACAATTTTTCCACCCTGAGCATTATCATGGTACTTTATGCTTCTCTCAAGACGGTCTCTTTGAAGTGTAGGTATTTGTGTACATGCCTAATTTTTCTTATTCAATGATGAGCACTTTAGTGGTAGTGGACATTTCTTTGTCTTTGCATCTTCCTAGAGCCTCGCACAATGTTTTGTATATAGTAGTATCACAGAATGATAGTGATAGAAGGACATCAGAGATTCTTTAAGCCAATCTCCTCATGCTACAGATGCGGAAACTCAGGCCCAGGAAGAATTCAAGTCAATAAGTCGACAAGTATTTACTAAGGGTTACTATGTTATAGTCAATATGCTAAGGAATACAAAAAAAGGCAAAAACAATCCCTGACCCAAAGGAGCTCACCCAAAGGTCAGAGGGCTACCACACGAGTGGTACAGGTTGGACCAAAACTCAGGCCTTTTAATTCCCAGCATGTTGCTTTTTCCATTATGCCCACAGAAACTGTGTTCACTGAAGTAAATTAAATCGAATCATTAGTGAGATGTCAAATTAGGGTTCTCCAAAAAATATAGGTAATAACGTCTATCTAAGATAGAAGTGAGGGAGTGGCTGGATGGAGATGGGAGAAGAACAGGTTAGAGAAAAAATGCAGAATGCAACCTAAATCTGAATATTGTTTACAAGATCCAAGCCATATCAATTGAATAAGGTCTCATTATGAATATCATGATGTCTGTATATACATCCACTGAATTGGATTATACTTACATTTGTTTTATGTATAACCTAAGAAAAAATGTAGATATGAGATCAAGAGCTGACAGAAACAATACAATAAAAAACAGAAAGTGTGAGCATGTCAGACTGCATGCTGTGCATTCAGTCATTCAGAAATTAATGGACAAAAAATTATATGTAATAGACTAACACATTTTATTTTTAATTCTATTTTAGTAGTATATATTTGACTTGTCATACTCTTGAGGCCAGAATATTATTTATATTAAGAAAAAAGGTGGTTGATAATTCCATAGCTTCTCATTGTCGTTTCTTATTTATAGTGCGACCAAATACTTAATCTTCTCTTAGTGACATTATCCTCAAACAATATTTGTTCACTTCTTATTATTTGCTGAGCTTCTGGAAAATGTTTTTATCATGAAGAAAATGAAGTTGGTCCACTCAACCTTACAGCAACATAAGCAAATCATTTTAGGTTATCATTTTATATTATGTTAAAGTATAAATTTGGGACCTTATAGATTGGGTGGGAGGCACCATGGTGTAACAGTCGAAAGTTCTGGACTTTAAAGACCTGGATTCTAATCCTGCCTTTTATACTTACTAGCTAATTGACTATGGCCAACCTCTTGGAACCTCAGACAACTCTCCAAAACTATAAATTATGGATGGATTATTTTATCTGTAGGTAGATGGGAGTCCTCACAATGATAAAATTACAGACTCTGACATACTTATATGTATAACTATAAGTATATGAACTGGTCTGTGAACTTTTTTTAACAGATGGAGAAAAATAGTATTTAGTTTGTATTATAATTTCTACATTAAGGACAAGTATAGGGACTATATTGTAATCAAATCCACGAACCTCACACAGCAACATCATTTGCTTTGTGAACATGCCATATCTACTGAAAACAATAAACACATCATAAATTAAAATTACCTGTATATTCAAGAAGAGCCAGAAGTATTCTACTCTTCACCTCTATTTGGATGAAAATGCAATTAATTAGAATTATATTAGAATAATATACTTACAGAGTTTTATACCTTAAAGAATAATAACAATTTATTTAAATGGCATCTACTATATCAACTGGTCTAATTGTTTCCAACTTTTTGATAAAAAAAAAACCTTTTTAATGTGAAACAATTTATTAGACTCCTGTAGTAGTAGTTGAGAAAATATATGACAAGAAATTACTATGAATTTAATAACAATTTAAATGAATTAGTATTTTATTAATAACAGCACATATATAGTTAAAATAACAGGCATTTGAAAAACTATTCATTCTAAATATGTTTGCTTATTTACTATACCAAGCTGAGCTATCTATTTTGTTGGAATGGAATCAAGATCAAAATGAAGATCCTTGGTGAACATATGGATTCATGGACCCCTTGCAGTTACACCAAGACATCAAAAGGGTCCATGGCTCACATGTTAAAAACTATTTGTCTAATCCAATTCCCTTATATTACACATGAAGAAACTGAGATGTGAAGTCACACAGCTATTTAAGAGACAACTTTGTATTAGAACTCAGGTTTATTAACTCCCAGTACAATGTCACCATGCCACAGAAGGCTGCATGTCATATTGGATGGAAAGCTGGCCTTAAGAGTCGCAAAGACCTGGGTTGACATCCTTTTGACAAATTTTGACAGATACTGGATGTTACCTTATACAAATCCCATAATCTCACTTGTGTTCCAGGGTGGAGGGGTCAAATATGTAGCCTACAGGCCACATGTGCCCCAAAACACTTCCGCGTACAGTCTGAACCAGATTAAAATATAACTGGAAAGTATTTAACAAAGTAAATAAAAAGGACAAGAAACATTGGTAATATTAATATGTGATTTTCTAAGTCAAGATATGGCCTACAGGGATTTTTATGCATGGCTTAGTGGACACCATTTGTATTTGATTTTAACACTACTGATCTAGGGCAACTCTTTTAAGTTATATAGAAGGTGCATTGACAGAGGGAATTTTCTATGCTAGAAAATTCAAGGAGCGAGTGCTGATCCTTAATATTAATAATGGATTAAATCATTCTCTCATAAGGAGATGATCTAAGAAGTCAGAATGAGGCAATCTTTAGCCAAATATGGTAAAATTAATATTTCATTAACAGAATTCAGTTGAGACTAGGACCACAAACAATAACTAATTCTAATGGAGTCAAGTTATTGTTCTCCTTCCCTACCCTATGAAAGAAATGTCAATTCACAGGGCATTATAGAAACTAATTTGTCAACTGTGAAAATTAGTGGAAGTAGGCTTTTTAAAAATGAGCTTATTACTTGGATGATAATCTCTCTATTTATATGTATTTATATGGGTTAATGCATCAACTTGATCCTCACAATAAGTTGTTATTGTTTATCCTTTGCTCTCAAAGAGAACCAAATGACATCAGGAAGGTGATATTTTGACTTGCAAGTGAATTGGATTTAAGCGAGGCAGGGCTTGTGCAAAGTCATCAGCCTCACTCTCTCCTCCGGGGTCATCAGAGTCCAACGGCTAGATATAAGTCAGGATGCAGGGGAAGATGCTGGCCTTTTTAAGCTATGGTCTTTCCCAGGTCTCAGTTTATCTGAGGCAACACCCATTCAGTGATTAAAAGCTAGGTAAGAATTGAGTCAAAAGGTCACCTAGTTTGCCTTCACAAAACAATCAATCTGGGAAGGGAAGCCCCTAAGAGGTTCTGGCCAGAACAGAGTCACCCAGCTAGTAAGTGTCTGAAGCTGGATTTTCCTCAGAGTAAGTGACACAAGTTTATAGTCTCTTTTCCCAAGCAAAAACATTTCCAAAAGGTTTTTAACTCATTACAATTGTCCCAGCAGCACTCTCACTATGTACACTGAATTTCCTCACCTCCCATCCCATTTCTTTATGGGTCTTCAGGCACATAAGGGACCAATTATTATACATGCCTATACTCATATAACCTATGGGGCATAAATGAAGAAAATGAAACAAAAGACAGAAAGCAAAATTCTTAAAACCATAGAGTATGCTTTTAACCTTAACGTTATAAAAATTTACATTGGCAAAAATTACTAGGTTCTCCAAAAATAAAAGAAGTGAGGATAATGTCTTTGTTTCTACTATAGTTTTCCTGTGACTTAAAGATATGATAGTTTAAAAATTGAAAACTCAAAGATTATGAGTACAAAGTACATTGCAGCTTTCAAAGGCATAAATTACAATTTTATGCTACACTGTAAAATTGACATCGGTTGCCTAGAAAGTGAAGAAATGTCGCAGTGGGCCAAACTAAATTGCCTTTTAAAACACTTTTTACCTACTTTTATGTTATTATTTTTTCCCCTCTGAACTCAGGTTTTCTTGTTATTGAATCTATCAATTCAGTGAACCAAGAATGCTTTTCCAAATGTGTAAAAAATGCCTTTGTCCTTTCACCTTCAAAATAAAAATAGAGTAGAGCAATACAGGTGACTGAGAAAAAAGGATACTATGATGTTACTGCTTCCTCATGCTGTACCAGTAGTACAGTTCATCTCTACCTAACACAGTCCTCATCATCTAAGCCACTATATTTGTGGCATACACACACACACACACACACACACACACGTATATATATATATACATGTGTATATATATACACATACACACACATACATATGCAAATAAATCAAAGAGTTAAATCTCTAGCCTGGCCTCTCACCTAAGTTCTACCTTTAGTGGAGAAATCTTAGGTTTTCTTTGGTTCATAAATGAGTGACATGTTAAGATCCAGTCAAATAGAGTGTTTTTATTTGACCAAGGAGCATAGGGAGTTGCTCAAAAATTCAATTAATTCCCTTCTATCAGTTAACATTTATTGCATGACTAAATATGTGTCAGGCACCAAGAATATAGAGACAAAAATGTTAATAGTTCCTGCCCTCAAGAAGTTTACTGTAAATTCATTCTAAATCGCTGAAAATATGAATTCCTACAAGATGCTCAGGTTATAACCCAACAGCCAACCAAGGAACATGATCTTACCCATACTTTATTCTTTCCCATCCTATCCATGTTCTTCTTCAAATTATGGTGCCACAAAAAAAAAAAATATCCAGTAGGATTCTACTTCATGAATTCCTATTAAGTGCCTGTTAAATTCTAATTATTCATGATATGTAAGTTAAACATGAGTGACTGAAGATCACAGATCACAAAAAAGATTAAATAATGGACATAAAATTTAAAAAAAATCCATATTTTCATTAGTGGGTTTTTCCCCTAAATCAGGCTTCTGTAAATGTATTTATTGGATGATAAGGATGTTACATGATTAGTTAACTAAAAATAGATAGTGTTTTAAAATTTTAATTAATTCTATTAGCTATATCATAAGTGATTCTTAAAACTGGTGAGATCTTATTGACTCTGACCTTCAATTATTTGTGATGAAAGTTAAGTGAGGTTGTCTAAAACTTTTACATCCCAAGTCATGGTATGTTCCCAAACAAAACTGTCTTTTTTTCAAGTTTATTCTTTAAAGGAAGATCACAATTTCTTTTATAGTGTTAAATTAAATAGTTTGATCATAGAAGTGCTGTGGAAATTAGCCATAAAAGTCAACTTGGCCAAATAATGAAGTGCAAGTAGTTGTAAGTTAAATCAAATAATCTTCTTGTTTTGGGTTTCCATGTAAATGCAGATGTAATAACTGTCTCTTAAGATATTCCATAAAATGAAGCTTATTCAACAAGCATTAGCTTTATTTTTTTCAAAGGCCTCTAGATTTCTTTCCCCTAGATTGTTTCATGCTACTTAATATCATTTTCTCTCCCTTTCATTTTCTCACAAGTCCCTTAAGTTACTCAGGGAGTAACTTCATAAACTTCTATTGGCTGGATGCTAAAATTACAAGTTTCTGGGATTCCTATTTTCTCTTTTCTTCCTCTCCAGAGTGACTTTTGTCCCCTAATCCTACTCCATTGGTACATGTTACTCTGTAAAAAGTTAACCTGTAAAAAATAAAAAGGTTTGGATTTGACAGGGGTACTGGAAGTATCTTTACTAAAATTACACATTTTTTCCCTTTGCTTTTCATCCTGACCTTCAACAAATCTTCTGATATTCTGTGCAAGATTCCGGACACTGCTGGGAAGATTCCAAGGGTCTTGCTTGATGTGAAGCCGAAGCCTTTTTGGACAGCTTAGCTTAGGTTCCATTTCCTGTTGAAACTCTAAACAAAGACAGAAAATATTTCTTGAGTTTTAACCTTCTCAAAGACAGACTGTAATCCTACAGACTTCTGAGTTATTCCTTTAATCTCTACAACTACCTCCAACACAGTTTTATCAGTTGTTTCTGATGCCATTTTATAGAAGATACCAACTATAAAAAGTCATATTATAACAACAGAACCTAGTCTTACTTTTATGAAAGTACTGAAGGTTAGATAGAAAAGTTCTTTTTGATCACATACACCTTTAATTCCATTTTACATTGGAAAGTTTTGTAACAGGTTAAGAAAACTTGCATTTTTTCAAAGAATCAAACGTGAATGAATCATGAAACTGAGGCAACAAAAATTTTTAAAAAATAAAAACTTAGAACATCCTAGAATTGGAAATCGATTATTCCTTATTTTCACATACACGTCTTCTATCTGTCCCCAACTGTTAGTAGTTATATTAAAATGTTACCTTGTAATCCTCGACCTGGTGTGAAGTACTTGGTCTGTTCAAAGACTCTCACTACAGCAGGCCCTTTAAGAAGATTGATAATTGAATCCACCTGTCAATATTAGAGCATTTCTGAGTACTATGAAATCCCAAAAGCAATTCTGTGTTTGCATTTCACTATACTCCCTAAAGCAAAAATTACTAGAAAAAAAAAACATAATTGTTCACTATTCTGGAGAATTCATATGAATTCCAGAGACGCATCTGAGAATAAAAGCATACAAAACAAACTTTGAAGTTAAGAACATTTTTTATGCTTTTTCTTCCTATATTTGAACATATACCTAATAGAAAGGCAATATATCCTGGTAGATAGAGTGATGACTTAGGAATGAGGAAGACCTGGCATCATTTTGCTTTTGACACTGACTTTCTGCTCTCCAAGGTCATCAGATGCAGAAGACTTATTTCATTGTTACTTTCCTCAGTGGAGAGCGCCTTATAATAATGAAATCAAAGATGTGTGTGCATGTGTATGTTTGCATACATGCATGCTCACACCCTATATACATAAAGGACTAAATTCTCCATCATTGAACAGGAGCTAGTAGTTGTTTTTCTGTCACAGAATCAGAGGAGAGGATGTGGCAAGTTAGAAGGTGCAGATATGCAGTTATAATCATTTTACCAGCCAATCATCTTCCATTCCTGCAGCAATGGTGTAGCAACTGAGGGGTACATCATAAACATAGTGCTTGGAGTTCAATTTTTATCAACATAAATATGGATGATGCTTCCCATGTTTTCTGCATCCTTCAGTTTTAATATCTCTATCTCAAGAAGCAGCTAGGTATCACAGTAGAGAGAGGGCTGGGCCTGGAATTGGGAAGACCTGAGTTTAAATTCAGCCTTAGGCATTAGCTGTATGAGCCTACTCAAGTCCTTTAATGTCTATTTGACTCAATTTTCTCAACTGTAAAATCATAACAGTAGCACTTACTTCCTAGTGTGGTTGTGAGAAACAAATGACATAATATTTATAAAGTGCTTAGCATAGTGCCTGGTACATAATAGGGCCTTCCCTCCCTTTGTTCTTTCCTTCCTTCCTTCCTTCCTTTTTTGCTTCCTCTCAATGCCCTAGGCAACTCTCTATAAGTTAAAAGAGAGGGATGGATTGGTAGGGTCAGTTTTCTCATTGTAGGGAGCTCTTTAAAAGAAAACAGTTCAGTCACCAATCCAGTCCCTATCCTTGTCTCTCATTCCAGTAACAAGATATACTGTATAGTTGAATACTGAGTGGGACTGTGAAAGAATGGCTAGTGATAATCCACCAGATCTTAAAACAATAACAACAAAACTTGAGCCATTTTTGGTGGTGGTTGTCACCATCAAAGTGAAGCAGTTATAAGAGCACAAGGCTGGCCTTGCATTTTTTGAAGTTAGGAGAGTCATAAAAATTCTAAACCAAAGCATTTCCCTAAGGATGCTGAACAACCCACCAGGAAATAGAATAACATTTCAATAAAGAAAGATTTCCTCTTTCAAAGCAGTATTTAAACTGTGCTTATTGAAAAGCTTATGAAAAGCTTCAGCCACTCTTACCTGACTAAAGAGATGTTCTAAACAGCCATGCAACTTGTCCTGTTTATCATGAGAAATTCGAATGTTCAAGGGAAGCTCATCACCTGTAGATTACAAACAGCACCACAATGACAAAAACATCTGATTTATGAATATTAAAAGCTAGTCATTTTAATAGGAAAAATAAATATCAGCTGTCTTTATAAATCTTAAAAATGCACTGAATCATCTTTTCTCAAAAAATCTGGAATCAAAATAATTACTAGAACATTAAAGTTTGGTTCAGTCAAGGAACATTAGGAGAGGCCATAGAAGCAGTCTGGTGTATTATATAGAAGTGCCAAACGCAATGAGCCAGAGTGCAGCATGCTGCCTGCACCACATTAAAATGTAATTGGGAAATATTTAACAAGATAAACAAAAATAGAATAGAACACAGATGATATTAATAGATGGTTTTCCAAGTCAATAGGCAACCCACAGGTATCCTGATGTTTAATGGCCCTGCTTTCTATTTGAGCTTGATACCACTGTTGTGGTAGATAAAGGGCTGGACTTAGCATCAAAAAGACATGAGTTCAAATCTCATCTTAGCTACTTCTCACTTTTATGACCTTAAAGAAGCAAGTTAGCATCTCTGAGCCTCAGTTTCCTCATCTGTAAAATTAGAATGATAACAATAATACCTATCTCACAGGTTTGTTGAAGATCAAATGAGATAATGTTATGTAAGGAACTTGGCAAATCTTAGCACTCTCTCTATGTGTGAGCTATTATTACACTGCAGTGCCATATTGTAATACTTCCTTCAAAGAGAATTTGTTTGATTTTGGTTTAGCATTGTCATTTTAAAAAATCTGTTCTGAGTTTAGCAAAATTTTTTTATCCTTGACATATAAAAGATAAAAGATTTGCATAAATGATTGTTCCCTTTTTACTTTCACTCATACTTCTGGACTTTTACTGTGATCTCAGAATGTATTCTCTAGCTATTTACAATTTGTGAGCATCTGAGTTCCCTGTTTGCCTACAATTCCTCATAGTTACATCAGGAAGGCCATAATGGGGATATGGTTAAAACTAATCAGCCTGTGTCAGATCTTATTAATCCACTCCCTCCATCGTGGGTCAGAAAAATTGGCTTTGTTGTATTGAAAGACTCCCAAAACACAAAGCACATTAAACTGGAGTGAAATAACACGCTCTTGCTGCCTAGTATGACAGATAAAAGGATGAAATGAATAAAAACCAAACAATCTCTTAATAATATCTCTAGCAAGACAAAATAAACTGTAGATAGTTTCCCTGAACTCACCTGAGTCCATTTCATCACTGTGAAAGTAGGAACTGCACTGGCTACTGCATATGCTAGTGAAAGACGCAATGGAATTTCTATTGCTGTTACAGTCACTGCAAAGAAGAAACAGCAAAGATCATTTGCAAGGTGAACTTCAACAAATTCTTCTCCTCTGGACTCTTCCTATGTCACTCCCACCTCAGTTAATTGTAAGCCATTTTACTATAGACAGTTTATTATAGACAATAATGACATATGGAATCTTGTTCTCTGAAAGGGCTCTATAATTCAAATTCCCTTATGCCATGTAGCTCCAATTGGAGATAGTGAAAACTATAAAGTAACCATAACATTTAGGAGATAATCTCTTATTAAAACAGTGCAATCAAGCCAAACTTGAAATTTCTCGTTTACCAACTTTAGAGTTAATTTCTATAGTATTCTGCTCTGGTAGGGTAAATGCTAGGACCGAGAATATGGTGATTTGCCATTGACTTAAAAACAAACAAACAATTGAACCCTGCTTCTCAACTCTTTTAACGGCTTATAGATCAATGTGTCTGTTCCACATCTTGCTGTGTAATAAAGGCATGGTAGGAATTTTTAAAATTTCCATTTAGTACAGGCAATAAATATTAAGACTCTGTTGATCTGAATCATTCATAGATATGCAGATATAGATATGGCTATAGATAAACATATATAGATATATACATACATACATGTATACACACATATTAGGGCAATTATAATTCCTATTCTTGCTGTGCCTAGAGCTTATATGAAAATAATTTCATATATGAGCTATCCAGTAGAGAAAGTCCATTTAATCTAACAAAGAATTAAAAAACAGAGAATTACTGATGACATCTGTTTTTATTAGGGGATGTGAGAACATCATCCTGGTGCTCACTCAGAGCACATTTGTATTGTAAACTTTTATCTTCTGCATTATTTTGGGGGGGATTCTTCAACACTGTTCTTTAAAAAAATGCCAGTTAGCCTCTAATAAGGTCAGTTAAATAATCAAATCACTTATCTATGACTACAGGCAGGAAGATTCTAGGTTTGAATCTTGGCCCTCACACTAGCTACATATCCATAGAAAACTCACTTAACCGCCCTACATATCAGGCAACTTGTTAACATTTATTTACTAAGTTAAAGACAGGTTGTGCAATGTAATGAATCTTGATCTTTACCTGTAATATTAACACTATATATGTAAATTATCCTGCTTATTTATAGACCAACCCCTCCCACAAACTTGATGAGCTAGAAAAGAAAAACAAAACTGCTTTTACAAAAGTGAGTAAGATAACTATAGCAAAGGAATGATTTTGGAATGTGAATTTTGTCAACTGGTTTCTTTTCTAAATGTCCAAATTCCTCAGACCTCTATTTTCTTTTGCACTGTAAGGACTTGTCAACCTCAAATTATTATTTGGAAAAACTGCTGAAAGCACAGTATCATATCTGGATGTTTTTGGTTGGTTCATACAAAGTGAAAGAATTAATGAATTACCTGTAGGAATCCCTATTGCTGATAGTGTCATGCCCTGAATCTTCTTGTTCATCTCCTGCTACATTAAAACAGACTTTTTTTCCATTCCTTTCTCCCTTCTCATTGTCACTGTCAGTTGGTATTAAAGACTCAGATGTTTTACGTTCCAATTTGGGAGAATATGTTATTGAAGACAGAAGGCTGCAATATGATAAAAAGCCAAACAGAATAAATGTAATTTTTCAACACTGTCTGCTAAAGATGATAACTCTGTTATTTATTGAACATGACAAATATATACACATTTCCGTGGCTCTATCCTCTTGTTTTCATCAACCGAATAAATCAGAAAATAAAAATATGCTGCATGCAATTTACAGTCTTGAAAAATAACAATAGTTATGATGTGAGGTAAAATTCCCTGATATGTAAAAGAATGAGTGCAAGCATTAAGGTTAAAGAATATATGATAATAAAGCTAGAGCAAGAAGGGATTTCTTTCTTCTAGAATGCACTAGCAGTCTACACACTACAATTACGGATATGAACACACAAAGATGAACTAGAACTAAAAAATAATTAGCTCTGGTCCTTAAACATGAAAATGCTCCACAGGTAAAATATACTTGGAGTTGGAATAGAGATCACAAAGGTCCAATCTCAATAGTTTCAACTTTCTTATATCCTGGCCTAAAAATCCCTCAAGATTTTCAACTCCAGTGAAATCTATCTCTATTCCAGCCATTCAAAAACATGACCACATCACATATTTTGCCATTTTCTCAATATTTCTACCCAGGTTTTAGGTCTTTTCCCTTTCCTAATATAATCACCTGTCCTTCACCTCTTTCACCTACTCTTCTGGTTTTCCATCCTCATTATGAGCTCTAAGCCCTCAAATCCTCCATATTTCCCCAATTTATCAATCGTGCTCATATTTCTTTTCTCTTCCTATAAAGTGTAGGCCCACTGGTCAGCCCCTCAATTATAGGTTCATTCCTCTAGAATTTTTTGCCCTCTTGGCCTTCAAGTCAATGACCAACTACCACAGAGCAGCAAACCCAACTGTTAGCTCCATTCTCTTGACTGGCTTATAAGTCTCTTGAATTCATCAATCAACAAGAATTTAGTAAGTATCTACTATGTATTAGGCAGTAGTCATACACAGACAAAAGTGAAATTGTCTGTGCTGTAAAGAACGCTATATTCCATGTATGTATAAATAAACTCATGTAAAATATTAATGAAATAAATGCAAGCGAAATATTCTTTGAAGAGAAGCATTAGAAGCTAAGATCAAAAAGGGCTTCACAGAGGTGTCATTTGAGCAAAATTTTGAAAGAAAGAAAGGATTATAAGAAGCAGAAGTGATGTCGGAGTACTTTCAAGGCATGAGGGGTAGCTAGTAAAAAGGCATAGAGATGGGAGATGGAGGGTTGTGTACAAGGCATGACAAGAAAGCTAGTTTAGCCAGGCTTAGGAGTGTGCAAAGGGGAACAATGCATACAAATTTTGGAAAAGTAGGCTGGGGCCAGATTGTGAAGGGCTTTAAAAACTAAACATGATGGTTACAGAATGATAAATTTGCAAGTGGGACATTAGAAACCATCAAGTCCAACATCTCATTTTATAGATGAAGAAACTGGAGCTTAAGAAATGAAGTCACTTAAGGGGCAGCTGGGTGGCGCAGTGGATTGAGCATCAGCCCTGGATTCAGGAGGACCTGAGTTCAAATCCAGCCTCAGACACATAACACTCGCTAGCTGTGTGACCCTAGGCAAGTCATTTAACTCCATTGCCTAACCAAAAAGAAAAAGAAGAAGAAATTAAGTCACTTGCCTGGGAGCACAGGGGTAATAAATATCTCAGGAAGGATTTAACCTCAGTTTTCTTGACTCAAAGTCCAGAAGTCTATCCACTATGCCACCTAGATGCCTTATCATAAATATTGGCTATCTTAAGATGCTGAAATGTCCCAAGAAGTGATTTTTTTGCTTTGTCTACATGATAAAAGCAATTCCACCAAAATTTTGTGTTGCTTTTCTATCCCTTTCTCTGCTCCCTCAAAAGAATTTCCCTAAATTGACATAAGAGAAATATGAGAAGAAAGTACATGCAATTATACAAGATACAAATTGACTTTTCAAAGAAACTGTTGAATGCTGAGAAATGGAAAATGGATAATGGTAAACCCAATGACTCTGACTACCATTGTTTCTTAATTAACTGTGGTAAAGTAGTCATTATAATGGAGAGCTAGAATTGAGAAACTATCTTAACCCCAAAACAATTAATTTCCTTGCCAAGAAGAGAAACATGGGATTCAAAGGCAACATCATTCTAAAGTATAAGCTAATTTGCTAAACAATACAGAAAATGGTGGCAGAAGATTACAAGCAGTGTCTCCTCAGAAGAAAATGAACAGCAGGGAAAGATAAAACAAATTCGCAGAAAGCTTGGCTTGAGACCGACACGGGTCAAATCTTCTCAAAGATGTTTCCAAGTAAATCATGGAAGAGAATCCTAAGTAGACAGAAAATTGAACACAATGGATAGCATCATGACAGTGATCTATTCTCATTATCAATAGCAATAGGACCACTATATACCTCACTACCCTATAGTATGGCTATATGAAGATGTTGAAATAGTTCTCAAGAAAATGAAGTTAGGGAAAAGGCCTGAAATAGACCAAATACACCAAATAGATATAGGAGATAGATATCTTGCTGGAGGCAACATAATTTTGAAATCAGTGAGAAATCAATTTTTAGAAAATTACACAAGAGAAAAGGAAGAAAACACTGAGAAATAATCCTGGATAATAATATTACTAAAAATAAAGGTTATCAAGAGTTCATCAGCAATAATTGAACTATCTGCCTACTTTCTCATCTCTATAATCTTTTGTCAGAATGTTATAAATATTTATTAAGGGTATCCTTGATGAATATATGAGAAGGAAATAGTCGAGCTTTCACAAATAATTTTCTACATCCTCCTACATCCTCAGTTACAAAACTGTCTACGAGGTACAAAGAAAAGAAGACTGCCATTTTTATTGTTTGTCAGTTTAAAAAAATGACTTATAGAGTCTAATGCCTTCAACACGGAAAAGACTCAATGGTTTTCCTACAACAAGGTTAAGAACATACAAGACACAACCTCTAAGATCCACCCATCGAGATAACTTTACTAAATGGTCACATGGTCATCCAATGAGGCATAAAATAAGAAGAAATTTGTTACAGTCTTGGAGGATAACCTTCTTATGGAGGATGACCTTTTCAGAGTCCAGATGGAAAAAGAATTCCCTCAGTGATGATGAGGTCTGGTCAATGTTGTTGTTTATAGATTACAACAAGTTGATTGCATCAATCTCCACTATTCCTTAGGGTATCTCCAATTAAATCCACAACTACTCAAAAGAAATTGACCCAATATTTCACACAGAAAATAAAAACACAGATTAAAAACAGTTATTTCCCAGACAATAACATGCATTTGGATTGGCAGCCTATTGAATTGGTCCATCAATATACAAACAATGTACTAAAACTACCTGGAAAAATAGGTGACATCAAAAATTTATTATAAGGAAGAGACTAGTTGGATTATATTAGGGAAACTATACTCAAAGCCAATGAAAATGTATTAAGCAAACACCTACTATGTGCCAGGTACTGTTCTAAGTTCTGGGGAAACAAAGAAAAGTAAAAGGTAATCTTGCCCTTTAGGAGCTTACAGTTCTGAGGGGGTTGGGGGAGAGACAGATATACAAAGAACAAGCTATATACAGGATAAACTGAAGATAACAAAAGAAAGGCACTGGAAATAATAGGTATGGCAAAAGGCTTCCTTCTGAAGGTGAGATTTTAAATGAGACTTGAAGGAAGCCAGGGAAGCATGGAAAAAAATGAGAAGGGAGAGAGTTCCAGGCATGGAAGACAGCAAGCAAAAATATCTGGGGTCAGATAATGGATTATCTAGTTCTAGAATAGCAAGGAAGCCAGTGTCATTGAATCCAAAAGTACACTAGGACAGGTAGCAAGGAGTAAGAAGACTGGAAGAGTAGGAAGGAATCAGGTTATAGAGGGCTTTAAAACATATTTGATCCTGAAGGAGAGAAAGAGCTATTGAAGTTCATTTAGGGAAGGTGGTGACATGATCACACCTGGAAATAAGGAAAATCAATTTCTCTGACAAATAATAGAGAGACAGGAATCTGAGAGACTTGAAGCAGGGAGACCAGTTCACAGGCTATTACAATAGTCTAGGTGAGGTAGTGAAGAGAGCCTGCACCTGGGTAGCGGCAGTGTCAAAGCATAAAAGGTGACATGTGAGAGATGTAAGAAGGTAGAAAATACAAGACTTGGAACAGATTAGATATAGGCGGTAAGAGTAAAGAGTCAAGGATAATACTAAGTGGAAAGGTCATGTGACTTGGGAGATATTAGTACTCTTGATAGTAACTGAGAACTTAGAAAGAGGGGAATATTTAGGAAGGAAAAATAATGAATTCAATGTGTTTAAGAAGTCTAAAGGACATCCAAGTGGAGATGTCCAACAGGAAGATGAAGACATGAGACTGGAGTTGAGCAGAAAGGTTAAGGCCGGATAAATACATTTGAGAATCATCCATCATAGAGATGATAATTAAATACATGGGAGCTTATGAGATCACCAAGTGAAACAGTAGATAGAGGGAGAGAATTAAGAGGGCCAAGGGTAGAGACTTGTGGGATCTTGCAATGAAATGAAAATGGAAAGACAGGTTCATGTCAGATTGTGGGGGGTGGGAGTTCCTTGAATGCCAGGCTGAGAAATTTGAATACTGTTTGACAGAGAGTAAGGAAAGTCATTGAAGAGTTCTGAGAAGTGACATGATGAAATCTATGTATAAGATTAATCTGGCAGCAGTACAAAGTGTGAACTGAAGGGATCAAAAGATGAAGATGGAAAGATCTGTAAGCAGTCTATGGTAACGAGAGAGTTGAGTGGTAATGACAATCTGTACTAGGATGGTAGCAGTGTTAATATAGGGGAAAGAAGATGAACAAGAAATGAGAGATGGGCAGATCGACATTCATACACACACACAAATAATATACATGATTTGGTGGCTTACTGGTAAGAGAAGTGAAAGAGACAGGCATGTTGCACTCTGTGGTACCATGAAAAGAAGGAGTTAAATCAAAAAGAGGAAGAACAGGTTTAGGAGAACAACCAATACGCTCAAATTGGGGCACATCGAATATGAGGTGCATCAAGGTGCACACATCCTGTTTGTATTTGGAAATGGTGATGTGGGGATGAGAAAAGTGTTCAGGGATTATGTGTTACTGATCTAGCAAAAGCAATCACTGAAGCCTTAAGAGTGGGGGAAAAAACAACAACAACAGGCATATCTCAACATGTCCACATCCATTTAAAAGCATCATCTGTTGCAGGGGTCAACCTTTTGTATGTGTGTCATAGATTTCTTTGACATTCTGGGGAAGCCTATGGACTCCATAAAATGTTTATTAATGCATGAAACAAAATGCATAAGCTTACAAAGGAAACAAATCATATAGAAATAAGGATGTGGCTCTTTTTTTTCCCATCCAAATTCATAAACTCTCTGAAATCTATACATAGAAAATCGGTCTGTGGAACCTGTGGTAAGAACCCCTAATTTATTGCCACTGAAAAAAAAGACTGATAGATGAAGTTTTCATATCACCTTTGCAGTCATTTATATCATCTTCTAGTTTTCTTTCATTTTGTTTTGTGAAAGAGCAGGAATAGAAGAGTATCCCCTACTAACTCCATTCAGGAGATAAAGAGAAACTATGGGCATTAGAATAGACCAGGTTATCCTGTTTCCTTTATTTCCTAAAGTGGGACCAGTCCCTTGCATTCTTTGATCTGATTTCACAGTAATTTCTGTTAAATTATTTAGGAAAATACTCATGATAATCTCTAAGCAATTACAAACCAGGTTTGCCATCAAGGGCCTTCCTAATGTCTACTCCTATCTTTGGTGAACTGGAATTTATAGGTAAGAGCCATGTATTCAGCAACCAACTTACCAGGCAAATTCCTAAGTTTTTTTGCCCATTACAATATTCAGTCCATTCCTATTCTCTGTTTTATTCTTCCCTGCCTTACATCAATATTTATCCATTTACTACAATAATGTTTACTACTTACTTTTCCCTTTTCGTTCTTCCCTATCCCTCTGAACAATTTTGGGTTCTGCATCAATTTTTCTCCTCATAGCACTAGAGCTAAAGTTTAAGAAACAGACAGAAATGTGAAGCTGTCTGTTATTGGGATGTACTTTCTTAAAAAGGAAAAGAAAATTCACTTCCTGCAGGACAAGCTTAATCTTGGTCCTAATGACTAGACCCATAACTTCATATTATTTATTCCAAGGAGCAGTTAGACTCTTATGTCCTTAATGGATCTGAAAAATATTTAGAGGGAGGCAGCTAGGGGGCGCAGTGGATACACACCGGTCCTGGAGTCATGGAGTTCAAATCCAGCTTCAGACACATAACACTTACTAGCTCTGTGTGACCCTGGACAATTCACTTAACCCCATTGCTTAGCCCCCCCAAAAATGTTTAGAGGACCAAAAGAAGATATAGTGGAATGCGAGTTCAGTTCTATTTCCAGCTCCCAAAGAAAGGAAAGAAGATTAAAGAAAAAAAAAGAAAGAAGGAAAGAAAGGGAAGGGAAAAAAAAGAGAAGAAAAAAGAAGAGAAAGGAAAAGGGGAGGGGAGGGGAGGGGAGGAGAAGGGAGGGGAGGAGAAGGAAGGGTAGGGGAAGGGAGGGGAGGGGAGGAGAGGGGAGGAGAAGGGAGGGGAAGAAAAACAGTTTCAATCTGAACTGATTCCTTCAGCTCTCTCTATGGAGGATGACAGCATGTTTCAACATGAGCCCTTCAGAATTGTGGTTGGTCAGGTCACTGCTTTGATCAGAATTCCCAAATCTTTCAAAGTTAATTATTTTTACAATATTTTTGTTTTTGTACAAATTGTTCTCCTAAACAAATATTTCCTAGACCCTCCTGTTTGCAGATGACATTTTATCAACTGAATGAAGTCTAAGAATATTACAAAACCTCTTAAGTCAAATTCATAATTACTTATTAGAACCTGACCTAAATAGCAAAAATAGGATGGGGAGAGAAAGTTGATTAAAAAAATAGAGATTATATTTAGACAGACAACTCATAAAGTTGGCCATCAAAATATTTATCTTAGACAGATGTTATGAATGGAAAATTAGTTGGGCACACTACAGCATAGTAAGAAAAGAGCAGGATTGCCTTGGGGAAATTGCACAGTACATTTAATTACCCCCAGGCTTCACATTGAAATGGAAGCTCCTCATTTTTATCAAGAATATTCTTCCAGGAGTGCTACATGACTGCAAGTCACAAAACACCACAATCTCTTAAGAATTAAAGTCAAGTGTTAAACAAAAGGAAATGGAGAGAGGTGGGTGTAAATAGACATCATCAAATAAGAATTGTATAAGAGAAGCAGGATAAAAGAAATCATTTGAGAAATATGGATGGAAAGAAAGTGACACAGTCACATGGTGGGAGACAGTCCTGCTGCCTCAGTGGTACCCTTGCATTGTCAAGAGAAACAGAAAACAACCTAGGACATTGTGAGGAATTCCCATGGAAAATCCACAGTAAGATGTGCAGGATGGGGACTCATGGATTTATTTCAAACTGCAATGTTGAAGGAAGTATCCCCATTGATGAGATTCCAGAACAACGAAAGTATTAGGACATATGTTTCTATTCAACTATGTCTTAAATAAATAATGAAGATCTCAGCACTCTTTAAAGATAGTTTTAGAACAATCTCTACTGTAGTACACTCCTAATATAGATCAGCACAATCCAAATAATAAAACTATATTTATTAAATGAAGTAAAATCTAATGTCATAAAATGTCAACTTTTCTGCCAAAAGGTCACTTTTGAACTGTGTTTTGGAAATAACAAACAATTGTTTAAAAATAGCTTCCCATTCCCACATCAGCTTTGTTCCAAGTTCCTAATTTATTGGTAAATAGAGGAAGTAATAAGTATGACACACCAAATATCATCAACAAAAGTTATTTATAAATACTAGTATTCATTTAAAAAAAATCTCATTTGGGGAAAAAAGATTAAATCCAAACTATTAATAAAACTCCAGACAAAATGATATAGGAAACATTCAATGATAATTTTGAAATTATGATACATCTGTCTTTGAAATCTTGAGCTCTTAATT
Source organism: Vombatus ursinus (assembly GCF_900497805.2). Taxonomy (NCBI): domain Eukaryota; kingdom Metazoa; phylum Chordata; class Mammalia; order Diprotodontia; family Vombatidae; genus Vombatus; species Vombatus ursinus. Next base: position 14,395,703 of record NW_020954590.1, on the reverse strand, counting down.
TGGAAAGATTTCCTTAAAAACCAAAAGTTGCTAACAGAAGCTTGAATAGTTGCATGTGTATTTACAACAGAGGTATACAGCACCAATAGCAACAAAAATAAATTATACATTGTATGTTAATACTTAAATTATAAACCAGAATTTTGAGTCCAAAATAAAATCCACGTGTCAATCATATCACCCTGTTAGAGCACACATGACAGTAGATTGCAACTACAGATGAGAAAGAGAAAGGTAAAGTTTTATAACAAATAGGGACCTATTAGGTGATTAGAATTCCTGAAAATAGTTGTCATCAAATAAAGACATATACGTATACATATATATATATATATATGTGTGTGTATACACATATATGTATGTGTATATACATATATTTGATAATATGTAATAATTAAAAAATAAAGCAACAAAACCATAGGGAGGCAGAACTACTCCATATGGAAAGGTACAAATATTCATTTCAAACAAAAGGGTAAAATAGATTATATCTTAAATGCACGTGCTGATTTGATCTTAGAAAGTAGCATTTGAACCTGTGATTTGAATTAAATTGATATGCTTGTTTTAACCTTCTTATTTATTGGAATAGCTGTGGATTTTGTAAATTATGGTCATTCATCTAACCCATACTTTCTGAGTACTTATCATATTCTCAGCATTGTGCTAGATATAATGTTCTTTTTTTATCTCTTTACTCTTTGAATTTTATAGTTCTAATATGTTTTTGTATATTTTAGCATTAATTTAATACTATAAAGTATAATTATATACACATTTTAAATTATATGTTTATATCCCATTGCAAATATGTTCACAGCATTTTCTTCATAGTCTTCAAGTGTTGAGCTTCTGGAAAGTAGGATCTCTAACATAATTCTCATCATATTTGGTAATAACAGAGATGAACATATGGTAATAATTCCAGTAGTCACATTTTACAAAAAGGGAAAAGTTAAAAGTATAAAGATATTACATAATGTACTTACTCATCTATTTGACAGACACATATTTCCACCTCTTTCAAAGCAGTCTGAAGCTTGCCCAACAATTTCTGATAGATATCTTGTGTTTCTAAGTCCTCCTCTTTTAACAAATACCGGAGGCCATGCCCATCCTGCTGTCCCAGAGACAATCCTGAAGGGGCTGCCATGGTGGTAATGGTATGCTGGATATATACCATAGGATTTAGTTTTCCTGAAAGATGCAGATATTTTCATATGAACCATATATCCATTAACTTTTATATATTTATTTTAATTAATTTTAAAGACCAAGCCATGAATAATGAGGATAATGTCCTTTTTATCCTAACTGGGGCAAAGAGGAAATAGAAGCTCCTGAGGTGACTTCCTTAATGCTTGGGAAACCACAATGAGCACCCTTCCCACTGTCAGAGGAAAAAGATTTCCACTGTTGTCTGGATCAAAACAAAGGAGTGTGACTGCATTCACTACAGCTGCCCCAGCAGCTATAGCACAACCCATCCCTTCAGTTACAGTTTCATTTGAAATAAGAAAGTGGTAAAGTTGGAGACATCATTGTCCTTTTAGGATCATGGGGTCATAATTTAGAACTGGAAGGGATCTTAGAAATCACTGATGGAAACTGATTCCCCCATCCCATTTCACAGATGAGTAAATGGAGGCACAGAGGGGTTGAATGACTCACCCAGGTTTACACAGTATATGTCTGAGAAAAGATTTGAACTCACTGTCATCACTTCAAGTCCAATGCCCTATCCACCACACCATGTCACCTCTCTTTTTTACGCCCACTTCTCTATCCTCAACATCTATTTACCTCCACTAACAAAAGTGACAACCACTTAGGTACGTGAAAGATCAATGAAAATTAATTTTCCATATTTAATACAAAAAAGAGTGGCTACAACTTACACATCTATGAAAAGACATATACATGAAAACTTCCATGTCTGCAAATAGATAATAAAACTGCTTTCCCTCTTTAAAAAATCAGGTTAGCTTAGAAAGGGACAGGTATTTACCAAAAAGAATTAAGAGTCAGTGTGGCATAGCAGGAAAACAAGGGCTGGGTCTGAAATAAGGAAAATTGAGGCTCAAATTGGTTCTCTAGTTCTTACTAGCTGTCTGGCCTCTAGGCAAATTACTTAGCCACTCTGAGACTACATTTCTTCTTCCAGAAAAGGAAAATAAATAATAACAATACTTTCCCATAGGTAAGTTGTTGTGAGGCTCAAATGAGATACAATGTCAAAAGTGTTAATAATAAATATCATCCAGTCAACTAGCATTTAATAAGCACCTACTATATGTCAGGTACAATGCTAAGTACTGGGGATACAAAGAAAAAAAAAACAGTCTCTGCTCTCAAGGAACTCACAGTCTAATAAGCACTATGTACAAAGGATAATTTCAAAGGAAAAAAGCACTGATTTAGGAGACCTAAAAAGATCTATTGAAGAAAATTTCAGTTATTCTTATCAGTATTACTATTGTTATTGTTGCTGTTATTATTAAATATTACTATTATTGTTTCAATGAAACAATCTTGACAGATTATGCCTTCCTCCACTCCCCTATAAGAAGGCAAACAGACTAAAACAGCTAGAATGCTTGATAGATCCATGAATATAATTTCCCCACCATCTTTTTCCCTCTCAAAACTTTACCAATTCCTGAGCTAGTTTATTGATTTGAATATTCAAATAGTGCCAAGAGACTGTGAGTGTATGTGAAGAAAGCTCCATTTGTCTTTGTTTTTCTGAACATTCAATAGTTGTCCCCTAACTGCTGTCACCACTCAGATCTAACTTGAAATTTTGGAAGGGGCTAAGTTTTTCTATAATTTCAATGTTTGCTGCTTTGCTTCTCAAGGACCAGGAGAGACAGTCAAGAAATAAGGTGCCTGGCAGAAGACATTAGTACATCCATCCTTTCATCCTTCTTGTGTCTACCACTGATGATTTGTATATGACTAACAAACTTGACAAGGACCAGAGTTCTTAATCTTTTTTTTATGGACTCCTTTGCCAGTCTGATGAAACTTACAGACCCCTTTTCAGAATGTTTTTAAATGCATAAAATAAGTATACTAATCATATTGAAATTCAATTATCAAAATACAGGTTTTCAAAAGTTCACAGACTCCAGATTAAGAAGTCATGAATTAGGGTAATGGAGTTATTAAAGCTGTAGGAATAATTATAAACATCTATTTTTAAATTTTGAGAAAATTTTACAAAAGCCACCATACCTTGCTCAGAAACTTTATTTTCTTTATCATGAGAATTATGTTTTCTGTTGTCCAGTTGTACTCCAAAGGCACTTCCCAGGGACGTTGAGGTTTTGGGATAAGAAACTTCCATGACGTTGACGTGGCAATTAGTGGGACAAAAATCACTGCTGTGCAATGGAGAGATCTTTGACTTGGCCTGTTTAAAGGTAGGCCAGGCTCTATTCTTAAGGACACGTGAAAACTGCAGATTAAAAAATATATATATATATATGTTATAAAGTTGTACATAGAATAGATTACTATGACATTCATCAACATCATGAAGGAATTAATCATATGAATTAGAATGAGCAAACAATAGCTTAAAAACCATAGATATGAAATGCCTATCTTACTTCTAAAATTTGACTAAGAGGTATTGTTCTTCATGACTATGTTCTTACTGAGAGCAAGGTGTAATAACCCTTTCAGATGCTAAGGAAAGGAAGAAAAAGGCTTAGGAACTGAGGCTCTATGCCTCGATTTGGGGACAGAATTTTGGATAAAAGGTGGCAAAGAAGCAGAAATGAGAACCTTTAGGTCAAGGAAGGTAGAAAATGGGATTCTAGGGTAGAATCTGCTTCCTAGGACATGGGGAACATTCTGCAGAACAGGGGGAGACTCCATTGATAGTCTACTTTTTAGAATAAATAACATTTTAAATGCATAAAATGAAATACAAGTGATTACCATGAAATCCGTTTATATTAGACTATAGTTATCAAATTTAAAATTAAATAAAGGACAAATCCTCAGGCTCCAGATTAGGAATTCCTGCCCTGGATTGTGGGAAATGATTAGTTCTTCCATACTTTCAAGGATAAAATTATTATATAGGACAGATAAATTATGTATCAGCAGTTGCTCTGCAAGGGAAGCAAAGAGACAGAAATGGAGAACATCTCTGGACAATTGAAATCTCTCCAGTCTTTCAGCTTTGGACACCATATTTTAGGAAGGGCATTGATGTACTGGAATGAAAGCAGAGAAGATTTATGGTCCTGAGATAACACCAACCCATACAAGGATTTGAAGGAACCACAAATGTTTAGCCTGGAGAAGACAAGGCTATGATAGCAATCCTCAATTATTTAAAGGACTGTCATATGGAAGAGAAATTAGATTTTTTTCTGCTTGATCCCAAGCGTCAGGACTAGGACACTAGTCTATATAAAGCTGTCTATATAAAGAACAGCAAGAAACAAGAACAGCAAAGAGCTTCCTAATGATTAGAGTTGTCCCAAACCGGAAAGAAATGGTTGCAAAAATAGACTGTTTTTAATCCTTGGAAGTCTCAGAGGCTAAATGACACCTCACTAATAATGTTATAAATGGCACTCCTGACAAGCTTATATTTGATGGCTTCTGAGATCCTCTCTAGATCTGAAATTCTGTCACCTCATGATTAGACAGCATTAATTTGTTGCTGTTTGTGTTCTTCAGGTGTTTGTCATGTCCAACTCTTCATGACCCCATTTGATGTTTTCTTGGCAAAGATACTGGAATGGTTTGCCATTTCCTTCTTTGGATCATTTTACAGATGAGGAAACTGAGAAAAACTGGGGTAAGTGACTTACCCAGGGTCACACAGATAATTAGTGTGTGAGGTTGCATTTGAACTCAGGTCTTCCTGACTCCAAGCCAAGCGCTCTATATACTGTACCACCTAGCTATCCCTGGCAAAGGGTTTATTTAGCCCGAACTCTTATTTTACACATGGGCAAACTGATGAACAAAATGGTTCAGTCACTTGCCTGAAGGTCATAAAGAGTTAGAGGGAGATAGGTCTAGTTAGTACTAAATTCTAGCTCTTGACTCCCAGGTCAGTTCACATTCCACTATACGACCCTTCCTTCTGTAACTGTGTGTATGTGGATATGTGTGTGTGTTATACATGGGCACATGGATAAAAACAAGAACTATCATATGAATCCTCATTAAATATTTAAATCAAAGCATCACACACACACAGAGGAATGATTATGGAATTATTCTAAAACTGAAGAATTCACCTCAAATTAAGAAAGGTATTAGGGAGAATTTATGGTGAAAGTTTTGCTTCAAAGAGTGCATATTTTATATCTAAATTACTTTGCACATTCTGTTCCTAACTGAATAAATCCTTGGTCATAATTTAGTCAGGGCATGGGTAAGATTCAAATCTCTCTCATATATGTACTAGAAAAACATAGCCTATAGAACTAGGCTAAAAAATCTATAATGAGCTCAATAAACCAGATAACAGAAACATTAGGAACTCACTAGTTTCCATTTTTAGAATTTAAACTTTTGCAATCCAACTAAGAGAAAAGCTAAGACATTCTAAGACTTTGGTTACTATGGATACCTTTTAGCTCAGAGAAAGTGGGATGTTTGCAGACTGCTCATCTAGAATAAAACTACATTGCTAATGTTAATATGCTTTAAAAACTAAAATATGATGAAATTATAAATTTATAATAGTAAATGTTAACATGGATAGTGCCATGAATTTGGTAAATGAATGAAGTTACAGTCATGTTATATTGTGCACAGAGTAATATCACAGACATTCTAACTGAATTCAAATGATCAGACTGTGCCAGAACTCCTCGAAGTTATGTCTCTGATCTTTGGTAATCTCGTTTTCCAAAAAAGGAAGAGATGTTCAATTAATCTAAATTCACCAATAGTCAACAAAATACAATTCATAAAGGGTCAAAGAAATTAATTCAATGGAACATTGTCTTCGTTCCTCAAGGAAAAATAAAAATGAATTATGATAAAAATCTATGAGATTCAATTTTGGATTTATACACCATCACCAAAAGTGTTTATGTGGCTTAGAACCTATTTATATAGAGAACATCTTCAAATATAAACAACCAAATAAATGTTTATTAAATATTTCTAGCAGTGATCACCCTGTCAGACTCCAGACTTTTATCTCCAATGCATATAGGACATCTGCGCTCCAGTGTTCCACCTGTACTTTAATCTTTATAATGGCCAAAATTAAATTTAGTATTTTGTTTCCAAAACCTGATTCTCCTTATGACATGAGGTAATCTTTGACTGGCCTAAACTCCAAATTTCTTTGCATTAATTTTCTATAAGTTTACTAATTAAACATCTTTTTAAGTAAAAGTTTTTTGAAATAAGGTTCTTTGGGGGGGGGTCTTCACCCCCCCCATACACAACAGTGCCTAACCATAAAAGGTACTTAATAATGAAGGTATTATTCTACTACTTAAAACATTTCTCTTAAAACACCACCTCCCCCTACCCCAGTGGTTAAAAAATGAAACTGAATACTCTTAGGTTTGCTTTCAAGAATTTTCACAATGTAATGACTCTTATTTTCTTCTATGTGCTATAGTCAAACTGAGTAACTTGCTACCGTCTTCCCCTATGTGTCCAATTCTTTCCAAACTCTTTATTTTTCATGCTTTTCTATCTCCCTGGAATATTACTTCTCCCTTTTCCATCTATTGAAATACTACCTAGCTTTTAAAGAGCAACTAAGACCCTAGCTCATTCATTAAGTATTATTCCTTTATCTAAGTAGTAAATAAGGAACATTGTCATTTCAGATCATGCACAGTAATTGGTTTACACCTCTCTCATGAACTTCAGTTATTTTATATTATCATTATTTGTACTTGTTGTGAGAGGCAGAATGACAAAGCAAATACAAGGGTGGACTTCTATCCACAAAGACCTGGGTTCACAGCCTGTCTCTGACACATATTAGTTGAGTGACCATGGACAAATCAATTAACCAGAAAACTCTCTAAGAATATTAGTTAAAGATGATTTGATCTTCCATGTCGATGAGAGAGTTTCAGCAGCAGGAATTTCCTACACTGATAAAACCATAGATATAGATGCCTATACAAACACATACACACACACAAGTTATTTTTAAATGTGTGAGAAGTTCCCAGGCACTATGGTGTAGTGACAAGAACACTGAACTTGGAATCAGAAGATCTGGGTTGGAATCCTAGCTCTTACACTTATTATGCATTACACTTATGATTCTAAGCAACTCTATAGCAAACTGATGAATCTCTCTGAGCATTAGTTTACACATAATAAGAATTATATTGTCTATCTCACAGGTTTTTTGTAATGACAATGTTGTGTAAATCCTCATGCTTTCCAAATGAGAGCCATTATGACCAAATGGGAAGCAAAACAAGAGTCTATATCACAACCAAATTCTCCACGGTACTTTGCTGATAATTAGTGTAAAGAATGTGGAAAGGGACAACATAAGTACAAATTATCAAGAAAAAAATAAACCAAGAATAGTAATAAGTTAGTTAAGGGGAATCTAAGAACACTGGGGAGTCAATGGGACTGACACATCTTCAATATGATAGATGATTTATTGAACTCCTATTTATTCCAATCAGTATTAATCAGTTTGATATTATTCCACAGGAGTAGTGATTATAAGTTATATAGTAGACCTCAGAGCTATGAACTGCAGATTGTAAGTTCTCTTGCTTAATCAAAGGAAACTAGAGGACCTCCTTGTTTTTCTCTGTTACAGTGGCCCAACACCAGCGTGACAGAGGTGAGTCAATTACATGGAAAGTCCCCAGCTATTTTTGTTTTCCCTCTGTACCTTGTCATCCCTCTATTGTGCAACATAGGGAGATGACCAAGAGCACATAGCTAATGAATGACTCTGGTTGCCAAACTGTGGTCTGCCCTTCTATCAGCCCACGTAGATGTTTTAACATCTGCCTATCAGTCCAACCCCATAAGCCTGCTCATCAGCTTAGTAGGACATCCTGAAAGGTTGAGATAGGTCTGTTAAGGTCTGCTCACTAGCCCATTTGTCAACCAATGGGAGTCTGTATTTTGTGTAGACCTTTCTAGAGGGCCAAGGACAGGGTTCATCAACCAATGTGTTTCTATATTTTTGGTCTGCTTCACCTGTACTGCCCAGGTATCAAGAACTATAAAACTAAGGCCCTGGAGGAAGTGGGCATCTCAGATTGTGAGGAAGATTGAAGAGGAAGATGCACTTCATTAGAAAGGGTTGTGGACCCTTTTAAAAAGTGCCATTGGCTCAGAACTCTGCCTCTTTTTCTTGCACATTGGACAGTTCTGAAAATCCTCACACTATAGAGAACATAAGCAGCAAGAGATATGCTTTCTTTGCTCAAAAGCTTTCGAGAACTTCAAGCATTACAAGTTTGCCTCATCCATGCAGGACAGTATCATCCAGCAACAACAGAGCCTTCCCTTCCAAGGGACACACAGTTCTAATTGCAGAACGAAGGAAAAAGGGCATTGCAATGAATTCTCACTCAACTCAAGAGAAGTCTATTATTGACCACACATGTGTATAATGTATTATGCAAATAGTAACTGTAACTGATTCCCCTTCTGGAGACTCCATGATGGTTTTGTAGTAGCTATTAAATCATATCCAGGAGAAAGTTCCTCTTCTGTCTGTCTTCCTCCTCCTTCTCTCTCTCTCTTTCTCTCTCTCTCTCTGTCTCTGTCTCTCTCTGTGTGTCTCTCTCTCTGTCTCTGTCTCTCTTTTTCTGTCTGTCTGTCTGTCTCTGTCTCCCTTTCTGGAAGGGAGATGGATAGTCACAGTCCACACTAGTGAATCCCATTACTCTAAAGTCTATACATAGCATGCACTGCAGCTGGGAAACAAAGCTCTGATAAAAAGCCTAGGTCTGATCAAGTCCTAAGCAGTTCCTTTTAATTGTACCAACTACATTTATTCCCCTTTTCCATTCCAAGAACAAGGTGCCAATCAGTAGGAATAGGTAACAAAGGGGAACTATATGGCACATTCCAGTGTTCCAAAGATGGAGTTCACATAAGATTTTGTACCCTGGGCGTTTTGAGCTTCTACAACACCATCATCTCCTTTGTTACTTTATTTTAGCTAACTCTTAAATGGCTTGATTTTCTTCTTCTAGCCTTACTCATAACAGAATATACAGTAATCACATTTTGCAGCTGTATAATGCTTTCAGCTTATCTTCAAAAAAGTTTCATGTGCTGGAAAAAAAGACTAAGAGAGTGTTTCCAATCATTTGTATCCAAGAAGGAACACTGGTGGGATTCTTCCCAAAAAAACAAAGAGTTAAATCAAATCCAACAATTCTTTGATTTAAGCAATGCTTTTTAATAAGTAGAATTTATGATAATAGTATGGTAAATTAATACTAATGTAATTGCTTATCTTTTTTTTATTCTGAAGTCAACACTAATAAAACAAGCATTTTCACATACAAACTACAACAGAAAAAGATCACACATGAAACTACTTTTAAGTACATCTCACTTTTTCTTTTCACTATATAATAAAGTCAACAAGTAACTTCTAAATCTGTTTTGTTTGTGTTTACAAAGGCCTTCATTCTGCTTTCTTCTATGCATAAAACAAAAATGTTTCAACAACACTCTTTTATTCTTTTCTTTTTTTTTCTCTTCCTTTCTTTTTCTGGGGGGGAGGGGAGGGAAGCCTACCACTAAACCTCTCTCTAATTCCCACTTACCTCATTTTGGGGAAAGAAAAACAAAAGCAAAACCATGGTAATAAATGTTCAGTTAAACAAAATATATTTCCATATTGCTTTGGTCCAAAAATGTATCTTATTCCACATTTTGAAACCTATTGGGGGTAGGTAGCAGGTTTCATCAATAACTTTCATGAGCCGGCAAACATTTGTAAAAGAAAATAGTTGAATGAACTTTTGCCAATCAACTAATTTCTGCATTAAAAATTATAATATCTTTACCTTTTTGTAACTGGATATTCTTCTACTTATGTGCTCAATTTTATCACTGCAAATGGTGCCAAATTTACTTTGGAGATCAGAAGGGATGACTTCATTTAAAGAGTTTAGGCTAGTGCAGTTTTGCACAAAATGTTCATCACTTTTGGCCAGAGCTTCAAGAATCTGGAGTAGGAAAAACAATAAAATGAATATTAAAATCAACCAACTTAAACAGTCATTAATTAGTAATACAGGAGAGTTTTACTTCATACATATTTGTTTAGAGGTAGCTTGAGATATGAAATTCAAAAGTATTGAACAATGATCAATTCACATATCTGATGGCTCATATTAGGAAGTCTGTTGACAGCCTTTGACTATATAGCAAGCTAACCTTTTGTGGGTAAATAAACATCATAAATGTTAATTAGGGGAGATGGACTTAGAATTATTTTCTTTCAATTATTGAAAAAAAGGGATAGACTAGTTTTCACAATTAAAGAAAACAATGTCTTTCTCATCATAGTATAAATCATTATCATATATTTTTGATTTCAGCTTCTCCACATGGCTTTTCTATTTAATGAATTCTGTTTAATAATCAGACTGGTTGTATACCCAGTGTAGATGCTTAAATATTTATATTTGATTAAGTCTTGAGACTTTCAAATGAAATTAAATTAATGGTATGGGATATTTAATATATCTGAGTTTTAAATGAAATTTTAAAGTTCGCTTCATCTTTGAATGTTTATCATCATATTATCTACTTAGTTGCTAAGTCTGTAAATCTAGACAGGAGATTTAAACTAAGACAGACACCCCACTGACAAATGCAGACTATTCCCTTAAGTGAATCTGGGGGTTCATAATGATTTTTTAAAAATTAAGGATCTAGCTTTCCTTGGGAGGACATCTTCAAAATGGCTTTATGATGCATGCCAATAAGGAAAAAAATATTTATTAATAAATATTTATTTTATAGCTATATGTTTTAAGAAAAACAACAGAGACATATAAACTAAAATCAACAGCCAGATTCCCTGTTTATGAAAACAGGAAATGCCTCAGCTAAAACTATTTAAGCATATACACCCAGACCAAACCTGAGGTCATTTTAATGTCATTCAGCGTTTCCAGATGAACATAAGTGACTACAGTCTCTCAACTAGGCACCCAGTGCAAACCATAGATATATATGGCAAGTGGGGACTTTGCAGAGAGTCTCACATTCCTTAACACTACCAGTTCGATGTTGTTTCAATGTTATAGACGGAATATACAGGAAATCACAAATAAAACATAGGGGAAAATGAAGTAGGGATGGAGAAAAGGAAGAGGGATTGAAGAAGCAGTGTAGGCTTCAGTCACAAGGCTGGGTAAGTCTCAGATCTTTGTCAGTGTGAGTACTCCATTTATGCAAGAACAGACCACTCTACAACTCAATAGATGATCTTCCACAGTTGCTATGGCCAAAAAATACATCACCCTGTAGCCAACCGGGTGACGAGCCTATCCATATCTAGCTTGACAAGATTGCCCAGAGCTTGCTTTCCATTGGCGTTGCCTTTGAGAGCCCAACATTCCTCCCATGATAAGCCATTTGAAGGGACTGTGGATAGCTAAAATTTTTACATGTATTCTTCACAAAAACCTTAAGATAGAAAGTGAAAGTACTGTCCCATTCTACATACTTTATAAGTGAAAGTAAACGTGATTTGCTCATGGTCATAAGCTAGTGTTAGAATCTGAACTCAGATCTTTTATTTTGCTCTTTCCATTAAATTGAGTTGCTCTCCTGTAAGTTAGTAAATAACACTACAGAGTTAAGAACATTGAAAATTATTTTGTCTGATATTTCAAAATTCAATCATTGATATAACAATATAATTTCTCAGGATTTAAAATGAATGTTAAAAAAATCCCTCAATAAGGAGACCAACAAATACCATCATTTTGTTGTTCTAAAATACATATTTCACTTTATTAGGTAATTATTCAAATGACTTTTTAATCATGACATGCTGACTTTCATAAATGAATTATGCCAATTATAATTAAATGTAAAATTGTAAATGATGGCAAAAAGAATTTTGATACATATATAATAATAATATGAAACAAAAATAGTATGAAATAGTATGAATAGTATGAAATAGTATATAATAGCATAAAATCAGTCTTCTCAGGAATACAAATTTAGTTTCCTTAGTCTATGTAGACTTTCAGCATATAGAACTATAAACATGAGCTAATATCTAACAATAATAATGTTTCAGAATTCTTAAAGGCAGGGTTGTGTCAATTAATTGGACAGAAATGAGTACAGAAAAGATTATAGTTATTTTTAACCCAAGGCTTTTTCTATAAATACCTGAAAAATAGGCATGTTACCTAATTGTGTTTTTTATTTGAAATATATGAATATTCTCTGTATAAAGTATAAAAATAAGAGTAAAAGGTAATACAATGATCAGGTCTTGACCTATATATTATGAAGCAATAATTCTCAAAGTTACCTTGTAACAGTTAAAAAATAGAAAAATAGATCAGTAGAATAGAGAAGGTATACACAGATATGGGGTGGAGTAACAGAAAAAAATTATAGTTGAACACAGTGAAAACAGTACAATAAATAAAAGCACTTCAAAAATTAAGTCTTAAGTTTTTTAAACATTTTAAACTGGTTTAACTGCTTTTCACCGGTAGGAACTATAAAAATATTTGTTTCCATTACCATCCCATTAGCCCCAAGAGCTCTCATACCTTTGCGGTCAAGCTGAAGAAACCTTTGGGTTCAATCATTTTTTCTACCACATTGCATTTTATGCCTGCAGTGCTATCATACTCATATACAACACCATATTCCAGGTGGACATTGTCTACGGTCAAACTCACATGGTCCTTCTTCCCATCAATGATAGCCATTGTGTTGAACTTGTCAATTACCTCTAGAATAAAAATAATTTTAATCCAGTCAATTCAGCGAAATAACTTTTTAAAATTCAAATAAAATCCAAGAGCTCTTTATTGTACATGCAAGTGAAGTGCACTAACCCAAAGGTAAGGAATTGTCCTTGATAACTTTCTGCTGTAAGTATATACACATATATCACAAACTCCATAGGATGAGAGAAAGGATCAAGTTTTAGAGGTAGAAAAGATCTTAGAGGTCACATAATTAAAACTACTCATTTTTCAGATGAGGAAACTGAGGCTAAGAGATGTTAAGTGACTTTCCCAACAGATTCTGCCTAATAAACCTTTTAAATTACTTCAAGCATAAGAATTAATAATGTAAGAATAAAAACAATAATGCTGGTCTCCCAATTTTGTAGAGATTCACATTCACAAAACCAATTTAATCAGAAATTGCAGACAGATAATGCAAGTGCAATTGCCTCATTTGAAAGATTATGAAATCAGTTCAGAGATAGTAAGTGCCCAAGACTACACTACCAATAAGCCAAAAAGCCAGGATTCCAACCCAATTCTTCTGATTCCAATTTCAGTACTTTCTATACTACACTAAGTTGCCTCCATATAATGACGAGCAAATGTGATAGGAAACAGGGAGTATATATCATTACTGGTAGGTTTTTCAGATGACGTGTTATTGGTGAGGAAAATATGACATGTCAAAAATGGGGTTTTAAGTAAGAACATCCAGACTCCTTCAAAGAGGTATAAAAAAGGCAGTTCATCAAGCAGCTTCTTCCCTATCCATTGGATCAAACCAACTACTCAAGTCCCTGCCACTAGGTAACATCACATACTATGTGGGAGGAGGGATGAATAATCAATAAATACCTAGTTAAGAGACTGCCAAGAGGAGAAAAACTATGGTAACAGATCCATATAGGCACCATTCAAAATCAGAACTCTGTCCCAAGAACATCATAAGTAGTTTAGAAGGAACCATGAATGTCTGAAGCATCAGCTCTACTAGAGGTTATATGTAGCTTCATCGGTATTTGGCAGAAACTAGTTCTTAGTGTGTTTGATTTGGAATATGTTACATGATTGAACATATTGGTTGAACCCAAATTGTACATTTAAATATTTAAAAAACATGGAAAGGAGTTTTAAATTATCATTTAAATATCATGGAAAGGAGTTTGTGTTTTCTCTGAAAGGTAATAAGGAGCCACTGAAACCACTTCAGTAGAGAAAGGACATAGTCAGAACTGTGCTTTAGAAATACCAGCAGCCGCTGTGTGGCAAATAAATTAGAGGGGCAGGAGAGTAGAGACAAGGAAATCAACAGTGCGGTAAAATGAAAAGAAGGTTGGATTTTGAGTCAGAGGTCTTGGGTTTAAATCCAAGCTTCCCCACTTACTATCTATGTGGACTCTGGGAAGTTATGTATTCTCTCTGCTTCTCTATTTCTTTAGCTGAGATTTTCATGGGGAAAGAGGGGGTAGACACACCATATGGAATCTAAATCCATCTCTAAATATATGATTTTCCAATAAACACATGTTTAGGGTAAGGGAGTCCATTTTCCTCTTTATATTCCTAGTACCTAGCATGGAGCATTGTTCATACAGATACTTTGAGATGATTTTTAGAGGTATCAGGAAGTCATTCACCCATATCAAGTTTACAAATCAAAAGGAACTCATAAACACTGTTCAATTTTTTCTTCCTTTGTATTCCCAGTGTCTGGCATAGTTTTTGGCATGGAGCGTTGTTGTTAAGTTATTTCAGTTGTATCTGACTCTTTGTGATCCCATTTGGGGTTTATTGGCAAAAATATTGGAGTGGTTTGACATTTCTTTTTCTAGCTCATTTTATAGATGAGGAAACTGAGGTAAACAGAGTTATGCGACTTGCCTAAGGTCACACAGCTAATAAATGTCAAAGGTCAGATTTAAACTCACAAAGATGGGTCTTCCTAATCCAGGCCCACATTCTATCCACTGTGCCCCTTAGCTGCCCTAAATTAATAAGCACACATAAAATATTTTGTAAACCATGTTGATGCTGTTCAGGTGCATCCAACTCTTTGTGACCCCATTTGACATTTTCTTGGAAAAATGATGGAGTGATTTTGCTATTCTCCAGCTCATTTTACAGATTGGGAAGTAAGGCAAACAGAATTAAGTGACCTGCCTAGGGTCACATACCTATTAAGTATCTGAGGCCAGATTCGAATTCATGAAAATGAGTCTTCTTGATTTTAGGCTCTTTCTAACTGTGTTACATTTGAAAATTAATTAAACTGAGAGACAATGGTCCAAGCATGACCAATTTATTAGTTATACTAGTAGTAATCAAAAAATTGGTCAATAGCCTCTCCCCAGTAATCAAAAACCCTGAGTGAGGGCTGATAGTGTCTTTTAAACCTTGGTGTGTCTTCCTTCCTATTGGCCTGACAGTACATCATTTGTAACTCCCCTTGCAAAAGGTAAGACAATCCCAATTGATAGATATTTTAATGAGGAGGTGGGCTAAGAGTAACCTCAGCTCCTTCCCATTACTTCATCTTTGGGATACAGGAATAATTCTTCAGTGACAGAATTAGTCTGCAAGACTTGGGTGTAGTATGCAACAGAATCTTTGATTGAATCAACTTGAATTTGAGGGTGGTGGGTGTGGTTACAAAGATGTATGGAATGTTCAGGAGGACTAGCACCTCTTGTGTGAGGGCCTGCTGAGTCTTTTTCAGGACTTCTCATCCACCTTTAGTGTCCACTGATTCACCCAACTCTCACCTGTGGCTCCAAGAAGGTGTAGCATACACAGTTGCCACCCTGGTAAAACGATTCAGCAGACAGGTTAAACCAGGTTAAGGGTAACCAAGAACCCTCAAACCTATTGGTGAGCTAGAGGGATGTCTATCCCCAGCATGTGAAGTCTTTCCCCGGTGGAATGGGAGAATGAGAACAATTTGTTCCAAAGGCCATGAAAGTGGCTGAAGCAGGTGCAATGGAGAACTTAGAGTTTCATCAGACATGAAGATGTCAAGGTCATCCACTATATCTGGAACCATCACCAGTCCATCCTGACTTTTGTCTTGCCACTGGACTTCAATGACTCAGAAAGAGAGGGACTGAGGACTCTGCCTCACTTAAATGCAATTCATTCTGAAGTCAAGACATCACCCCATGATGTCATTGGTCCTCTTCAAAATTGAAAGACAAACAAATAACCACAAGGGTAAAGATCCAATTCGCAATAGAACTGAGTCCTGAGTGAAGGTAATTGCAAGATAAAAGGCTGGTTTTTAGGGAAGTTTCTCCCGAATCTGGGTAAAGGGCGAAGTTACAAAGGTGAAGAGTTTGGACTTATTGGGCATGGAAGAGTACAGTATGCCAGCCTGACTAAATCTTAAAATTAGAATGAAGATCAATTTTCAATTTTATAACTGTAACAAATTTCAGAAATATATGCTATCATTACATTAGTTTACACAGAATGCTTAGTACTTAAATTGCCTGAACTAGCAATGAAAGTGCTATTCTAAGAAAATGTCTTGATTTCAGAAGTTCTTGGTATTTCAGAGCGACACATTTGAGATGTCACCCTTTTCACATGATAGAAGTAATAAACCATGATTTCTAAAGCTCTTACAAGGAAGAGATTTTCTGTTTCTCTTTGGCAATCAAGAGGGTGTTCTCACTGAAGTACTTTTGTTGAAGAAGATTCATAATTATAGGATAAACAGACTGAAAAAGAATGTTATAAGGAGAAAAGGCATACCTTCCACTTTGCAGTCAAATGCATCCCCTCCATCATCCCCAGGAGGTTTGGAATTTGTTTTCTGAAGATCTTCTTGGGCACTCTCAATACTGTTATAGACCCATTGTATGGAATCTTGCTGAAATGGGAAAGAATTCCAAAGGGTGTAAATGCTCTCTCATTGCAGTAGTCCCTAAAAATGTTTGCACAAGCATGTAAAATAAAACCACATAATATAAAATAAAAGCTACCTCACTTTAACACTTATTAAAAGTATGTAATTCATATATGGTTCAAAATCCTTAGCCCAGTTATTTTTTGGTAGTTTGTTTTAAAAGAATGAAAATGGGGAAAAAGGTAAATGAATATTATTTAAACCAAATCATAGTGAAGCAAAACAGAAGATGTGACAAGTTGAATGGTTTATCTTAAAAATTGTACAATGAAATTACTCAATTATGAATTTTTTGTATAAGACTTTTACCATAAAGTTTTAAAATATCTTTAACCTAATTTCAATGATCTACTGGGAGTCTACTGATGACAGCATGATCTATGATGGTAGGAGATATTTAAACTGATTCCTGCAATCCCTTATTTCAATATAGTTAATGGTTTTTGAATCTACCATTGAAAAGTACCTCTTAATCTAATCCTTTCCTAAAAAAAGATTCTGCATAGTAATTAAGACAATAGTTGTTGTCTTCTTTAGAAAAAAGAGGGAGGGAGCCAAGATGGCGGAGGGAAAGCAGTGACTGGCTTGAGCTCTCCCTCAAACCCCTCCAAATACCTATAAAAAAATGGCTCTAAACAAATTCTAAAGCAGCAGAACCCACAAAAAACAGAGTAAAACAAATTTCCAGCTCAAAACAACCTGGACGGCTGATCAGAAAGGCATATTGCACCGGGTGGGGAGAGAAGCGCAGTTTGGCGTGGGCACGCAGATCGCAGCAAACTTGGAGCAGGCTTCAGAGGATTGAATCAAGGGCAGCTGTGGAAGTTTCCAGACTTCTCAACCCATGAACACCAAAGACAACTTAGAAGGTCAATGGGAAAAGTCTGTGACTGCGATGAGAGAAGAAGCTAGGTCTCAGCCACCCCAAGGGCAGCAGCTGCCTCCTGAGCTTCTGGCCCACAGACTGAGGGGGAATCAAGTGCCTGATCAGAGGGGAATTGCAAGGATCTCTTTGCCAGGGCTGAGGCAGGAATCTCTTGCTTTGCCCGTGCTTGGATCTGGGTCACAGCTCTGAGGGGCGGTCCTGGGGCAAGGAGGTGATAGAGCTTGTTGTGGTGGTAGAGAGGAAACACCTCACCCCTTATCATAGCACCTTGGAAGAACTGAAAATTTTCAGCTCCCTAGAAGTATCTCTGAAAAGAGCTGTACAAACCCCCAAAGCTTGGGACTGTACATTCTCCACATTGGAAACAGACCTTAACAAAGAGTTTAAAACTCAAGTAATTGGTTGGGATCATGAGCAAGCAGCACAAAAAGAGTCAGACTGTATTATCTTACTTTGGTGACAAAGAAGATCAAAACATACAACCAGAAGAAGAAAACAAAGTCAAAGCTCCTACATCCAAAGCCTCCAAGAAAAATATGAATCAGTCCCAGGCCTTGGAAGAGCTCAAAAGGGATTTTGAGAAGCAAATAAGAGAAGTAGAGGAAAAACTGGGAAAAGAAATGAGAGTGATGCAAGAAAATCATGAAAAGCAAGTTAACAGCTTGCTAAAGGAGACCCAAAAAAAATATTGAAGAAAATACCACCTTAAAAAATAGCCTAACCCAAATGGAAAAAGAGGTCCAAAAAGCCAATGAAGAAAAGAATGCCCTAAAAAGCAAAATTGGACAAATGGAAAAGGAAGTCTAAAAGATTACTGAAGAAAATACTTCCTTAAAAATTAGAATACAGCAATTGGAAGCTAGTGACTTTAGGAGAAATCAAGACACTGTAAAACAAATCCAAAAGAATGAAAAATTAGAAAACAATGTGAAGTATCTCATTGGAAAAACAACTGACCTGGAAAATAGATGCAGGAGAGAGAATTTAAAAATTATTGGACTATCTGAAAGCCATGATCAAAAAAAGAGCCTAGACATCATCTTTTAAGAAATTATCAAGGAAAACTGTCCTGATATTTTAGAACCAGAGGGTAAAATAAAAATTGAAAGAATCCACCAATCTCCTCTTGAAAGAGATCCCCAAAGGAAAACTCCTAGGAATATTGTAGCCAAATTCCAGAGCTGCCAGGTCAAGGAGAAAATATTACAAGCAGCCAGAAAGAAACAATTCAAGTATTGTGGAAGCACAATCAGGATAACACAAGATTTAACTGCTTCTATATTAAGGGACCGCAGGGCTTGGAATATAATATTCCGGAGAGCAAAGGAGATAAGATTACAACCAAGTATCACCTACCCAGCAAAACTGAATATAATCCTGCAGGGGAAAAAATGGTAATTCAGTGAAATAGAGGACTTTCAAGCATTCTTGATGAAAAGACCAGAGTTGAATAGAAAATTTGATTTTCAAATACAAGACTCAAGTGGAACATGAAGAGGTAAACAGGGAAGAGAAAATCATAAGAGACTTATTAAGGTTGAACTGTTTACATTCCTGCACGGAAAGATGATATTTGTAACTCATGAGACCTTTGTCAGTATCAAGGTAGTTGGAGGGGAAAAAATTACATGTATGTATATATAGATATAGTTAGATAGATAGAGGGTACAGGGTGAGTTGAAAATGAAGGGGTCATATCTAGAGAATAAAATTAAGGAGTGAGAGAGCATTATACTAGAAGAAGGAGAAAGGGAGAGGTAGAATGGGGTAAATTATCTCACAAAAAAATAGCAATGAAAAGGCTCTTAGAGTGGAGGGGAAATGGGGGAAGGTGAGAGGGAATGAGTGAATCTTATTCTCATAGGATTTGACTTAAGCAGGGAATAACATACACGCTCAATTGGGTGTGTAAATCTGTCTTACCCTACAGGAAAACAGGAGGGGAAGGGGACAAGAGAGTAAGGGGATGATAGAGAGGAGGGCAGATTGGGAAAGGGGGGTAATCAGAAGCAAATACTTCTGAGGAGGGACAGGATCAAAAGAAAGAATAGAATAAATGGGGGGGTGGGATAGGATTAAGGGAAATAAAGTTAGTTTTTCACAGCATGTCTACTATGGAAGTGTTTTGCATAACTGCACATGTATAGCCTATATTGAGTTGCTTGCTTTTTCAATGAGGATGGGTGGGGAGGAATAGAGAAAATTTGGAACCCAAAGTTTTAAAAACACATGTTTAAAAAAAAATGTCTCCACATGCAACTGGGAAATAAGAAATACAGGAAATGGGTTACAGAAATCTATCCTGCCCTACAGGAAAATAGCAGAGGAAGGGGATAAGAGAAGGGGGGAAGAAATAGAAGGGAAGGCAGACTAGGGGAAGGGGTATTCAGAATGCATGCCATCTTGGGGTGGGAGGAGGGGTGAGATGGGGTGAAAATTTGGAACTCAAAATCTTGTGAAAGTAAATGTTGAAAACTAAAAATAAATAAATTTATTAATTTAAAAAAATACCAAAAAAAAAGAAAAAAGGAGATGAAATTATTATGAAGGAAGTGCCAAGGGTTGTATCACCTTAAAAGGCAAATATACTTTCCAGATAAAACAGTGATAAAACTATTAAGTGGCAATAGTGCAGTGTTTCAGAGCGTTAATTTGAATTGCCTATTTATCCCTCTTGCAACATGAGTAATACCAGGTTCCTTTAAAAGATATGATTAACCTTTGATTTATCACAGCTGATTATAAAGTTTATGAATTATGTAAGTCTGCTCTTAATCATGGAAACAGGTGGTGACTCAATAGATAGAACACCAGGCCTAGAGTCCAGAAGACCTGAGTTCATATCCAGCCTCAGACATTTATTAGCTGTATGACCCTGGCGAGTCACTTAACCTCTGTTTGCTTTAATCCATTGGAGAAGGATATGGCAATCCATTCCAGTATCTTTGGCATGAAAGCCCCACTGACAGTATGGTCCACGGGGTCACAGAGACTCAGGAATGAATGAACAACAACAGCTATTACTCATCTTTCTCCTCCTGGCTCCCTGCCTTTTGTTCATTTTACTGATCAATAATTCTTTTGAAATTAAGCTGGAGAAGTATAAAGAAGTAAAACTTAAATAGATATTGCTACTTTTAAACATTCTTTAAAAAAAGGAGGGGAAGTTTAGTGAATGAAAATGCTGTATTTATTATCTAAAATAATGTCCTTTTAATTCATTTTAACAACTAAATTAAGAAAATATCATTAAAGCATTTGCAGTGAAGTTAACTTAAATATAGTCAGCAAGAAAGTATAGCTGTTTGTATTGATAAACTTGTTTCCAATATTTAATTTTTATACAAATATTTCTTGTTACCCACAAATTACATTTGTATTTTAACTATACATGATAACAAGAATGTAAAATATTACATATGTATGTATATATAAACATTTCTCTGGAAGCCCCACCCCCATATGGGTCTGTTCCCTCTAGTGTACACCTGGGTTCACATTATTCTTCATCTCACTAGCAGCAGGATAAATTCTATCTGACAAGAAAATACTGAAGAGGAAAGATAATAATACAAGTCAGTGAAATAGCACAGTGGATAGAATGCCAGGCTTTAAGTCAGGAAGACTCATCTTCATGAGTTCAAATCTGGCCTCAGACACTAACTGTGTGATCTTGGGCAAGTCATTTAACCCTGTTTCTCTCAGTTTCCCCATCTGTAAAATGACCTGGAGAAGGAAATGGAAACCACTCCATGTCATGAAGAGTTAGACATGATTTAACAACAAGGATAATAACAGCAAATAATATTTCTTTAAGATTTACAAAGTGTCTTATTCCCAACCATATAGTTATTACTGTTACCATTTTAGAGGTGATGAAAGTTAGGCTCAGAGACATTGAGCAATTTGTTCAATATCACATAAGTAGTAAATAGTACAACCGGGAATAGAAGACAAGGCTGCCTACAAAACTAAGATTACTTCCTTTACACTGTCTCACTTGGAAGGGATGATCCTTTTATGCATATGGACGAAACAAATCACCTTAAATAAAAAGAATGAAAAGTTCTTAATTATTCAAAATATGAAGAGAACAATGAGAATAATTAGTATTCATATTCTGATACTGACTATAAGTAGTAACTAATTTCCTAGGTCAAAATCATGGAAACCTTAAGAAGTAATCACATTTGCAAAATGCTTGATAACTGGAAAAAAAATTTTTTTTAAAAAAGAAGTAACTATATTATTTTAGGAGCTTGTGCTAAAAAAAATGGAATCCAGGCACAGCTTAATGACCACCCTAGATTTGCGGAAAGTGGATTTCAAAAAAGTTCATAAAAATGAAAGAAAGGATGCCATGATCTAAAATTCTACAGGGAAAGGTAGTTGAATGGGGTTGGGACTCTCTCAGGAATGGAAATTTGACAACACAAACAGACAATTTTGATGATGTAGAGTAAGGGGAGTGTTCTAAAAAAAAAAACTGAAATGGATACACAGGGAACTCATTGGTATTGAAAAACTGTCATGACACTGAACATGTATAACCCATATCAAACTGCTTATCATCTCAAGGATGGGAAGGAAGAAGGAAGGGAGGAAGGTAGAGAATTTGTAACTCAAATTAAAAAATGCTAAAAATTGCTTTAACATGTAATTGGGAAAATATAATATTAAATAAAAAAGGAGATATGAACAGATACTTTGACTCCACTCTTCTGCAGTGGTGTGTCCCATAGGTATGGAACACTGAATATATTTTCAGAATTTTTCAATGTAGTGATCAGTTTCTCTGATTTTTTTCCTCTCCCTCTTTTTTTGGCTTTTATTTAAAATATTTTTATAATGCTGGAATGCTTTCTGGGGAGGGAAAATAGATGGGATGTTAAGAGAAATTTTGGTCATGGGGAAATGAAAGATATGAATATAATGAAAGAATACAAAATGTATTCTGTAAAAGAAAATATCCAAACGATCTACTAAAACAAGCTGGAAAATGGGAAAAGAAAAAACCCACCATCATGAAAAAATGGAATTTCATTTTTTTTCCTGCTTGACTCAAGAGGACAGAGCAATATACAATTAGTTTAAGTTGTAGTGAGACAAATGTCAACTCAATTATAATGGCAAGGGGTTTGGAATGAGGTTGGCGGTAAAGGAATGGGGAGAGTTCTAACAATTTGAGCTATCCAAAGTAGAACAATGGGCTGCCTCATGAAGTAGTGAGTTCCCCATCATTGGAATTCTTCAAGCCTAGATGACAACTTGAAGATTTTTAGTCAGAGTCATGTTGAACTAAATGACCCTGAAAACATTTCCAGCAGTTGAGCTTTTATGACAAAAAGCATGAAAATCTCTTCACAATGCTAAGTATCTAAATGAAGGAATTTTTTCCTGCTTATTTCATGAGTCTGGATAAAAAGCAAAGTGTCTGTTTACCTCTTTAAGTAGGAGACATTGAAAAAAAATTCAATGAATTTTTTTTTTGACGTGGTATCATGAAGTAGGGTTCTAAATGTTTCTTTTTCTTTGGCAATAAGGATGAGTTTTTAGAGCTAAACAGGTAGGGAGAACTTTGAGGAAGTAGTTAGGACACTGAAAAGAATAGTGGATTTGGAGTTAGAGGATCTAGACTTTATCCCACTCAGTCATTTGCGACCTGTGTGTCACCTTTGGAATGTGACATTTAACCTCTCTGAGTCTCAGTTTCTTCAACTGTAAAATAAGGGATTTGGATACAATGAACTCTAACATTTCCCCACACTAGTTCTAGCTCTGTGATCTTTGGATTCCACATTAACCAGCCTCAGACAATTTATAACAGGTTTTACATTTCAAATAAAGACAAGAACATGTTGCCTTAACTTTTTTAAGTTCATAAATACAAATTTTGTTGTTATTCAGTTGTTCAGTCCTGTCCAACGCTTCATGACCTCATGGACCATAGCAGTTTCTTGGAAAAGATATTGGAGTGGTTTGCCATTTCCTTCTCCAGTGGATTAAGGCAAACAGAGGTTAAGTGACTAACCCAGGTCGTGTATCTAGTAGGTGTCTGAGACTGGATTTGAACTCAGGTCCTCTTGACTCCAGGCCCAGTGCTGTAGCCACTGAGGCATCTGGTTGCCACTGCCAAATACATAAATAAGCACCAACATACCACAAATTGCATGAATCATTGAATTTCTTCTGGGACAGTGTTACATTGTAGAAATACAGGCACACTTCAGAAGCAGAAAGGCACTCTTTAAACTCCCTCGCATGCATAGCTCAATGTAATTTTCTGAAGCATTACAGGGTCAAGAAAAAGACCAACCTTCAGAATTCTAATATGATGAAGTTAGCTCTGACATTAAAATGGGAACTTTTCTTGGAGCACCTTCTAAATAGGCAATGGTTCTATTCCATTACAAAAGAACACAATTTTTGTGATAACAATAGCCAGTTGTATATGAATTAAACCATCTTTATGCATTGTCAATATGAGAGTTGAAATGCTGAGTTAAAAGCAGACTTTGGACAGGAAATTAACATCATCTTGCTATTATCTAGCTGTTGTGCTCTTTTGTACTCCAGGGCAGGCATAGACTTCTACTCAGCAGGAATAAGCTGACAAACAGCTTTAAATAGAAGGGGCAGTTACCTTCACTGGTCGCCTATATTTCCTACAAGCTGTGACATGGGCAATTACACTGGCATGTGTCTCCTTGCTGACATTAATTCCATTTACTTTGATTATGCACTGTCCGGGATGGAGACCAGCAGCTGCAGCCACAGTACCTTTAAAAAAGTTGGGAAAATTGCCAAAATTTAACTTAAACATGTGTTTTTAACTTGTTATTCTAGTTGTAACTAAAGGAAATACTTTCAATACCTCATTGGAAATTAATTTGCAAAAATATTACAAAACAACGTTTTTCATGTTAATTAGGGTTTCTTTTTCCTTTCAAGATCACTTATCCATCTAATTCCCTAAAACATGTAATCCTAAAGTTGGAAAGTCTAAAATGTTTTATCTTGCCATTTGTGATTTTAATTGCCAAACACATTTTAAAAAGGAAGGAAGACAGTACCTACTATGTGCCAGACATTGTGCTAAATGCTTTTCAGATATAATCTCAATCTTCACAACAACCCTGGGAGATATTTGCTATTATTATCCTCATTTTATGGTTGAGGAAACTGAGGCAATGGTTAAATGACTAGGGTAGACAGAGGTTAAGTGGTCACACAACCAGTAAGTATCTGAGGTTGGGTTTGAACTCAGGTCTTTCTGACTCCAGGCCCAGAGCTCTATCCACTGGGCCACCTAGCACAAAAGGAAAAGAGGAGAGCTGAATATAATTCAACAAACATTTATTCAGAGTTGCTAAGGATTTTGTTGTTGTTCAGTTATTTCTATTGTTTCTGACTCTCTGTGACCCCTTTCAGGATTTTCTTGGCAAAGATACTGAAGTGGTTTGCTGTTTCCTTCTCCAGCCCCTTTTACAGAGGAGGAAACTGAGGCAAACAGGGTGAAGTGACTAGCCCAGGGTCACACAGCTAGTGTGTGAGGCTGGATTTTAGATCAGGTCTTTCTGACTCCAGGCCAAGCATTCCATCCACTATACCACCTAGCTGCCCCAATTTGCTAAGGATGCAGAGGCAAAAACAAAACTTCTTATCTTCAGTTATCCAGATATTTGTTTAAATTAACACTGTCATTGTAGGTTCAGGCTTAAATATAGAGATTTGTCTCTATAATGAAATGTGGAGCACCTTTACTAATTTATTTCAACTTCCTTCTATAGTCTTATTTCATTTCCTGACTAGCTCTCAGTTGTCTCAGCTTTTGAGTAAATACACTAAGCTCTTAATGAATAACACTATCATTGCATTGGCTTAAAAAAATCTAATTCAATTTTGTCTGCATTAATACAAGTGCAATGTCTGGATGTAGGGAGGTGACAGTCTTGATATATTTTAAACTCGTCTTACCACATCTGAAGCATTGCATTTTGTTCTGGGTACTCTATTTTAAGAGGGACAGGAACAAAATAAGGTCCAGAAGGTAGTGATTGAGGATGATGAAAGGACTTACACATATGCATGTGAGTAATGATTAAAAGAACTGGGAATATTGAGCATGGAAAAGAGAATACCTATAGCAGCCTTAATAGCTATCTTCATCTCTACAGAGGCACAGTGGATAGAGGGTGCACCCTCGAGTTAGGAGCACCTCACTTAAAATCTGGCCTCAGACACTTATTAGCTGTGTTACCCTAGGAAAGTCACTTTATCCTGTTTGCCTCAGTGTTTTCATTTGTAAAGTGAGCTGGAGAAGAAAATGGCAAATCATTCCAGTATCTTTCCCAAGAAAATCCCAAATGGGGTCAGGGAGAGTCGGAAACTATTGAAAATAACTCAACAACAACAACAAATATGTAAAATAATGATTAGATCTATTCTGTGTAGTAATTATGAGGTCAAAAATGAAGTAAATGGGTTTAAGGGACAGTAGATAGGTTTTAGTTTGAAATCAAGGAGACAAGGAAGAACAAAAATACTAAGATTTGTTAAAACATAAAGGGGCTACTTCATTAGTGAGAGAAATGATTATTTCTCCCTCATACTAATCATTAATTATTGAATAAGGACCAGGACTTTTTTTTTCAGAAGCCTGTAAGTTTTTCAGTCTCTGAAGGACATTTCTGATAATGAGATTGAATTCACTTTCTCCTAAATCTTGTTCAGACTTCATCCAACCTTATAAGGAATTTAATCTAAGGTGGAGATGCCCATTATGCTACACACAGGATTGGGTAGGAATAAATTCTTTGATTAGATCACCCAAGGCTTGTCAATTTACAAGTAAACTACAAAATCACAGTTATATCCCCTAGTCCCTCATTAGAATAGATCCATGTCTCATTTGTAATATTCATCCCCTCAATACTTGTTAACCAATTGGAATAGATTGCCACCCTCAGAAACACCCACTCTTCCAAGGGCATATAAACTGTTAGCCCACCACCATGAGTTGTCTTTGGCATTTGAGAGTGTCACTTTATTAAGAAAATGCTAGAATTATTAATAAAATAATTTATTACCCAGAAACTATGTCTCTCTAACTTTTTAAATGTCACATTAGATAGTGAGTTCCAAATTACTGGAAATATTCAAATAGAAGTTGTTAAGGATTCTTTATAGGGACTCATGAATCATTTATGGGGTTAGACTAGGTGACCACACTGATCTCTTCCAATGTTTAAGATATAATTCTATTCTGATCAATAATAGTTATTTACCTCCAGGATCAATTTCAAATCCTCTATTTGTAATTCAAAGCCCTTCATAACCTAGCCCTGCTCTCACTTCCAGTCTTCTTAGACCTTTCACACACAGCCCCCCAAAATGCCCTCTTCCATCCAGTGACACTGACTTCATTACTACTCTGTAAACAAGACTCTCCATTCCTCAGCTCTGAGAATTTTTTCTGGCTGTCTTCCGTACCTGGAATTCTTCCCTCCTCATGTTTGCCTCCTTTCTCCCCTGTCATCCTTCAAACCTCAACTAAAATTGAACCTTCTATCAGAAGGCTTTTTCAATCCCTCTTAATTCAAATATGTCTTCTCTGTTAATTATTTCTTATTTATCCTGTATATAACTTGTTTTTATATATTTGTGTACTTTTCCCCCCATTAGATTGAGAATCCTTTGAGGGCAGGGACTGTCTTTTGCTTCTATTTGTATCCCCAGTGTTTAGTACAATGACTGACACAGAGTAGGCACTTAATACATTCTTGTTGATTAACTGACAATTATGAACTTTTCCTGAATGCCATAAAAGCATTTTCCTATTAAAAGTAAATTACTCCAAAAATGAGATTTAGAAAATCTACCAATACATAATCCGGCTTTTCTTCTAGGTACCTCCCTATAAGCATATGTAGCAATTTAAAATTTTTGCTCTGATTTCAAAAGCTGTTCTTAAAAGGCAAGTATTACAAAATATGATTATTTTATTTGGACTTGGTTTATTTTTTTAAACCTCCAGTCCCTTTATCTTCTCACAGAAATAGACTTAAAGATAAGGAAATCTAAATCATTGATAAATTGACTGAAAGTCATTAGCTGACAACCAAAGATTTCAGTATGGAAAAATCCCCTCAGTTTAAAAGAAGCAAATGTTACAAATGAAGATGTCAGGGGAAAAAAAGGTGAAATTGGTTCCCACATGAAAATACTACCACTGCCCCAGTGCAGCACTCTATGCTGAGCCAAAACATGCATTTTGTCCTGTAGACAGCCAAAGACAGTAGATATCTTGTGGGAAAATCTGTCCATCTCACTAAAACCCAAGATAGTTCTGTCAAATTGCATGTTTCCCTCTGAAAATTCATCTTTTGCATAGGACATAAAATCAACTACCCACTTCACAAAGGGTGTATAATGATTGGTACCAAGTTTTTACAAACTAATGAAGTATGCCTCTCCCCCATTCAACTGAGGGCAGGGATTGTCTTTAGCCTCTTTTTGTAGCTTCAGTGCTTAGCCCAGTGCCTATTGACACTTCATGAATGTATATTGACTGATTACTTATTTAGATTCAGAAATGGTGTTAGGTAGTTTTAACCTAAAATGCCTCAATGCTTTTATTTTTTTTTACAACATAAATAGAGTTTAAAAAATAAAATAAAAGATAACCACAAAGATATTTTATTCAATATCTGTTTTTCCCTAAAACACATTAATTTTGCTATCTGCAAAGTCTAAAATCCCTCTCAGAAAAAATCAGATAGATTTTGTTCTATATTGCACTTTATCCAGATAGAAAGCTGTTTATTATATTTGGCAACTATTTCCTTACATTTTCTTTGCTTCGCTAGCATGGGTTCAATTATATATCTCCTTAAAGTGGTTATAGCCTGAATAAACCATTTAAAGTATAAATTAATATTTTTAGTTATGAAATTAAATTTTCCCTCATTTTCTTCACTGCTCTAGCATGAGTTCAGTTATTTTCTGTCCTATCAATCACTTTTAATCTTACAGATAATTCTGATCTTGAAAATTCACATGGTGGAATTTGGGTGAAAATAACCATTTGTAACTGAAAAAAAACAAAACAAAACCCAAACAAACATGTTAAGAACAGCAATGACAAAAAGACCATCCAGACAATCCTTCGGTGGAACAGGAACATCTATTGAGGCATTTGTGAAACCACTTAATTTTCATTAGCAACGTTGTAGCAATGATGAATAAACCTCTTCACCCTAGATGCTCATTCCATTCCTGACCTACTTCTCATTTTGGAAGTACCTTCAACTCCAGTGGCCTCCCTTTCTGATTGGATGATTCTTCCCAGAACCTTCAATTTAAGAGGCTCAGGCCAAAGATGTCTTCATCCTTCTTCAGGCTGAACAGCTGAGTCATTTCCAAAGGACTTTCTCTGCCATCTTGTAGGCCAGGTAGCTTCTTCCCCAACCCCTTTATTTTTCAGCTCCTTATGTTATCTTCCCCTATTCGTATATAAACTCCTTGAGGGTGGGAACTCCTTTTTTTTTTCCTGCTTCTCAGCTTTTAGCATAACGCCTGGCACATAGTAAGAGCTTAATTAATCTCTGTTGGCTGCCCAATTAAAATGACAAAAGATTTTTTTTTCAAAAGCAAAATGGAAAAAAAAAAAAGCCAACATGCCATTTAAAAAAAATCTATTGTCTTTGGATTAAAAAGTGAAATATGTGCAAGTTCAAAATGCTAACTACATTATTAATATAGTCCAGTATGAAATTTGAAGAATAAAGATATGAAATAACAAACATATTTGACATTAGATTGAATTTCATACCTCTTCCAACAGCATGTACCACAGAAGGACCAAATCCCCGAATCTGGAATCCAAGGCCATCTGCTGAATCCGGAATTTTCACTGTCCTAATTTCAATCAAAACCCAAAATAAAACAATAAAGGTTTAATTGTTATTAAAACACATATGTACTTAATCTTTTATGAATTCAAATTACAAAATTAATGTGAAAAAGTATGAAAAGTGAGATCATTCTATTTTCAATAACATGAAAAATAGAACATTTAAACAAAAAGAATAGGAAAAAAACTGGCTCTAAAAATAGTTATTTCAAGAAACATAGAAATATAAATGAAATACGATATTTTGTCAGTTTTGTTCTTCTAATTCACTTTTTAGTAATATAGAAAGAAGCAAAGCTGAATAAGAAGTATGCTAAAATGAACTTCATAAAAAGCATAAATAAATAAAAGAAAAACAGAAAGTTTGTAACAAATAGGAATAAAGAAAATCAGGAAGAATTAGGCACAGTAAAAATAAATGGAGTATCTCACAACAAAGTGAGGTTAATCAAACTGCTTAAAATTCCAGGAAATTTTCCAAAAATTATGACTAAATATAAAATGAATAGAGAAAAAATAAGGATGAATGTATGAATGATTGAATGAAGTGTATGTAATACATATGAGTAGATAATTTTCATACTGATGATAAAAAGTGGTTTCCAAGTGGAAAAAACAATTAATATGATAAAATTATAAGGTCTATAAGATCATGAAAATAAATTTCACTAACACTTCAAGGACATGGTAAGTACAGTCAGAAGTAAAGTAACGTGAAGTGTTAATTACATAGTGCTATGGCTACCCCTTCGGGCTCATGATTTGGCCAATTCATCATAAGGAATATTTCTGAGTGGGGCACTAACGGCCCAAATATTAATCTGAAATATAAGTTGTACAAGTACTCTAATAGAAACGGAAATAATTTATTTGTTTGATGTTAAGATCATAGATTTAGATCCAGAAGGGACTTTATGGGCCTTCCAGTTTGACCCTGCATGTCACAGAGGAGGAGACTAAATTACAGGGAAGCAAAGTGACTTACCCAAGATTATAGAGCTGTTAAGTGGCAGAAATGGTATTTGAACCCAGGACCTCTGAGTTCAAAGTCATGTATCCTCCCACTGCACCAAACCATCATTAATAGTTTTACTATGAATTACTTTACACAAAAATGATTATTTTAATATCGATAGTACATCAGAAAAATCTGTTTTCTAACATCTCTACCCATTTGGTATTCAGGGTTGAGTCTACTTTCTTGAATAGCACCACTCTTCAATGTTTCATTATTTTGCCAGTGCCTGTCAATGACACAATTCAGAATGATAGAAAACTGGCTATGAGAAAGAAAAGAGAAAAAATGCCTGTTAGAGTGATCATGAAGAGGTATAGATGGGAGAAGCAAATTCTCCTTTTAACGGTGGATTAATCCTCCTTCTGCTGAAATAACTTAGAGCTTTAGAGCTTTGCTGAATTGTTCTTGCTCTTGTCTTCTTAGGTAGCAAAAGTGGCCTCTTGGGGCTTTTTGAGATATAGTCTGTCTGTAACTTTAATATTGTGACAGAATGTGGATCCTTCTCTGACCTCTAGTCAGGTCATTCTATTGTCCTCAGAGCAGTGTGTGAAAAACACAAGTGTATTCTGGGAAAAGAAATGTAGGCTTTCACTCAGTTAAAGGCTGACTAGCTTTGGCAAACATATCTTCCTACTTGAAACATCATATTGTGGGGAATGGACAAATTTAATTTACTGTGGGAATTAAGATACAGTATTTCCTGCAGAGACTAATATGAGTGTGGGATTACTTACTGAGATAACACATTGATAAAAATTAAAAAAAAAGAAATCTTTATAAAGATTTCTTATTATCAAGGGCAAAAAGTTAAAAATTTAAAGGGGGCCATGATGATTTTCACTAATATATTTTTATTATCTAATAGGAAAAGAATTCAACAGATGAAAATAAAGATAAATATAGCAGGGAAAAAGAAAAAAAGAAGTGGGAAGCCAATGCAAAAGGTATAGGCATTTGAAAGCAAGGGTTATGGATTACAACAACCTTTAAAAAAAGTAAAGAGAAAAATAATGAGCTGTTCCAATGTAAAAAATGTTATAAACAATCAGACAAAAGGCATGAAATGTGCTACTGAAGTAAGAGAAGCAGTCAAAATAATACTGTCAAAGTTGCAATGGAATAAAAAGTCATGTGATTCAATGAAAAGTAATTCTTAAAATGAAAAATCTGCAAATAAGGGAGAACTTTTTTCAATACAATATTCATGCAATAGAAAACCCCTGAAGGTAAAACAGATCCCAATCCTGAATCAATGAAGGAATAAAAAGAAGTAGCAACCTAAATCTTCTTTTAGCTGTTACAATTTTTCTCTTCCATTTGTGGGTATATATAAACCACTCCAATATTTCCCTCTTAGGCTTCCTTTTTATTCTATGACATTTATGTAGCATAGTAGACAGAAAGCAGGGATAGAAAATGGGGATAGAAAGGCACGCTCAAGTCAGAAAGCAATGCTGGCCGCAAACAGTTACTAATTGTGTGACCCTGGGCAAGTCATGTAACTACTGATTCAGTCTAGTTATTCTCATCTGTAAAATGAGGATAATAATAGCACGTACTTCCCAGAGTCATCGTAAGGATCAAATGAGATAATAATTATAAAGTGGTTAGCACAGTACCCAGCACATAGTAAGAGCTGTATATAAACGTGGAGGAGAGGAAAAATAGTAGAGTATTTTTCATCTCTCTTACTTTTAATTCTTTTCCCCCAACTCCCTCACAAATCTCCAGATGGTAAATGAGCAGAAGAGTCAAAGTCCAGGAAAGCTGAGGTGACTGAGCATGATCAGAAGAGGCATAACTAACAATTTTTATGCATGAGAGAAAGGGAAATTTCAAGGAGGGAGACACACCCTATAAAAGTGCTATTTCACCCGGAGAAAAGCATAAGTTATAGGTTAGGTAATAAGGACAGGAATATAAAACGATTCAAAGTTCTTTTTCTCATCTACTTGACTCAACGTATTTAACCTCTAAAAATAAGTTAGGCACTTAATGAGGTACATTCATCCTTTCAGACCACTTTTTAAGCTTACCTATTGTTTCAGAAAAGCTAGTTTCCTAGATAAGGATTTAATATTTTCAGAAAACAATTTGAGAACAAGGGAAAACCTGACATATATTGAAGTAAATAAACCCTGATAATGAATATTTCAACTTCACTTATCTGGAAGCTAGACTTCTAATAACTGCAATTTCTTAGAACACAGTCCTGAAACTGTTATTAAGTAAAAAAGGCTTCTGAATATTCCAAATTGTTGTCAGACAGAACTTCTAAATTAAATCTGTCAACTTTACTTTGAGTATAAAGCCTTTAGGTTTTCATTCTAATTCTATTTACTCTTAGTTAACGCAAATTTTTTGACAAGCTGGATCATTTTAGAAGGAATAAATCAAAAAGGAAAGTAAATTAATAGCAGCAAAATGGGACAACTAAAAACTAGTATCAAAGGAAGAGTCAGAAAAACTGAAAAGCAAGCAAAAATTATGCCATGAATTATATTAAAGTAGAATAAAGTGCTTTCATTATCATTTTTCTTCCAAAACTGTGACATCATGGTAAGAAACTCCTACCAATGCAAATCAGCACTTGCTCTGAGATTTATATTCTTAGAGACATGAATGAGACAAGGATAAAGAACTTTTGTCAAGTCACATTGTCAGTACCTGTCAAAGGAGGGATTTGAACCCAAATCAACCTAACTCTGATTCTAACTCTCTGCTCCCCTACGCCAACTATTTCTCAAGAAAATAACAAATCATGAAGAAGAGGTCACAATTTGTTCATTATCTTCTATTGAGTAAAACTGGAGATATCTATTGTCAGATATTTCAGAGGGGAAAATATTTTTAAAATATTTCTAAGGAACATCTGATTATGTTTTATTTCTGTGTTTGCTATTCCAGCATATTGTTTAAATTATGCATTAATTCATTCATCAAAAATGATTTATTGAGCACCTAAGATTTATGAGAAAGTTTTGAGGTAGTAATGAATAAAATAGAATTTCTATCCCTGAGCTCAGAGAGTATCAGGAAAGATACAATAGCACACACACACACACAGACATACAATACAAGTGCCAAGCGCCATAAGAGTGACAAATAAACAAAAACAAAAGGAACAAATTAAAAAAGATTTCAAAAGATCTGTACCTTCTAGTTGACCAGGTTAAAATGCATTGCTTATCACATTTCAATAAATAAAAAAAGCATGAGGAGACGGTAACATAGTAATTAGAGAGCTGGCCAGGAAAACCTAGTTTTAAATCCTGGGTTTAAATACTACTTTCTTAATCTCTCAAAGACCTTGCCAACTCTCTAAGTCTAGAAATTAGAGAGAAGTGGCTGACCTGTATTTGTAGAGGGAGTATCCTCACCAGAGAATTTCCTATACCAGAGAAATAAATGGTCCAGTATCCATTCCTATCCTGATAACAAATATCTAACAAAAATCTATCTCACAGAGTTATTATGAAGCTCAAATGAAACAATAGCTATATAGCACCATATGAGCCATTATTATTATAAGGATGAGATAATGATGGGACATGTTTTCACCATAGGAAAGAATTTTAAGCCAGAAATATAGTAAGATGCTAGGCCCTGAAATATTCATTACAATCTTCTCTATTATTACTACAACATAAACTTGAAATATTCAGAGTCAAATATGATATCAAACCAGCTTAATTGTAGATACAACCAAATATTTTATCATGACAAGTAATATCACTCCTCTTATTTCTTCTAAAGGCCTCTCTTAAGTAGTTATTTTAATCCAACAAGGGGTTATTTAATTTCAGGAATTAGCAATTAATTGTATTAACTTGTATAGTTTTGCTTTTTCACTCTTCTCTATCCATTTTTGAAAATAAAAGTAGAACAACTTACTCCCTCGGTTTTGTGCTCACAAGAACTCTGAGAGGCTTTTTGCTGTTTAAGCATGATTTCAAGAAGCAATCTACTTCATTGAAAGGTCTCATAAAAACTAGGTCACCATTAATGGCAAAAATCTTCTTCCCAACTTCCATTCCGGCCATCTAAGAGAGAAACAAGAAAAGGGAAAAAAAATCAAATTATACTTGAAATAATTTATTTTTGTTTATTGGAAAACATGTTAAAACTGAAATAGAATACTGTGAACACAAGAACTTTGGAGTTCTGATATATTTGAATACATGCAAAAAAAAAAAAAAGACAATGTGACATGGTGGAAAGAATCCTGGAATCGGGTGGAAAAGCTGGATTTGAAGAAAGGCTCTAACACTGCTCAGCTGTGTGATTATTCAATTCTGTTTTTTAAAATATTAAATAATAACTATATATATATATATATCACTTTACTAGGCACAGGGAATACAAATAAAAAAAAAATAAAAGCCCCTGCCCTCAAGGAGCTTACATTCTTCGAGAGCTGGAAGAGACTTCTGAGGGGATGCCCTCTCATTTTGCAAATAAAGAAACTAATCACACTCTAAGAAATTTAGATAAAAGGAAGAAGCGATTTCAGAACCAAATAGAGATGCTGAGGGTATAGAAACGGAATTTGCACCTAGTATAAACATATTACCAACACTGGGTTTAGTGTTTTCTATCCCCTGCTCTCTGTTGATTCAGCTTATTCTCATATCATTCCTGATACCTAACTAAAGAAAATAGAGGGAAAGAAAAAAAACAACAACAGGTTTGAAAGGTTTACAGGACTGTCATCCATCCTTCTCAACTAGCTGGCATATGAAGAACATGAAGTCTTCTGTTAAAAAGACCACATATAACAAGTAGAAAATGTTTTTTGCATCCTCATTAGTCAAAATGGAATTTACCATTTAGACTTCAGGCTATAATTCAAAGTTTTTCTTACTCTGAACCCACTCAAATTCCGGTTTGGCTTCTTCTATGCTTTAACGCGTAAGACAAAATATTACCTGCTTTCAAATCACTTATATTCTGCTAGGAGATATATACATTTTTTAAAATGCAATAGAACTTGAGGAGGAAGAGACCACTAATAATCAGGAGGCTAAGGATTGAAATCCTAAAGAAAGCAACACCAAATATCGGTCTTAAAAACGTTAAGGATTCTAAGAGGCTCCAGTAAGGAAGGACTGCCCTCCAGGCATATAGAACTGCCTATGTAAAGGCAAGAAGGAGAGGGGAAGGAAAACCCCTACTCCTAGACATCCATAAACTTCTGCCTCATCTTCAACCCCAACTTACACTATATGCATATAGGTGATTTCCTGTGTAAGGATAAGGCTATTTTCACCTTCTTAAAATCAATTAACTTTAAAAAAAATAAATAAATAAAATTTTTTAAAAATCAATTAACTTTGTTAGGTTAGCACACTGATTAAACTAATCAGCTAGAGCTGTGTACAATTGAATAGGACCTGTACATCTCCTTGCAATAATCAAAGTCACTGTGCAAGAAAACTGGTCATATTCTAAGAAATTTATATAAAAGGAATGTATATAATATATAAATATATATAAATATGATATATAATATGTAATATATAAAAGAAAGGCTCTATTTCAGAACCAGTTAGAAACTCTGAGGGTCTGGAAACCAAGAGGCTGGAGTAAACCTGGCAGTCCAGCATACTTCAGAGAAACAATGGTAGAACTGAGCTTTAGCAAAAAGGGAGATATGGAGAAGAGTCTTCTGTCAACTATAGGTTTCTTGGAACAGAAGCCCTAGGTTCAGAGAAGTCCCCGGAAAGGGTGGGCTTTTTCTACAACTTTCCTTCCTGCAATTGTCTATATACTGTTTAGTTACCCAAACATTTCCAATAAATTGAAATTTGTCTCAACCTCAAAGAGACTAGAGCTTAACTACAGATAGCGTATACATGTAAAATTAAGCAAATATTTCAATCTCTAAGTGTTAGAAATTTTTCTAACTTGAAAGTTTTCTTTCTAACTTGAAAAATGTGATTAAACTCATAACTTTTTCATCTAAAATATATTCTATAAAACTGAAGAAGAATGAACCTCATAGACTAGAGGGACTATTATTTAGTATTTAGACTTAAGGAATCCAATTAGTATAACAGATTCTTATACTTGTCATACCTTTGCTTAGCTGGTTTCCCTTCTCTACTCTCAAACATAGCAGTCTCTCTCATCCTCTATATAAATCTAAATCTATTTTCTAAAATCAATTTAAGAATTCTGTAATTTTTTTAAAGAGAGGTGAGGGTGCGCTGGGCAGCTAGGTGGCACAGGGAATAAAGTGCTGGGCCTGGAGCCAGGAAGGCTCATCTGCCTGAGTTCAAATCCAGCCTCAGACACATACTAGCTGTTTGTAACCCTGTTTACCTCAGTTTCCTCATCTGCAAAATGAGCTGAAGAAGGAAATGGCAAACCACTCCAAGAAAACCCCAAATGGGGACACAAAGAGTCAGACATGACTGAAATCAACAACAATAACAACAACAACAACAACAATGAAGGGGTGCTATAGGTGAGAAATGTTACAAGCACTTTCAGATGAGGTCACCGTATGTGTTTTACTTAACAGTTTTACTTTTTTTCTAAAAGACTTCTCAGGAAGTGAGTAATCTATGAAATGTGTAATGTAAAAACAAAACTTATCAATAATTAAAAAAATTAAACTCCACTTTTTTCATGAAACCTTCCCTGAATACCCTAATATGAAATTATCTTTCCTTTCTATGAGCCCTTTTTGCACTGACCCCTAATAAACTATGAGACACTTAATAATCCTGGGGGAGGAGAAGTGGAGAGGAGAAGGGGAAATAATACAAGTAAGTTTATTGACTTCTGTGGTACTTAATTCAATTTTAAAAGTCTGCCCATTCAGTTTCATTTGTGCAAACATTATCTTCCTATCAAGACTATAAACCCCTAAAGGGCAGAGACCACATCTCCTATTTCTTTTGTTATCTCCTAGATACTAAGGGCAAAGCTATTTTAGGCACTGAATAATCAATGATAAATTATCATTTATCAGAATAATTTACAATTGCTTCTTTTTACATCCCCTTTCAGAAATTATTTGGGTTCTCTCTTTTGGCTTGTGAATAAAACAAAGGCATCAGTTTGAGGAACTGCAGCCATGAACAGGAGAGGAAGGAAGTTTTCAATCTCTACTAATATGTTATCTTATCACATCCTTTCTGGTCCTAAAGTACATACAATCCTGAGCAATATCTTTCACTGTCTGTGTTCTCTATCTTGATCCCAAACTAAACATCTTTGAAAGTTGTGTTAACTCTTTCGGGCCACCAAAGGACTGTATTAGTATAGTGAAATAGTTTCTCCAAATAGCAAAAAAAATTCGAGTACATGAGTGACCTAGAATATGTAGACAGACTGAAAAACTATTAACAGATGTTATGACTAAAAAAAAAACTTTGCTAATCCATAATAGTTTCCAATGAATATAGAAATATGTGAAATAAAAGAGTAAACTGAAAAAGTAAGCTCCAGAAAGTTAAGTAACTGAATTATAAGACTGAACAAATCCAAGTTTCATATAAAATCAACCCTGCTCACAATAATTGATTCACCAGAAGCAAAGCTAGAAGAGGTTGTTTGAGGGTACCATCTAATTGAACAAGCTCTGCTAGAGAACATTCTATTAAAGATATATCCAGAAGGACTTGTTTTAGAAAGAGTTCCTTTGGAAAATAATATTTTCTCTAGTGGTTGTGGGAGGCAAATGAAAATAGTGTGGTGTTTTTTTGTTTTTTGTTTTTCCTAACTGGACCACTTATAACAAGATTTTGATCGAAAGATATGTAGTTTGATAGAATCCTCTGTGTATATAATTTTGGGTTGAATATATACATATATATATATGTTATATAGACAAGGAAAAATCTGGAATATAAAGTACAGGAAAGTGGTTATTTTTAGTGTAATCGGAATCCATTGTCCTGTGAGTACTCTGAGCTGTCTAGAATAGAACTCTCAATTCTATTAGTAAATAGCTGAAATTTTTGGGCTATTACAATTGCTAGATTTTTAGATAAAATAATAGCATTTTGGAATTTTGAAATAAATTGGTACAATTTCCTAACAATAAGAGTTATCTAAAAGCAGAATGAGTTCCTTCAGGAGGTAATGGGTTCCTTCTCACTAGAGGTTTTCAATTATGATGACCACTCTGTCATCATCATTACTTGCAGAATTCTTGGTCATAAATGGATTGGACCAGATGGCCTCTGAGGTCTCTTTTAACTCTGAAATTCCAACATTTAGCATGGTATCTGAAATGGAATTAGATTCAATCAAATGGTAGAGGATTTGTTTAGTGATTTTCCATCTTAAATTTTGATGGCTGTTGAAAATGAAGCAATTCCACAGGAGATTTCTGAATATAAAATATGTAGTATAAGTTTAGGATGTTTTTCCTCACAGGGTTGATAAGGAAAGAGCATGGATGGCCCAGTGCAAATCCATCACCACTAATAGAAATTACAATCCTAAGCAAAAAAATCTTATCGATTGGGATCACCAGCATTATCTTCACATGGGAAAGAAAACACATTACCATCTTGTTGTCTACAGTCAGAGTAGGAAGTTGTATTGAACGTACAAGAAAAAGAGAGAAATTATATAACCACAAGTATTATGTGATCAAAATGAGAAACTAAATCACATATATGTAAAGCAACATGACAATATTTAGAAGAAGCAATACTTCTGAAAGTAAAATGCCACATATTATATATTGAATACATAACTTGAGAGGAAATGAAGAGATATTCATTGCATAATGGATTATTATTATTTGACCTCTATTACCATCATCTTCAATGGAGAAAATGTTCTCTTATAAATAAAGCAGATTTTCTTCTATTCATATTTTGCCCATTAAAATCAGAAAAATATACATTTAATTTGGAAATCAGCAACACTCTGGAAGTAGATAATGGAATGTATGAGGATATTAAAAAATCCTCTGTTTAAAGTAGCTAAATAGAATCTGTATCCAGAACACCTACTTTTCCTTTAGGTCTAATCCAAAACTTTCTAAAACATTTAAAATGATGGCTTAGGATTTTGCAAAGGGCTTTTAACACAGGGATGTTCTGGAGCCAGCTTGAACCTGCTCACAAGAACCAAATGTTAAATTTCCCACATGAGTATTTGCACAAAAATAGATTGAGGTGCTCCAAGTTAGGGTTTGATTTATCTTGATCTATTGTCTTATTGATTGGTTATACTTAAGAAAGTATCAATAATGCAGATTAAAGTGCGTCCCTTGAATTTTTTTTTTCAGAAGAGACAAGTTCATTCACCAGCAAACCTCTGCCTTTACATATATTATCTCACTTGATCAACACAACAAGCCTGTGAATTATGTATTATTATTATCTCCATTTCATAGAAATGAAACTGAAGCTGAAGGAGTTTAACATGACTTGTCAATGGACAGAAATCTAGAAAGTGCCTGATGCAGGATTTGAATTCTGCCTCAAGGTAAACATTATCTCCACTATGCCAGCTAGATACCCATCTGACATATTTCCCCTACTTGATGATTTTGTCTAGTTCCAGGTCAACCTTAGTTATTAGGAGTGCACTAGAAACAATAAATCATTTACTAGGCCTAGTAAAGTACTAGTTACTAGTATTTAGTATTTCAGGTCAGGTTATGACCTAAACAGAACTCTCAACACCATCTTCAAAACTCTACATCCCTGGAGCAAGGCAGGAGAGGACTGAATTGACAGATGTCCTGGAGGGCAGAGCCAGAGAAAAATTTTCTGCAAACAATGTTCTTTAATGAAAACACTTAAAGGATCTGGGATTTCCATTCATTTATGGCTTGTGATTCTGGGAATGGGATTATAAATTGAAAGTCAACAAATATTGTATCTAGGAAGAAACCACAACCAATGAATAAACAAAGATTTATTGATAATTTACCATAAGCCAGTCACTGTACTAACCAATTGAGAAATGAAGACAAAAGACAAACAGTGCCTGCCCTCAAGGAGCTTAAATTCTAAAGGGGAAGGTAACATCTACCTAAAAGTCTATGAATAATACATACAAAAGGAATTAAAAATAGTTTGGGGGAAAGTACGGCAGGGTTCCTTATACTCCATGTTTTATAAATTTAACAAAAATTCTGCACTGTGTATCTTTTTTAAAAATACCAGAATGGGGGCAGCTAGGTGGCACAGTGAATAGAGCTCTGGCCTTGGAGTCAGGAGGACCTGAGTTCAAATCCAGCCTCAGACACTTAACACTTACTAGCTGTGTGACCTTGGGCAAGTCACTTAACCCTGATAGCCTTACCAAAAAGCAAAAAAACAAACAAACAAAAAATAGAATGCCTTACCTCTGCATTTGATCCCTTTTCCACCAATTTAATGATTGGCACTTTATTTTTATCTTCTAATCCAAAACCATAGCTTCCCTCATTTGATTTAATCTGAAATGGGACAAAAACTGGTGTTACTATTAAATCAGAGGGAGCAAAAGGTAAACCCCAAATAAGATGGCATAAAGTATATTTGTAATACATTGCTATAGATTTTCTTAGTATCTATGGGAGGGGAAAATCCATAGATTATATCCATCAACTTACCAATAATGATTTAGCAATAACATTTTCCACAACTTTTAAATCATGCTTCATAAGTCTATGTTTCATATTTGATCCTTCCATTTCTTCATCCGCAAAAAAACGAAAAAGTAGGGGTTCATCTTTGAATTCACTTTTTTCAAGGACTAAACAAAAAGGTAGATTTATTTTTTAAATAAATTTAAAATGAATGGATACTATAAATCATTTGACACAAAATGAAAATATGAATGACCTGGATTGCATGGTCAATAGAAAAGTTAAGGCTCTACTTACATTAGTAAGAATATCTTTTTTCCCAGATTACACAGTTCAAAAGACAAAAATTTTATTTAAGCTATTATCTAAGAGAATACGAATTTCAAATACTAAAAACACTTTCTAATTTTAACATTTTTGTTATTAGCAAAACCTGTTGCTCACTAGATGACATCTGTAGAGGAACAGATTATGATACTGCATCCAAGAAAGTCATGAAATCCTGACATGAGAAACCTATTGGAGACATTACCATGCCCTTAACACATAATTATGTGTTTTGGAAGTTTAGTAAACATTCTTAGGATGTTTTTAAAGTCCTAAGTAACTATGAAAAAAATGTAAATGTGTTGCATGCTGCCCTTGGATGTGTACACAGTTCCCATTGAATTAAATATTTGGTTCAAAACTTCTAACTGGAATTTTG
Organism: Vombatus ursinus; assembly: GCF_900497805.2. NCBI lineage: Eukaryota > Metazoa > Chordata > Mammalia > Diprotodontia > Vombatidae > Vombatus > Vombatus ursinus. The sequence goes on along the minus strand of NW_020954590.1, from coordinate 14,353,773 downwards.
TCCTCTGGGTTAAATGTGATTTTAGTTTTCCATGAACTTCCAGAACTTCGCTTTTCAAAAGCAAAAGTCTCAGATAACATTTGAAAAAAAAATTTTATTCTTCTATTTCAACTTCCATGTATTCAACAAGGCCCCTAAGATTACTAGCCAATACAAGAAGGAGTATACAATAAAGTTTAAGCCATACAGATAATTTAAAAGTCATGATTGTAAACTTTAATTGCTTACCAGATCTATGGGTGCTTATGTATTAAGAAAAATGAAGCTAACTGAGCTTGGTTGGACTACATAATTTATGTTCTATAGGATCTTGATAGACACTTAAAAAAAGGTTTAGTCATAAATATCTCATTGTTTCTATTTTTAGTAACAGAAAGTCACCAAAAAAAATGATAAAAGTTAAGCCAAAGGAAGCACTTCAAATCCAAAGCAGATGTGCATGCACACACATTCATAATACAATATGCATGTCTGCTTGTTAAAAAGTGACCTATTTATATGACAAACATTTTATAAAAAAAAAAACATAGATACTATTGTTTCCCAGTTTTTTCCACCACCAAACATCTGTTTATAAAAAAGCATCGAAGGCAATGTTTGGCATATAGAAAATGCTTAATAAATTCTTGTGAATTAAAATAATAGCTAACATTTACGTAGGCCTTTAAGTTTTGCAAATCCTTTTTAAAATATATAATTTTATACTTACAGGAACCCTGAGAGGTGGGTGCTATGATTATTTCTATTTTGTAGATGAGGAAACTGAGGCAGAGTAATTAAGTGACTTGTTCAGATTCACAAAAGTAGTCTAAGGTTTAATTTACTCAGATCTTCCTGATTGCAGGTCCAGGCTTCTGTCCACTGTGCTATCTAGTTACATTGAAATTGAGTGATTGATAAAATCAGGCCACGAGTCTGGATTGCTACATCTATAAAAACCTCTCTTTAACATAATAAAATAAAACATTTAAAAATCAAGGTATTAATGAAATTACAGGTTATTCCCTATAGGAGGAAATAAAAGTCTCTAAATTTTGTTCCTGCATTAAAATGTCATCATTGTGAAATTATAATTTATTTTCTTTATCTTAAATTTTCTAAAAGACAAGCATGGCATAATTTTTAACCCACTGCTCAGGGTCAATATCTGAAACAGAATACTCCACAGCTTTGAGCTTGCCCTGGGTTCCCTTTTATAGTTCTTCCTCTTCAGTCAAGATTAGCAACCTTCTGGAAATACTTGGGTAAAAGTAGCAGATGCTGTTAAAATACAAAAACAAAAGATCTTCTTAGAGTCTCAGTTGCCTAAGCCATCTATTCTAGATGAATGAAATGCCAAAGGAATTATCTTGGTGAACAAAAGTTCAAACAGAGCAGACAAGAAAGAAAGCAATTCTTTAACTCATAACTCCAAAGGAAAAGGGCCCTTAAAACACAGTCAGCAATATTTACTGAGAAGTATAACTGGATAACCAGCCAAGATGGCAGAGTAGGAGGGAGCAGCATTGTCCAGCTCCCCTGATAGCTATTCGTAAAGATCTCAGAATAGCATCAGACTGGAGAGTGGCTGGAAATCTGAGGATAAACTACAGTGGGTCATCTTTCCAACACAAGAGCTAACCTATGAGCAAATGACCGGGATAGAAAATGGGTGGGCCAAGATCTTGGAAAAGATCCCTGAAGCCCAACAGGGCCACAATTCTGTAGCTCTGACATCAGGACATGAACTGGGAACAAAGACACAGCCTCTAGATGCAGGGACTATATTGATGTTGCTCTAAACTAGGAGAAGGGAGAACTAGGATAAGTAGGCAATACTGCTGCTCTAAAGCTACAGAACCTTCTAGCTTGCCAATAGGGTTTCAGTCCTAGCAACTATTTACCGGAGCTACTCTCAAGAGCAAGTTTATTTCTGTATTACTTAGACCCAAACCAGAGTCTTGAGCCTAGAAAGCCCAGGAGGATAACAATCAGATTGTACTCTTGATCACACCACATGAAAGTTAGTAGAAAGTCTGCAGTTCTCTGGCCCAAGCCACCCTTGGGATTGTTGAAGAACAAAGCATGCAACACCTGGAGAACATAGGGGCAGGATACCATATTCTAGAGGCTAAGACCATACAAGGTCATCACAGCTCTGGCAGAAGTATATGGAGCACAGTTCTTTTTTGGGGGAGGGGGGCGTGATATATACATATATGTATATACATATATACATAATATGTATATGTATATATGTTTATAACCTCTCATTGTGTTGTACTTTTATCTTTTACAGTAGATCTGACACAGACATTCAATAACTGTAGAGACACACCTCTGGGGGTCTAAGGTAAGGGGAAGTGGGAACAGAGGTGGGTGAAAGAATAAGAGTTGACATTTATATATCTAGTTATGTTTTGAAACATGTTTTACATACATTATCTCATTTTGACCTCACAAAAACCCTGTGAGACAGGTACTACAAGTATTATCCCCATTTTACAGATGAGGAAACTGAGGCTCAAAAAAGATTAAGAAATTTGCCCATGGTCACACAGATAATAAGTATCAAAGGCAGGATTTGAACCCAGGTCTTGCCTGATTTCAAGACAAAAGGGACAGATCCAAAGAAGGAGAGTGCAGCATTAATAGGGAATAGATTTGGTATGGAAAGGAGGAAGGGAAGTATTAAAACATCTCTGTGATTAAAAAAATACTTCTGAGCAGGGGCCTCTTTAAACATGTTATGGGAATTACAGGGCTAAAAAGGCAGAAGTGGTTTGGAGAGGGAGCCATTTTCAAATTCAGAGGGGGACTTAAAACTTTCAGGTTAATGTTAAGTAGAAAAGGAGTGCTAGTAATTAGTCAATGATTTGCTAAGAAAAACTAGACTGGGTGGGGGGGACAGGAAAGAAGGTAACACATTACCATGGCCAGATAAGGTTTCCAAGGTGGCCACTGGGGACAAAACCAGGTCAAGATGGCCACCCAAAGCACTGAAAAATGGAGCTGAGGGTGGGAGGTGGGGAAATGTTTATAAGAAAATTATGCAGGGATAAAATTGACCACATATATGTCCAAATGTCTTTTGGAGCAGCAGACACCAGGGAAGGAAGAGGACACCCTACTTTTCAGCTCAGACATCCACTATATGGAGAAGGGGGTAGGAAATTGGAAGAACAAGGGGACCTAGAAATGACAATTTAAAGGCTTCAGTAAGATATGGAGTGTGAGGGAAAAAAAAGTTGGACAAACCCCATCTTCAACTCAAAAATGACCATCTAAAGAGGAGAGCAGGATTACTAAGTTTGGGAGAAAGGGGGGGGCCCAAGAGACAGGTTCCCAGATATCTTATCTCCAAGTCACTAAGATGGATAGTGAAAGGGAAAGGGGAGATAGGTTTATAATCAGAAGAGTGGCCCCCACTGACAGGACACACTCTCACCACCACTACCAGGGAAACCATGAAACATTTGTTGAGTCCATAAAAACAAGAAAAAGGAGGGAAGTGGAGCAATTGTAGGAGTATTTTACCAGTAGCCATACAAGTATCTGGACGGCAACAGAAACCAACTTGTCAGTAAAGGAGCAAAGATGGCCTCCCTGCTCTAAATCTCTCACATACCAACAATGGGAGAAGGTGTTCTTCCAAGGAATCAAAATGGCTATCACCTGATCTGCCCGGTGGGGGGGGGGGCACGGAGCCAAGATGGCGGAGGGAAAGGAGTGACTGTCTTGAGCTCTCTACCAAAGCCCTCCAAATACCTAAAAAATATGGCTCTAAACAAATTCTAAAGCAGTAGAACCCACAAAAAGACAGAGTGAAACAGATTTCCAGCCAAAGACAGCCTGGATAGTTGATGGGAAAGATATATTGCACCAGGTGGGGAGAGGAGCGCAGTTCAGCGTGGGCACGCAGGCCACAGTGACCCTGGAGCAGGCCTCAGAGGACTGAATCGCGGGCAGCTGTGGTGGTTTCCAGACTTCTCAACCCCTGAATGCCAAAGATAACTTAGGAGGTCAGTGGGGAAAGTCTGTGACTGCATTGAGAGAGGAGCTAGGTCTCAGTAAGTCTCGAGTGCAGCCTGGGGCCGGGGCTTTTTCCTGAGCTTCCAGCCCACAGACTGAGGGGAAATCCATTGGGTGATCACAGGGGGATTGCAGGGATCTCTTTGCCAGTGCTGAGGGCGAGGAGGAATGCTGGTGTGGTGGAGCTTGTTGTGGAGGTGGAGAGAAAACACCTTGCCCCTTATCATACCACCTTGAAAGAACTGAAATTTCAGGTCCCTAGAAGTACCTCTGAAAACAGCTGTACAAACCCCCAAAGCTTGGGACAGTACAGTCTTCACATTGGAAGCAGACTTTTACCTTAACAAAGAGTTTAAAACTCAGTTAATTGGCCGGGATCATGAGTAAGCAGCGCAAAAAGAGTCAGACTATATTATCTTACTTTGGTGACAAAGAAGATCAAAACATACAACCAGAAGAAGACAACAAAGCCAATGCTCCTACATTCAAAGCCTCCAAGAAAAATATGAATCAGTCCCAGGCCTTGGAAGAGCTCAAAAGGGATTTTGAGAAGCAAGTAAGAGAAGTAGAGGAAAAACTGGGAAGAGAAATGAGAGTGATGCAAGAAAATCATGAAAAGCAAGTTAACAAGCTTGCTAAAGGAGACCCAAAAAAATGCTGAAGAAAATAACACCTTAAAAAATAGCCTAACCCAAATGGCAAAAGAGGTCCAAAAAGCCAATGAAGAAAAGAATGCCCCAAAAAGCAAAATTGGACAAATGGAAAAGGAAGTCCAAAAGATTACTGAAGAAAATACTTCCTTAAAAATTAGAATACAGCAATTGGAAGCTAATGACTTTAGGAGAAATCAAGACACTGTAAAACAAATCCAAAAGAATGAAAAATTAGAAAACAATGTGAAATATCTCATTGGAAAAACAACTGACCTGGAAAATAGATGCAGGAGAGAGAATTTAAAAATTATTGGATTAGCTGAAAGCCATGATCAAAAAAAAAGAGCCTAGACATCATCTTTCAAGAAATTATCAAGGAAAACTGCCTTGATGTTTTAGAACCAGAGGGCAAAATAGAAATTCAAAGAATCGACCGATCTCCTCCTGAAAGAGTTCCCCAAAAGAAAACTCCTAGGAATATTATAGTCAAATTCCAGAGTTCCCAGGTCAAGGAGAAAATATTACAAGCAGCCAGAAAGAAACAATTCAAGTATTGTGGAAACACAATCAGTATAACACAAGATTTAGCTGCTTCTACATTAAGGGACCGCAGGGGCATGGAATATAATATTCCGGAGAGCAAAGGAGATAGGATTACAACCAAGAATCACCTACCCAGCAAACTGAGTATAATCCTGCAGTGGGAAAATATGGTCATTCAGTGAAATAGAGGACTTTCAAGTATTCTTGATGAAAAGAACAGGGTTGGATAGAAAATTTGATTTTCACATACAAGACTCAAATGGAACATGAAGAGGAACAGAGAAGTTTGGAAGAAGCGTTGGTTGGGGAGGAAGAATACGTTCTCTTTGATACATATAGTGTTTGGACATACTGAGCTCTCATTCCAGTCCTCAGTTTTCTAGATCTTTCTTTTGTTACTATCACTAGACAGTAATGCAAAACAGCTTTACTGAGGAAAGATACTCACAAAGCAAAAGTGTGGTCAGGGAGAATAGACAAGAGGCATTCTGTTAGGATCCTGGTTGGAGTTAGGCACTCTGTTGAGGCCCCAGAGGAACTGAGTGCCCAAACCAGTTAAGTCCAGTGGACTTTTATAAGTTTCTATTTTTGTGTCTAACAGGACCAAGGCATTGGGGAGAGGGATTATGGGGCCTGGATTTGGGGATTGCTCTTCGAGGATGTGGAGGTAAACTCTTGGAGAAGAGGCAACTATTAGGTATTCAAACTTCTTGCCAATAGGAAAGAGAATTTGAGACATTACTGACATACGAGACATCCTTATAAACTTTTATTCTTTTATTACCTTATTTCATTCTCTCCAATACATCCCCTACACAATTGCTAAAATGAAATTCCTAAAGCACAGGTCTGACCATGTTGATCACCATGTCTCCTGCTTCAAAAACCCAGTGACTTCTCATTTGTACTAGAATAAAATAAAAACTTCTATATTTGGGCAGCTAGGGGGCATAGTGGATAGAGTCCTTTTCCTGGAGTCAGGAAGACTCATCTTCCTGAGTTCAAATCTGACCACAGACACTTACTAGTTGCTTGACCCTGGATGAATCACTGACTTAACCCTGTTTGCCTCAGTTTTCTCATCCGAAAATGAGCTATGGGAGGAAAGAGCCAACTACTTTAGTATCTTTGCCAAGAAAATCCCAAATGTGGTATTGGAGAGTAGGAGATGACTGAAACAACCAAACAACATTTTTAGATCTTCATAATCTGGTTCCAGATTACTGTTTCACACTTATCATATATCACTCAACTTCATGCACAGTTCAACTTAATTATTCTACCTGTACCTCACATGCAACATAGTATCTCTTATATCTGTGGCTTTGCACAGACTTGTCACTCCCTAACCCAAACCTTAGAATTATACTCTCCTCACCTTTGTCTCTTTGAATCTCTAGGGTCCTTCAAAGCTCAGCTCAGGTTCTCCTAGTTGAAGCTTTTTTTCTCAGGTAATGACACCCCTCCCCTTTGTGTATTTACTTTGAATGTTTGGTATTTATGCACATGTATCTATTTATATGTTTACATGAAATGTAAACTCCCTAAGGGCAGAACCTTT
>NW_020954590.1:14329614-14346995 GCF_900497805.2 Vombatus ursinus | reverse complement strand
CCTTTGGGGCAAGGAGGGAGTTGGGGAGGGGGGCAGGGAAAGGACATCAGGCAGGGAAGGAAAGAGCACAGTTCTAACACAAACTCCTGATCTGTGAACTAAGGCTCAAAGATTGGGTAAGTAAATAAAGAGCTATTACATAGTAAGGGATACCAGAAGAACAGAATGATCCAATACAGATCTAAGCAAAGCCTCAAAGAAGAAAACAAACAAACAAAAAACATAGCTTGGACACAAGATCAATTAGAATTCCTAGAAGAAATGAAGCAAGAGAAAAGTATAACATCATTTCCCTAAATAATTCTAAGTAGTTTCTTAAAACTTCAATAGAATTTCAACCTGAGGTATTTTCATATAATTTTAAAGGGAAATTTAAATGACTGATAAATTAATCATAATTTAGGAAAACCATTAATTTTGATTAATTTAAAAATAAACCCACTTGTCTTTTTCACTGGGACAGAATTATTTGTAGGCTCAAAACCCAACATGTTAACATGCTACAGATGGCAGAATTATTGGGAAGGGATGGAAGACTGAGGTGATAGTAGCAATAATAGGGAAATAGGGAAGGCAACTGTCATGAGCTTGGGATGCTGAGTACTGGACCTAAAGAAGAATCAGAAGGTTCGTTTCTTGGCTCAGCTACTTACAAGCTGTTTGTTACCACTGACCAGGCATTTAATCTGTTCAAGCTTCTGTTCGCTCATTTTCAAAATGAAAATAAAAATTGTATTACCAACCACCCTAAAATCACTTTGTGAAATATGAATACAGATGTTATCATTATGTCATATCATATCATTATCATATAATTCTTTTATAGTAATGCATTTATGGAGGGCCCTACAGTGGTAAACCTTTACTCTGGCCCTGTTCTGAATTTCTTCTTCATCAGAAAAGAAAACTAGAGCATGGTGATGTTGCCATTATTAGTAAGGAAGTCATGTTGGTCTCACCAGACAATAAAACAATAGAATAAACATGTAAACTTTTAGAAAATAAATTCTTACCATGGTGCATAAATCCATTGTCACAAAGACCTACGCCAAAGATCATTGCCTCTTCTCTGGTCCGGCAATCCCCCTATTATCCACAAAAGCAAGGCACAATTAAATTAATGAGAATGGAGAAGTTTGCTGCACCCTTTCCCATGTGCCTAATTCCCATTAACATGTTCCAATAAAAAATCATTTACAGATTGTGGCATACATTTTGACCACCATTCCACAGAGTATTTTCCCTAGAAAATGGTCAAATAAGCATTAAAATCTTTATTTTCAGCATTAAATTAGCAAAATAGATATAACAATTCTTGAGAAATAAAATGAATCTGCATATTAATTACAAAAATAAAATAAACAACCATATTATAAAAATATCTTAAATTTAACATCTGCTGATTTTGACAGTAGGGATAGTTAAAAAACAAAAGAACAAAACTGAGAACAAAGTACTAAAAGAGGTTGTCATTATCATGACCAAGAAATATTTATTAAGCCCACATCTTCAATGTGGAAAATCTGCACAAAGAAAATTACACAGATGTGACTCCTGCCTTCCAGTAATGTTATAAGGTTACATAAGCTCTTATGTTTTGTGTACTATTCCATTCAGAGAGTATTACACAGATGGGAACCCTGCCTTACAGACAGTTACATACAGTCGTAATTCTACGATCCTGTGATGTTATGAACCTATTAACGTTAGAAAGATAAGTCCCTGTCCGCTCTGTGCAACATTGTACAAATGGGACAACAAAGATGTTCCAGAAACTTAAGAAGGCTATGAAACCTCCCTCCAGAGAATTCTTTTAAAACATGAAGATTTCTGTCTTTGAGGGGGTCAGCCTTAATGTAGCGCTAGACTAAAACTTCTTCAAGTTTTCTTTTTCTGTTGGTCTCACAAGTTTAGGATTCAATCAATAATCTTCATAGGGGAATTACTAGAATATACTCTAAGCTGGACTTTCTGAATCCAGCCTTTCATCCCCTGTGTCTTATGAATATCAATGGCAAGGCAATCTTTCTCAAATTCTGCTTTCAGCAGGTCATTCCTCTACTCAAAAATATTCTATTTCTTCCAACTTCCAAATGCAACAAATAGAAATGGGTTTTCTATCTTGCCCCAACCCACCTACCCAAATTCTCCACTACTTCTTTCTACAATAATCAGGCTTTTCTTTTCATTATTCTATAAACAAGTCATGCTCTCTATGTTTCCCTTAAAATCCCTTTTTTCCATTTGCCTACCTAAGACACATTTTTAGATACCCTTCCCTAAAACCTTCCCTTAGTCATCTATTTCCCATTGACTTATTTTTCTCTGAATTCTTAGAATATATATATATACATATATACATGCACATATATATGCTTAATTTTATACAAGATCTTATACAATAGTATTTTGTACAATTATGTAATTTATAACTTTTGTCCTTGTTATGTCTATACCATCTAATAAAATAGTGCTGACTATCTCCAAACTTTTGCCCGCATGGTTCAACTGTGTTCTCTCTCTGTCCTTTTGGCCCCCTTCTCCTATCTGTAAGTTCCCTTTCCCCCTAAAAAAAATATGCCCCCATGCCAGTACCAAAACAAGAATGAAACAGTCCTTTCCCTCAAGGAGCTTATAGTTTATCTAATGCAACAGGTTTTATTATCTTCATTTTACAAATTGGGCAATGAGGTTCAGAAGTTGAATGCAGTTCTCCCCGACTCCAAGACCAGTGCTCTTTCTACTATACCAGACTAAGTCTTCATTATTACTTCTATACAGAAGATTCCAAAACCTACATATGTGCTGCTAATTACTCCAATCATGTATTTCCAACTGCCTACACCTGCAGTGGTCAATAAACATTTATTATGTGTCTACTATGTGCCAGGCAGGTCACCAGAATGCCCTGGTGGTAGCTGAAACCTGCCTCTACCCTAAACCCATCATTTCTTTCTAACATTTTAGTTTCTATTGAAGGCATTAACATCTTCCCAATCACCTAGACTTAAAACCTCCACAGTAATCCTTTTTTGCTCAATAGCTAGCATTTCTGTAGTACTTTAAAGTTTGAAAGAACTTTATATAAATTATCTCAGTTGATCCTCACAACAATTCTGTGAGGTAGGTATAGGTTTTCAGATAAGAAAACTAAGGAGTCACACACCTAGAAAGTATCTGGCACAGTATTTAAACTTAGGTCTTTCTGACTCAAAGTCTTACACTCTAGGCACTGCACCACCTAGTTGCCTCATGATTTTTCTCAACCATCGTATCCAATCAGTTTCCAGCCCTATTGATTCTACCTTCATTACATCTCTTTCATTCTTGCCCTTCTCTCCATTTACAATGCTAAGATTCAAGTTCAGGTCCTCATTACCACTTACTTAGAGTTTTAATAGCCTTGATCTTGGTCTCCCTACTTCCTGACTTTTCCTTCTCCAATTCATCTACAACTACCAAGATAATTTTCAAAAGCAGAGCTCTGACCGTGCTCCTTGACCCAAAATCTTTAGTGGCTTGCTATTCTATCTATAATTAAATGCAGACTCAGTCTGGCACTCAAGGCCTTTAGCAATCTGACTTCAAGTTTCCTTTCCGATCATTTTCTACATTATTTCTCTTTACTTATTAATATGATCCATCTGAACCAGCTATTCGCCAAACTCAATATGCTATCTCCTACCTTTCTATTTAGAGTTGGAAGAGGCCTTAAAGATTACCTGATCAAAACAAATATATCCCTTTGCCCAATAAGCCAAATAGCTGTTTGTCTAGACTTTGCTTAAAGACCTCTTTAGAGAAAGAACCAATCAAATCCCAAGGCAGTCTGTACACAGTTCTAATTATCAGGAAGTTTTACCTTATAGAAAGTTTGAATCTTTTCCTTGGCAAATTCCCTGTTGCTCCTACTTGCGTCCTTTGCAGTCAAGCAAGAACTTGCCTTATCTAGCTTCCATATGACGACCCTTCAAACACTAAGATGGCTATAATGGAGCCTCATCTTTCTCATCCCTCAAATGAGATCTAGGCTCTCTTCCAGTCACGCTTCTATGAATCTATCTTGAGGCTGTAATCCTCTCATACAAATATAGCTTCAGAAGATAAGCATTAGCCTTTTACAAACTCAGAAGAAAATAAAATATCATTTTATAATTCTCCAATAGATCTGTGATTTCATTGATGTGGGTTTCCCCATTGAAGACGCAGATGACAATCCAGCTATGTCTGCTAATTGTGTGCAACCCTTCTGTAGTCCTCCCATAAATCCAACATAGGGAGCTCATCCAGTGTGCCAGGAATATCTCTCTCATTCTCTTGAAATCAAGCATCATATACCAATGGGATATAGGGCTGTTCAACAGTTATTCTTCCACCCTTGCTTTGAGACTGGCCCATTTTTTCACTCTGGTTATGCATTTCTCTGATGAATATTATGTAATGTCAGAATGAAAGAAAATAATAATAACCACATAAAATTATAAAGCTAACTGAATCATGTTAATTTATAAGTCACATTCTACCCTAATGAAAATGCTTTAGGTACCATTGTTTTAGAAATGGTTTTTGAAAGTGTTTTAGAAATCTTTGGAAATATCAGCTTTCATTTTTGCCAAAAAGTGTTAACTTCTTAGTTTGTACTTTTTTTTGGTGAGGCAATGGGGTAAAGTGGCTTGCCCAGGGTCACACAGCTAGTAAGTGTCAAGTGTCTGAGGTTATATTTGAACTCAGGTCTTCCTGAATCCAGAGCTGGTGCTGTACCCACTATGCCATCTAGCTGCCCTGTTGGTTTTTTAATAACAAAGTATCCTCCTATCATTCTCAGTCAATTTATTTTAGAACGTTTCATCAGGATCTCTACCTTCTACTCATCAAATTCTACCTAGTAATATACTTACCTACATATGAATATATTGTCATTTCTTTCATATAAATTCCTTTGAGGGTGCCCATTTTCTGCTTTTTTGACCTCAATACCTAATACACTGCCTTGAATGTGACAGGCATTCAATAAATATTTATTGAATTATTTGATTATTTCTAAAAAAGAAAAAAGTTATGTGCTTCTCATTCCTTATGAACAAGTACAATTTTTTTTTAACTCTGATGACATCAAAGATATTTTTAACATAGAAGTAAATCATCAGCCTCATGAGAACCACAGAAACACAAAAATAACATAATACTTTCCTATCATCTTCCATTCATGGTTTATATAAACCTACAGATTTCAGATTAATGCTTATTACATCAGGGCACAGTTATTATCTCTGTAAAACAGAAAATAGAGATGGAGAGAAATTAAACAGAAGCAGTCAATAATCTTTTAAAAATAAATCAGTGAATAACATGCCACTCAGGAGGGTAAGAATATGATCTCTTACCCTTCTATAGTATTCATTATAAATAAATTTATTTTAAATAGTTTTCCATCTTTTTATCTGTAATAAGAACTACTTCTTTAGTATCTTTTCATAATAAATATGTCCATGTAGATAAATATGGGCCATTAGGTGGTACAGTGGATAGAATACTATGCCTGTAGTCAGGGAGACTCATCTTCCTGAGTTCAAATCTGGCCTCAGACACTTCCTAGCTGTGTAATTCTGAGCAAGTTATTTAACCCTGTTTGCCTCAGTTTCCTCATCTGTAAAATAAGCAAGGGAAGGACATGGCAAACCACTCCAGTATCTCTGCCAGGAAAACCCCAAACAAGATCATAAAGGGTTGGACACAACGGAAAACAACTGAACAACAACATAAATAGACAATTGTGTTCACATCATTTTATTCAAACATTCATTCATTCAATAAATACTCAATGCCAACTAAATGGGTACTTCAGTGGCTACAAAAATTTAAAAAAAAGGTCACTTCTGTATTCTCTAGAAGATTACACTGAAGTAGGGGACAAGACAATTATAAACATAATTCTAATACAATGTAAAAAAAATACTTTGAGTAATAATAACCATTCAAATCACCAAGCAACAAAACTAATTACCTGTGCAATTAACCAGTCTATCAATTTGTTGGCCATGACCACAGATTTGTAGGTCCGTAGATGGTAATCTTTATCCCTGTAAAAAAAACAAACAAACAAACAAACAAACAAACAAAAAACAGAAAAACAAAAGTACTTTTTAAAACAAAGGAAATGAACAAGCACTAGTTAACATTTTCACATAGTTTTCAACTTACAGAAAAGCTTGGAAACTCCTTTGAGAATTTGTTCCATAGATCAAGTATATTCAAAAGGGTATCCACAATATTTATATCAACTCAATTAAGTCTTCCACCTCCCAATTCCAAAGAAGATTTAAAAATGAATTGCAAGAATGTTCATTACACAGTGCCCATTTCTTTATATGATTTTTCTACTAGACTATAAAATGTCTATTTTCTATTCTGTTCTGTTTATATGAGTTCTTTCATAAATATTATCACTCTATTTCCTCATAAAAAAGCTGAAAAGAAACAATGTATTCCTTGACAAAAGAGGATTTATTCTCTTCAAATCCAGGAACATGCTAGGAAAGAATTATAGATGTGGGGAAAATAAGTGTCTTCTTGTGTCCCTCTCTGTACATTAAAACTGTTCTTTCCATTTTGGCAGCATTTAGTACAGGCACAGCAAGGCCACAATCCAGGGAAAACAGGAGAATTAAGGAGGCAAAATGGTAGATATTACCATACCAGTGAACTACCCAGCTATGCCTTTCCCACACAAAGAGAGATATGCAGACAGAGTGACCACAAGTATAATTGAGCCCTGGGGACAGAATAATCAAGTTTATAATTTTACAGACCTAGATAAAAAAAGGATAAGAAAATAACATTATTTCCATAATTGCTAAAGCTAAACTGAAGGCAATTTAGCCTTACTAGCTACATTTAGCATTCTCTATCTTCTGTTCATCATGTATGATGATTTTTTTATGTCATCTACTGTACTTTCCACCACTAAAACCCCAACGGAATAAACGGCTGAAATCCCTAGGATAACATACATACACACACACACACACACACACACACACACACACACACACATACACATTCATGCATACAAATACATACTATATAGACACACATAAATTTAAACATATGTCTATATATATGCATGTGTGTATGCATGCACTGTGTTGTGTGTATATGTGTATATGTGTGCTTCTATATACTTGTTTATGGTATCTAGAAATATATAAGTGTGTATTTGCATATGTGTGTGTATAATGGACCATGTTAACATATATCACCAGAGGCAGCATTATGTAATGGGAAAAATGCTAGACTTTTGGCATAAGGAGGATGAGGAAACTATATAGTATAAGCTCTGGGCTGGGAGGCAAAAAGGCCCAGACTCAAGTCTTACCTCATACTCTTCCTAACTGTGTGATCTGGGTAAACCACTTAACTCCTTTGCTATATAAATGTCAGCTATTACTATTATGGGCTACATCAATAACTTACTCATAATCTTACTACTCAATTCAGGTTAGTTACCACTGAGTCAAAATATGTCTGAAAGGAAAAGCCTATTATTATTAGATAATTTGGGTGTCTGTGGTATTCTCATAAAATTGAGTTAACACATACTAAAAATATGAATATCACTCATTCCATCTATTTTAGTTTTTTCCCATAAATTTATCTTTGGCTAGAATTAATAACACCAATTTCTAGCCAAATAAAATACTATTTTCTTGGTAAGTTCTACATTAAATACAAATTTCTGATAAGAGATTTAATTGCAAATATGATGTCAACACACATTTTACTCTGTTCTTATTTCCTCACATATAAGTTATATCAATGCCAGGTGAAATGGGAGCTTGATGTAATTGTACAGATATTTCAGGAAGGAAAAAATAATAAAAATATGACTGCTTTCATAGTTAAAATTGTAAGATCATGGGATTTGGACTCAAGTCCTTAGAAATCATATAACTCACCCCCATCATTTTATAAATGAGAAAAATTGTCCCAGAATTTTGAAGTGACTTGCCCAAGGTCACAATTAGCAGTCAGGATTCAAACCCAAGTCCTTTGACTATTAATCCAGTTATCTTTCCACCACAGAACAGTATTGATAACTATTCCACTCCTCACATCTCTTTGCATACAGAGTTTTTGTTGGTAGCAAATAAATACATTTTGACTCTGTAGAGAAAAAATGAAATGCAATTTTCTCACTTGCAAAAATAACCAGTGAAAATAATGAGAGGCTCTACTACAAAGTAATGTATTAAATACTAAAAAAAAAAAAAATGGCTAGTCAGTAAGGGAGTTCAGGAATGTAGAAGTTGAGAAAAGATACTAAATCTGCTTATCTTCATCTAAACTAAGGCCACTCTGAAATCACCCCTGCCTATACAATCATCCTTCCCAAAGAGATGTCCTCCTCCCTCCATATAGGAAACTATCTTCTTGAGAAAACAGATTCAAGGGATTGATATTCCCTTCTTCATAGTTTCAGATAGCAAGGTGGAAGTCTTTAATCCCCCTTCAGAACATTCAAAGAATACCTTAGGAACCCACTTCTGCAATTCCTTCTGGGGTCTTTCATATACATTCTGAAAACAATGGAAGTAGTATTTCATTTTAGGCATGAAGCTAGTTTGGAAAATCAGGAAAAAAAAATTTAAACTTTAATTCAAATATTTGGGTTTTATCTCCAAGAACTGAGACCATTTTCCTTTTATTTTAAAAAGAACTTTATCAGGTTGAAAAACACTATATAGTCAATTGAGTGTAAATTTAGTATGCCATCTAAGATTGATTTGTAACATAGGTATTTGTGCTATTCAACTGTTTCTCTTATGTCTGGAGTTTTCATCTTATCTATCATTGTCTTCTCATATATCCTTGCTTCCCAGTTCATCAAACCTTCTCAAGTCCTATGATCTGCACCTTCATTCCGCATACAGGGGTGGCCATTCTTGAAGTTAAGTGGTATAGTGAATAAAGTGCTGAATCTCAAGGTAGGAAGAACCAAGTTCAAATCCTATCTCAGACATTTAGAAATTTTTTGACCCAGGGCAAGTCATTTAATATGTTTGTCTCAGTTTCCTCATCTTTAAAATGGGAATAATAATAGCAACTACCTCTCAGGATCATTGGGAGGATAAAATAAGATAACAATTTAAAGAGTTTAGAAAACCTTGATGTGTTATATAAATGTCTATCATTTATATAATTATGTATATCATTTATAGTTATTGTATTTATTTTATGTTATGTTATATATTTAAATATTAATTTATACATTATATTTGTATCATATTATATTTATAAAATAATCTATTGTTATTATTATCATTATCATTATCTCATGTCCCACAAATATTCCAACTCCACAATTCATAACTCTGAAATTTCTCTCTGGCCATCATACTCTGTCCTTCCAGATCTCCCTGTCCTTCATCTTTTCTACACCCAGTTGTTCCTTTCCAAATTTCGAACCTTCAGTCAACCATTTACTTTCTCTACCACTACCCCCATACTACTGAACTTCATCAAATGAATTCACATTACAGAGCTGACTGGATTCATTACCAAAAAAAAAATCTGTATTATCTAATCTCAACTGGGTCTTTACTGCTTATATCAATTCTTTTACTCTACCCTGACCAGCACTCTACTGCGGTCTCCAATGGGTCTGGTTCAGACTGTTTCTTCTCTTCTCAAGCCACCTACGTGACCACCTCTACCCACTCCCTCTCAGCAAAGGACTGTGACATACATTACTGAAACAAATTGAAGCCATCCATTCAGTGCTCCTTCTCCTCAATTTCATACTTCAAACTAATTTCAATACCCCTCAACACCCCACCCCCAATTATCTACTTTTCTCCAATCTCAAAAGATAAGGTTACTCTGCTTGCTCCCTGTCAATGCCAATCCCTCTACTTACGCTCTTGATTTCATCTGTTCTTATCCCCTCCAGGAATCTGAATTTACCAACATCTCTTTCTCCATAATGTTTAACTCCTTACACAATGGCTTCTCCCAAACTGGCCCAAATCTCTCCCATACTTAAAAAAAAAAAACCTTCAAGCTTTCATCCTATTTCATTCTTTCTTTTCAAAGCCAAACTGACAGAAAACAGTTATCTATATTCCCTATGTCCACTTTATCATTTGTTATCTTTAGCCCCAAACCACTCCTCCTTCCAATTTTATTATTTCTGTCCAGGGAAGTACAACCTTACTAGTCACTCACCTTCAAAACCTAGGAGTCATTCTCAAATCTTCAATTTCATTCACCTCCTATATCCAGTCATTTTCTAAGTCTCGTCAATTTTACTTCTTCAACATCCAACCCTTTTTGTTCCAATCACCCATTACTCAAGCTCAGGCCTTGATTATCTCTCACCTAGATTACTGAAATAGTTTCTTACTTGCACTCTGCCACAAGTGTTTTCCTTCTCACCCATCTTCCACACAGTCACCAAAATGATATTCCTAAAGCAAATCTGACTTTGTCCCTCCAAAAGCTCCAGTAGTTCCCAAAATTGTCCCTAGCATTAAATCAAATCTCACTCTTTGGCAATTAAAGACCTCCACAGTGTAATTCCAGCCTATATGCCCAAGTTGATGATATTTTGCTTGCCCTATACTGTAAGCAAACTGGCTTACTTGATTAACTCAACATATCATCTCCAGCATGTGTCTTTGCAGAAGTTGTCCCTTTGTCTAGTATTCTCCTTCCTCAAATCTACCTCTTGAAACCTTTAATTTCTTTCAAGGCTTGCTCAAGTTTCATTTTTTCAAGAGAAAAGATCTTTCCTGAACATTGGATAGAGTGCTGGGCCTGGAGTTGGGAAGTCTAATCTTCCTGAGTTCAAATCTGGCCTGAGACAATTACTAGTTTTGTCACCCTGAGAAAGTCACTTAATCCCATTTGCCTCTGTTTCCTCATCTGTAAACTGAGCTAGAGAAGGAAATGGCAAACCATTTCAGTATCTTTGCCATGAAAATCCCAAATGAGGAGTTGGAGACTGAAAAAATGACTGAACAAAAATCACTGTATATTTATATCAAATGTAACCTATATTTATTTAACTGTGAATGTACTGTAACCATCATCATGATGAATGTAAGTTCACTGAGGGCAGTGACTGTTTCATTGTTGTATTTGTATATCAAGTATTTAGGCTAGTGTTTGGCACAGAGCAGGTGCTTAATAAATGCTTACTGATTGATTGAATATTCCTTTTCTTAATGTTGGAGTAATATTTGCCTATTTATATATTTTCCCTACCATGTTTATGCAGCAGAGATAGTAGTCACTCTAACTGCTCCAAAAATATGTGAATATTCAAAAGATAATAAACTAATAGCAAGTAAAATTAGACCCATTATGTGTGAAGTGATTCTAATTTTAATAAAAACATAGAGTTGGAAGGTCTGGATGGCTTTAGAAAGCCATCCAATCCCAATCCTTCATTTTTTAACTGAGGAAACAGAGGTCCCATAGGCTAGGTGTCTTGCTCAAAATAAAACAACTCTTTAAGTATAAGACCCAAAACTCAAACCTAGATTTTCTGAATACAAATCCTGTCTTCTCTGCCAAACCTTAAATTTTAAAATGATGATCCTTTATCTAAGTAAAGAATTACTATAAAGAAATAAACATGAAAAAAGCACTGCTTACACATGCTAAGTAGAGAAATAAAATAGACCGTCCTGAAACTTCAGGCAATGATTTCCATTTCTCATCCAATGGACAGGTCAAGAAGCATCTACTGAGTGCCTATTTTTTACAAAGTGCTATATTATGATAGTAGAAACATTTTTTAAAATCTTCTATAGGCTGTGGTAGTTTTTCTTTAGGAGCACAAGGAGACAGTCTTTGGAACTTGGCTGTTCTTTGGGACTAGGAAAATAAAAGGCTCAGTCTGGATGGAGCAGTGCTCTGGAAGTTTAGCAGAATTATCTCTGGCCTCCAGCGATACTTGTCAGATCTAGCACAGCCATTGTTGTGGTGTACGTAAGGGTCTAGGGAAGCAGCAATTTGATTTTATCATCAAGGATTTGTTTAATACATTTCAATGATCCATGAACACTGCTGCACTGCATTACAACCCCAAACTTGAATGAATAGATTGACCTAAACTAGATAAACTGGCTAGACCTAAACTGGCCCAGAATAATTACCACCAAAAATTTTGTTCACTTGGATTTCTCTTTCCCTGCTTACCTACAAAGCTCTAATGACCGAAAGGTGTCGAGAGGTACTATGAAATAGAATCTAGAGACCTAGTCCTCTTTATCTTAGTGCTATCTCTCTCAGATTCTCTCCAATTTATGCTTTATCTATCTTGTTTCTATATAATTGCCCTCACTAGATTGTGAGCTTATTGAGAGCAGGGAATATTTTTCATCTTTCTTTGCATCCCCCACACTTAAAACAGTACCTGACACATAGTAGGTACTTAATAAATGCTTGTTAACTTGACATAGCTTAAAAAAAAGCACAGACTCCAGAGGCTACAGAAATTAGATCATCAGCCCTAGGACAGTTAAAAGTTAACCACATTAGAACAGGTATTTAATCTAATCTCTTTCAATTCTAACTTTTCACCTTTGAAAAATGAAAGTTTCTAGATTAATAGTATTTACAGAACACACAACATAAATATTTCTGAGAATTTAGTAATTGGCCTCACCTTATCACTGGAGTAAACAGACTGTGAAGGCGGCAGTACAACCTCACACCCTGGGTAAAATAAAGATACTTCAGATCAAGAAAGGTCACTCCAAGGCCATACCAATAACAAATGTATTTATTTACATAATGATGCAAATTCCAAAAAATTAGAACTTATCTGAATTAAAGCATATCACATAAATTTCAAAATAAAATTATAAAATGAAAATTATACTGTGAATTTATGACTGTAATGTGACAAAGGATTTCAAATGTTTTCTTAAAATAGAAATGCTTTGTTGAAATAGAAAAAAGTTTAAATATACTAAATGTCCTCATAGTTTCTTATAAATATAGGCAATGAAGCACTGATATTTGCTACTCCCTTTCTATACATGCACTTCTATACTCTAAACAGAGAGAAATTGTGAAGGGAATCATTGGCAGTTCTATTGTTCCAATGTCTTTGTAGTATTGTTCATTTGTATTTAATGGCTATATCTAAAGTTTTATATAGATATGTATACATATGCATATAAGTATACATAAACACACACACACATATACCAGCATCTAGAATCTTCAGTGATTCAGTTTTGTTGATTCTTTCAAGATTATTGCATGAGAATAAACTCAAGCCTCTTAAATCTACATTCAAAAAAAAAAACTAGAAGAAAGAAAAGGTTCATTCTTATACTCCATTTTGGAATTGACCATACTAGAAGAATTCCTCAGTGATTTTTTTCAATCTCTCAAAAAACATCATGTCTTAATAGAGATTCACAACAGGTAAATCCATTATTAACACAAGGTGGTGGGGAGAGTGTATTACCTTGGAAATTACATCCTGCATTTCATTTCTTGGATAAAACGTCCCATCATCATAGCGAAATCTATATAACATTTGTTCTGGTTTGAACTGATGTTTATCCGTAACTAAAAGAACAATAAATGATGTATTAATATTCTGAATTGCTAATACAAGTCATGAAGAATATAACCCAACATAATTTAATCATGATGTATATGTTCTATAAGGCTTAAAACTTCTATTTTGAGGAAACAAATTTCAATTTCTTAACTAAATAACAAGAGGAATAAGAAAATTAATTGGTTGATCATTTTCATAAAATTACAAAAATTCCTTAAATTTGAGGTACAATTTGCAAGACCGATACAGATTAGTAGCAGATAGTTCATAAAATTATCCTAATGGATAAAATAATAGAATCCTAGAGACAATGTCTTATACTTTATATTCCTACAAAACTTATGACATTGCTTTTTTATATGCTTGGAACTCAATAAATTACTGACTGCTTCTTAGTCCTGAAGGAGACTTTAGATGTTTATCTACCTACCCAGGTGGGCCCACTCAACTCAGCCATTTAGTCAAAATCTCACTTAAACCAGTCCTGATAACCCAACCTATTTTAAGCACTCTGGACAATACCACAAAATATTCTTGCATCACGTATTCCAAAACTTAACAGTTCTGACTATGAATATACATTTTTTACCTCTAGGCTAAATCCCTCACATTATAGTATAAATCTTTCTTGGCCTGCCTTCAATAGAAACTAAAGGCGGTTGATCTCTAACTTCAGAATATCTATCTTCCTCATACACATAACTGCAGAAAATCACTAGACTTAGCTTTCCCTTCTCTAAGCTGCACAATCCCATTATAACTAGTCTCATATGGTGATTGCTGCTCTTATAAGAAAAATAAACACTTTAAGTTAAAACTCAAATAATTTATATTTGAATATGTTCTTTATAAGGGAGGAGTTAACATTTACACAATTAATCACTTAATTCAGTTAGCTCTAGCTCATGGCTAAATGGAAGATTAGACCTTTTAGTTATTTGCTTGAAATGTCAGAATGACAGGAAGTTATCTAAATCACTAAGGAACATGAGTTCCATATGGGTACACTTGGCAGAGGTGGATCAAACTCTAAAGATGGGTTTAATACAAATAAATATCTAAAAGTTTATCTATTTCCCCCAATTCTATCCAGTTATCTTCATTGCTCAAATCCATATATATGAGAAAGTAATGTTATAAGCAGATAGATTCCCCCAGACCACTGGCACTTCCTCCATGGGCCAAGCTACAGGAATCCAGAAGGCAGAAGAACATGAAAGAAAAATAAAGGGAAAATTCAAAAAAAGTTTTTTGAGTCCCCTGCCATGTTTCAAAGTAAGTCATTTTTTTCCCAACTATTCTTCCTATTCTCATAAGATATTTAAAATGCTACCATAAAACTCTGCCATAATGTCAGAATGTTTTGAGACCAACTGGCACTTTGGACAACCATGTAGTTACTTTGAGTCTCTTCTGACTAGTGGGCCAGAAGTTCCAGGCAGACCCTCAATGATTTTCCCCTCAGCCCAAGAAGAATTTCATATAACTCTTATCCAGGACAAAGGTCTGAATACAGAATCATTGTCGCCTCTACTCAGCCTCTTTCTATTTTGCTGGCATATATAATAGCAAAGTACCTAGTTAATTAATCGGCAGATTCTCATGTCATTCTGATGTGAAAAAAAAATGTTTTCGTGTTCTCAGTACTGCCACTGACTCAACAATGTAACCCTGTCATTAGGTTTCTGAGTTCCCATGTAGTGAGCTGAAGCATTTGTACTCAGAACATGTTGAACAAAGCAAGAAGAAAGAAACCAACTCTTTCTAAATACCACAGAGAGAGCATATGAGCTGAAGGAAACAATGTCCACTGTATTAAGCCTTGCCTCTGGTGAAGTTCTCAGCAATATTTGCAATGTGAATAATAACAGTAATAGCCAACTTTTCTTGCTCACTCTCTCTAAAACAGATGGTTCATTCAACTTTATTTTAAGAATTCTATTTTCACTGAAACACAGCTGGGACCACATACTAATGAAAGTAGCATGTCTGGCTCATGTTTCTATACTCTAATGTAATTATTCATTTATTGTGAAACCATATAATGTATTTCTTTTAACTCTGTGTTGGGATTAGTGTATTTTGTGGAAAGATTTAAATATCTGTAGATAATTTTTTGACAAAAAAAAGCTTTCTATTGGCAAAAAAGTCACTATTTGTTTTTTCAACATAAATATAACCTGAGATTCTGCAACATAACTCAATCAGATTTTCTGAATGGTGATTTCCAGATAAAGGTGGTACAGTCTACTATAATCAAACTATGAAAAAAAAAACCTTAACAATACTAAACATTACAATATTAATTGACTCTTATTATTATGACTCCTATTATATGACTCCTATTATGATAACTGCAGTCATTACTCAAAAGTTTCAATTCCACAAATCAACTTTAAATTTTCATTGCAACTGAGTATGGGAAAATGCATTGTGTTCTTTGTGTGGTCCTATTTCAATATGATTCACTTCATTCAATATCAAAAATATTCAACAATTCAATATCAACAAAAATGTACTTAATAGCTAGCAAAAGTCAGTCTGGAGGATAAGAAGATGAGTAGGATATCGTTCCTTCCCTCAAAAAACTTTAATCTTCTGTGGGAGGGGATAAGATAGATCCACAAATAAAGTTTAAAGTAGGATGCATTAAGTACAATAAAAATAAGATATTATAGGACTGCAGAGGAAGAAGAGCTCAAGAATACCTTGTACAAAGTGATCCCTTAATACATATTTGTTTAATTGAATTGAATCAGGCTGTGGATATCAGGTTATATGAAGGCAGTAGCATTTGAAAAGTGCCTTGAATGATGAGTAGAATTTCAACAGGCACAGATGAAAGGGTAGGGCATTTTAGGTAGAGAGAACAGCATAATAAAAGGGATAAAAGCAGGAAAACAAGTGGTGAATTGAGGGAAGAATGTGTACTCTGGTACACAATAATTCATAGAGTACATAAGAACATATAGCTGGAAAAGCAGCTCACAGCTACATTGTGAACACTTTGAATCCCAGATTGAGCATGGACTTAATTCTGTAGGGTAATGAAGAAATACTAAAACTCTGTGAGCAAAGGAATACAGTGTAGTAAGGAAAATACTACATTTGGAATCAGAAGTTTTGGGTTCAAGGTTATCTATTAGCTTCCTCATCTATAAAATGAGATTGGATTGACTAGATGATCTTTATATCACCTTTTTTATCTTCTAAATCCTATGATCCTGTGAATAATATGGTCAGACCTGTGCTTAGGAAAATTTATCTGAGAATGGCATGTAGAATGGACTAATAAAGACAGAGACCGCAGTTATTTTAATTGTTTGATTGTTGCTTACATAGTTCCAGTGAAAGATAATGAGAATCTGAATTATTATGGTAGCACAATAATGGAAAAGTAAGGACAGACATAAGAATAGCATCAATGTGACTTCATATCTGTATACAGCAAGTAAGAGGAGAAAGATATTAAAAATGAGTCCAATTTTTCAAGCCTGGGTAACTACCAGGATGCTGATTCTATTAGAAAAAATAAGGAAGTCAGTAGATAGAGCTCATTTGGGAAATAAATAAATTTTGCTTTAGAAATGTTGAGTTTGAAAATAACCAGAATAACTAAAGCACTTTTCGAAATGTAAGACTAGGGCTTGGAATGAGGTTGGGGTTGGAGATACAAATTTGGGAAGTCTATTTATAGAAATGATCATTGAAACCATGGAAATCCCAGAGGGAGAATATGTGGAGGGAGGGAGAGAGAGAGAGAGAGAGAGAGAGAGAGAGAGAGAGAGAGAGAGAG